>NW_020175436.1:2081372-2348904 GCF_003031525.2 Neophocaena asiaeorientalis asiaeorientalis | reverse complement strand
GAGCTGCACATTACCCCACTCTGAAAAACACTGTGATGCTTGTTAATGACGTAGCTTCCGCCAAGTGGGTAGGGGTGGGCCTCACAGTTCAATTCCATTCATCACGGAATGTTCCTCTGACATTTCTCTCAGCAGTTAGCAATGAATCAATCAGATTTTTTTCCTCATTTAAATATAACCTATCCTTCATTGCAACTCACGTTTTCCATCAAGTTTAAGTTGCAAAAGATGCAAAGATTGCTGACTGCTTCCTTTGTGGTAGGTATAAGTTTAACATTATTTTCTTTAAATTTTAGTTTATTAAAAGGGGAGGATTAGACCCTTCACTTCACAAAGTCAGCCATAATCTCCCTTGCATCAAACTCTCCTCCAGCAACGGTGATGCTTTGACTAGGTTTGCGTTACAACGGTGCATAAAGTGAACGTCGTGCCACTCAGAGGCCCCAGATGATGTAAGAGTGACAGACTTGTGGTTGAGGACAACAGAGCAATGTAGGGCAGCAGCCGAGTCCAAAATAGACTTGTCCATCTTACTGAAGTCGTAGCAGTGAGGGACATGAAATTTAACCTCTGGGCCTTCCTTCCTAACATATATGGCAACCTGGGCTAAAAGCAAGGTCTGCTAAGAAAAATGGACTCATGATTAAAAGACAGTCTCATTTAAAAATGGGCAGAGGACTTGAATAGATATTTTTCAAAGAAGATATACAGATGGCCAGTAAGCACATGAAAAGACACTCACCAGCATTAGTCATTAGGGAAATGCAGATCAAAACCACAGTAAGAGACCATTTTATACCCACCTAAATGGCTCTCAGAGTCATCATCATCATCGAGGAAATTAACAGGTTTTGGTGCGGATGTGTGGAAATTGGAACCCGTTGCTGGTGGGAATGTTAAATGGTACAGCCACTATGCAAAATAGTTTGGCAGCTCCTCAAAAAGCTCAACATGGAGTTACCATATAATCCAGAAATTCCACTCTAGGGCTATACCCAAAAGAATCGAAAATGGAGACTCAGACAGGTATTTGTTCATCAGTGTTCATGGCAGCTTTACAATAGTCAAAAGATGGAAATAACTCAAGTGTCTACCAAAAGATGACTGGATAAACAAAACATGTTCTATACATACAATTTAATGTTATTCAGTCCTAAAAAGGAACGATGGGACTTCCCTGATGGCACAGTGGTTAAGACTCCACGCTCCCAATGCAGGGGGCCTGGGTGTGATCCCTGGTCAGGGAACTAGATCCCACACTCATGCCGCAACTAAGAGTTTGCATGCCACAACTACAGAGCCCACCTGCTGCGACTAAGACCCGGCACAACCAAATAATAAACAAGTATTAAAAAAGAAATGAAGTACTGAGACATGCTACAACGAGGATGGACCTCCAAAACATAATGCTAAGTGAAAGAATCCAGTAATGAAAGACCACATATTATATTATTTCATTTATGCAAAATTCCAGAATAATCAAATCTGTAGAGACAGAGAAGTAGGTTAGCGATTGCTTAGTGCTGACGCGGATGCGAGCATAGAAGGGTGATTCCTAAGGTACAGGATTTCTGTTTGTGGAGATGAAAACGTTCCAAGACTGATTGTGGTGATGTTTGCACAATTCTGTGCATATACTAGAAACCCTTGAATTGACCACTTTAAATGGGTGAATTGTATGGTGTGTGAATTTCATCTCAAACTGTTTAGCTTACGTTCCAGATTCAGAAGGATTAAAAAAAATTCAGGTTAATTATCGATGTGGAACTCTGTTTATAATTTTCGAAAAAGTAACAACAGGATACTTTAAGAAAACAAAACATAAAAAGCTGTGTATTAGTGCACAGCTTGCTATCTGAGAAACGTACCAGCTGGCGTTACATTGTAATTTGCTCATTAATATTAATATGACGATAATGATGAAAATTGGAAATGTTTTCTTTTGCATTTTGGCTAAAGATACATACTCAGGAGAAGTTTTTCTGATCTTTTCAGTATACCTATGCGCCCATGAGAGCGTATCTCCTTGTATGCATAATTTATGTATAACCTGAGATGCATACACATACACGCAAATGAATTTGACCCTGTGCATGTTTTAGTTATCCTCATGCATAGATCTGTACAAATTGCTGGTCAGATCCTTTTTTATTCCTTCATGGCTGCACTTGTTCTCTTCACTTGCATTGTGTGAATAATGCCCTTGGCTATGTGAATTATCCTTGTCTGACCCTGTCAAGTGCTATGACCACTGGTCCTAGGGGTCCATGGAGACATGAGCAACCGATGGGCCTTGCACAGAGCCTTCTTACGCACAGCATCTAATTCCTCCTGGTTCCAGCTTCTGTTTCCCTGATGTCTTTCACAATCTAGCCAATCCACTTGTTAATTCAACCAAGGAAATGGTGATAAAAGTTTACATCCTGAGACTAAGAACGGAGTCTATCAGAATGGGGAAGAACAAGGGGAAAATATGAGGAGGAAACCAACTTAAAAAAAAAAAATTACTGTGCCACACCTTGATGGTTTGGTTTAAAAAGTCAGGACAGAATACACGTATCCCAGCAGGTCCAAGAGAGAATGTGTTGAGAACCCATGCCTCCTGGCCTGAAGGGTTTGTGTGGTCATTCATGTGGTTGTTTATAGTAGGGATAGTCATTGTTTTTAACATAACCTTGAGTTTTAATTTATTCTTAAAGTCTTTCCTCTTATGATTTTTAAATAGACTTAAGTTTCAAGAGCAGTTTTAGGTTCATAACAGAATTAAACAGAAAGTACAGAGACTGCCCCTATGCCCCCAGCCCCACGTATAGCTTCCCCCACTACCAACATCCCTCCCCAGAGTGGTCTACTTGTAACAATTGATGAATCTCATGGTGAACATCATTATCACGCAGAGTCTGTAGTTTACATTAGGGTTCACTCTTTTGTTGTCCGTTCTAAGGGTTCGGACAAATGTATAATGACATGTATAGATCATGCCGCTTAGTTTCACTGCCCTAAAAGTCCCCTGTGTTCCACCTATTCATCCCTCCTCCCTCCTAATTCCTGACCACCACTGATCTTTTTAATTGTTAATAGTTTTGCCTTTTCCAGAATTTCCTATAGTTGGAATCATACAATATGTAGCCTTTTCAGATTGCCTTCTTTCACTTAGTAATATGCGTTTAAGGTTCCTCCACATCATTTCTTTGTAGTGCTGAATAATATTCTATTTTCTGAATGAACCAGAGTTTGTTTATCTATTCACCTACTACAGGACATCTTGGTTGCTTCCAAGTTTTGGCAATGATGAATAAAGCTGCTGTAAACATTTATGTCTAGTTTTTTTTGTGTGGACGTAAGTTTTCAACTTCTTTGAGTAAATATCAAAGGAGCACGATTGCTGGATTGTATGGTAAGAGGACGCTTAGTTTTGTAAGCATTGTAGCTGTCTTCCAAAGTGGCTGGTGCATTCTGCATTCCCACCAGCAACGAATGAGAGAGTTCCTGTCGCTCTACATCCTCACCAGCATTTGGTGTTGGTGTTCCAGATCTTGGTCATTTCAGTAGCTATATAGTGGTATCTCGTTGTTGTTTTTTTAAATTTAATTTTAACATCTTTATTGGAGTATAATTGCTGTACATTGTTGTGTTAGTTTCTGATGTCTAACAAAGTGAATCAGCTATATGTATACATATATCCCCATATCCCCTCCCTCTTGCGTCTCCCTCCCACCCTCCCTATCCCACCCTTCTAGGTGGTCACAAAGCACCACGCTGATCTCCCTGTGCTATGCGGCTGCTTCCCACTAGCTATCTGTTTTACATTTGGTAGTGTATATATGACCATGCCACTCTCGCACTTCGTCCCATCCTACCCTTCCCCCTCCCTGTGTCCTCAAGTCCATTCTCTACGTCTGCGTCTTTATTCCTGTCCTGCCCCTAGGTTCATCAGTACCATTTTTTTTTAGATTCCATATATATGTGTTAGCATACGGTATTTGTCTTTCTCTTTCTGACTTACTTTACTCTGTATGACAGATTCTAGGTCCATCCACCTCACTACAAATAACTCAGTTTCGTTTCTCGTTGTTTTAATTTCAATTCCCGGGTGACATGATGTTGAGCCTCTTCTCATGTACTTATTTGCCATTTGTATATCTTCTTTGGTGAAGTGTCTGCTCATTGCTTTTGCCCTATTCCTAATTGTTTGCTTTTTTTGTTTTTCTTATTGTTGAGTTTTAAGAGTTCTTTGTACACTTTGGAGAACAGCCCTTCATCAGATGTGTCTTTTGCAAATATTTTCTCCCAGGCTGTGGCTCGTCTTCTCATTCTTTTGTGAGTGTCTTTTCCAGAGCAGAAGTTTTTAATTTTAAAGAATTCCAGCTTATCAATTCTTTCTTGTATGCATTGTGGCTTTGGTATCATATCCAAAAAGTCATCGCATACCCGAAGTCTGTAGGTTTTCTTCTGGAATTTGTAATTTTGTATTTCACATTTAGGTCTCTGATCCGTTTTAAGTTAATTTTGGGGAAGGGTTTAAGGTCTTTGTTTAGCTTTTCTGCGTGTGAATTACTGAGCATTTATTAGAAAAAATTTCATATGTTTTAAAGGAGTATTTCATTTCCCTTCCATGTGGGCCTTTTCAATGTTACATCATTTAGAATCATTCCTAAACAGTTTTTAAACACAGAGAAAGCTTTTTCAGAGTCTCAGTAAGGGACGTGAATTTCTTGCTTATCATTTAGAAGCAGTGTGGACCTCAGCCAAGTACAGATTTGTTCTCTTGTTGATCTGATTTTCTTTCCTTTTTCAACTTGGTTAGTAGGCAGGCAAGGCAGGGCATTTATCAGTGCCAGCCAGTTCCAGGTAAACACTGAGTAGGGGAAAAGGTTACTGCTGGTTTTGGTTTAGCGGGCAGCGGCAGCTGTTGTATAGGGCTAAGAGCACAGAAACGGATCCTAAATGGTCTCTGGAAGGGAAAACGCAAAGCAGAAGCTACGGAGTAGGGCAGGAGGGGGCAGTGGTGATTCAGTGCTTTATGACTCCTTTTCTGAGTCACCACAGAAAGTTTTCTCAAAGAGCTGGTGATTGTTTGGGGAATGGCACCAGGAAAGCCAAGCCGAGCCCAGTTCTGCAAAGTGAACAAACTGCAGGGAAGGCGGGCCAAGCTGGGGCCCTGTTTCCTCAGGGGGTGGGGCTGGGGTGAATGAGACCCCAGCAGACAGACACGCGGGGCGTCTCCCACGGCGCATCCAGGCGCTGGTGGAAGGGGCAGTGGTCACGGCAAACACTGAAGTTCACACTTCCACTTTTCTCCATGTCTGGGTTTTTCTCCCAGGCTAATTCCTCCATCTTTCCCCTCTCTTTGCCCCTGCCGACACCCACTCCATTTCTCACTCAGCGCCTTTCCTTGTTCTGGACTGTGGTTTTCACTGAGCCCCGCAGTGCGCCAAACCGGATTATTGAGTGTCTGCGCCGAGCCCAGACACTGGACCAGTACTGGGCCTTGGGGAAGATAGAAGCAGAGGTACAGCAATGTACAAGACAGTAGAGTTACAGAGAGCTGGGAGGGGAGGTGCGTGATGTGTCAATACCACCGTTTGGAATTCAGGATCATTTTTTTCAGAGTATGGTAAAAAAAAAAACACATAATATTCGATTTACCATCTTAATCATGTTTAAGTGTACAGTTCAGCGGAGTTAAGTATATTCTCATTTTGTGCAACAGATCTCTAAACCTTGCAACACTGAAATACTGCACTGATTAGATACTAATTGCCCCAACATTAGAATACTTTTTATTTTTAAATTAATTTGTATTGGAGTATGGTTGATTTACAATGTTGTATTTGTTTCTGCTATATAGCAAAGTGAATCAGTTATATATATATATATATCTCCACTCTTTTTTAGATTCTTTTCCCATGTAGGTCATTACAGAGTATTGAGTAGACTTCCCTGTGCTATACAGTAATTTCTTGTTAGTTATCTATTTTATATATAGTAGTGTGTACAGAATACTTTTTAATATCTATGTCTTGATAATCACAGTGTCAGAAAACAAATGATTAAAACTTTCATCTTGAAAAACATCAAGCATATATATTTATATGCTTGAGCATATCCTGAATATCTCCGGAAAGATGAGTGGCTGCCTTTGGGAGAGGAAGGGACAGGCTAGTAAGGGAGACATTTTTCATGATATATTTTTTGTGCCTTTGGAATTTTGTGCCATGTGTATATATCCTAGTAGAAAAAGTAAGAAAACAAAAAAGATCAGGTCGTGTGTGCCACAGACCACACACCACCAATCCCTGAGCAAAAAGCTAGGCTCAGGGAGAGGTGGAGAGAAGGGGAAAGGGTGAGGGTTAAGGATGTCTGTTAATATTTCTTGGTTATTAAAAATGAAATACAATAAGATAAAAAAACAAAAAGCAAACCCAATAACCTGTTTATATTTAGATATGACTGTTTGGATCCTGCCACCTCAAAACGTCTTCCACACCAGAATGGCCCCGTCACATCAGCGATGTCAGGACATCGTACTTGGCAGTACACCCCAAGATATAAGGTACCATTGGCACTGCTCAGCAGGGGCACTGACAACAGCAGAGGCAGCAGGGACCACGGCAGGCTACGACGGCCTCAAAGATGGGATGGAAGGAGGGCGCCTGCAGTTGTGCCTGGGAGGACAGGTCAGGAGGGCAGAAAGGATGGAGGGGGACCTAGGAGACAGGAGAGGGAAAGTACCAGACATATTTAGCCAAGGGAAAGGCAGGAGTCTCGCTGACATGAGTACAGCAGAGAGAATGAGGTGGGGGCCACTCTGTGGGAGATGTGGTTTGGTCAACACGCTGTGGACAGTGGTGGTGGGGGGGCCTTATGTCATCCTAATGCTCCACACACCTAGCTGTGTGTTCCTGGGTGGGCTGCTTAACCTCTCTGTGCCTCAAGTTTTCTCATCTGTAAAGTCAGAATAACAAAATGAAGATTGCTGTGGTTATTGAATGAATGGATATATGTCAAGATCTTAGAACAGAATCTGGCACACAGTATGTGCTTAGTAAATGTTGGCTATTGTTGTTTTTACTTTTATTATGGGAAGATTAATCTGTTAGATCAGATTAAAGGACAGAGAAAATGGAGGCAGGTAGATACATTAGGAGCAGAGGTAGTGTGAACCAAAAAAAAAAAAAAAAGAGGTAGTATGAACCTAAAGAATGGTCAAGGCAGTGAAAATTCAGATGAATGCTAGAGAAAAGTTGAGGAAAGAACTCAGTAGTTGGCTACATCTGCAGTGGTGGGTGGGGGAAGGCAAGAGAGTGGGCAAAGTCCAAAGTGACCATGAACTTGAGTTTGGACTTGGGAGGCTATTGAAGCCATTAGTAGAAACAGAAGTCAGGCAGGGCAGCTGTTCTGTGGGGAGGGAGGAACTCTAGCTTAATTTTAGATGACTTTGAGGTGACAGTGGGCCATTACAGTAGAAATGTCAAGTATGCAATCGGAAACGGTTGACTGGAGCCCACGAAGAGGGGACTCCGTGGTCACTAATGGATTCATGACGCATCTTAGATCACAGTGGAGGCCGTTGTCCTCGCGGAGAGGTGACGGGGGAGGGGAGGGTGGTGGGGAAGCTCACTTGTCTAACGTAGAATGTCGTCTGAGCCCAAGGAAGGCGGGAAGGATCATAATGATCCTGGAGAGAGAGAAAAAAATCCTGGAGAAAAGGACTCCAGAGTTGAAAATAGGAGATGCATGTTGACATTTTAAAGCGTAGGACACTTTTCTGTTAAAACATTTAAAGTAAAAGCTTCCTGGCTTACGGTATTGAATGCAAGCTACAAAATATAAAGCAACTTTGGTTATTTTTGTGTCTGGCAAGACAAGTGCGTAAAGATTAAGAGAGAAACCACACGTTGACCACAGCACCCTGCGCTAAGGCCGCTTACCTGCTCTCCAGGAATCTCCTGATTCCACAGCAGGAGCGTGACTTCTCTTCTGGCCTTTCCTCCAGCAAATGTTTCCTGAGGCTGCCTGGGTACCGGGCTCTGGGGACACAAAAGTGAAGGGGGCGTGCTGGGGTTGGAGCAGCTCACAGCCTGGAGGGGGCAGGGGTGAGCCCCCAGTTCCCCTCCCCGCTCCCAACTGCCTTCTCTACTCAGATGTGGTTGTAAAGAACTAGTGTCTGAGTAGATTGGGGTCGAGGATACTCACTGCATTTGCAGCTCTGTGTACCCCTCCCTGCCCCCCCTTTTGTCCATTTGCTGCTGCATTTTGAGCTCTCAGATGTCTTCTCTCCTTCACCTTGTTCAGCCCACTTCTTTCTAAAACTGGTCTTTCCACTGTGGGCGAAGACTCTCCCCTGCCATATCAGTCAACGAAGGATGTTGCAGCTATCAGTCATTGCAGCTGCCCCAACTGTGCACCCTGAGGGGGTTCAGGATGGGGAAAAGCAGGACACTGGCTCTAGATAAGGTGCGTATCAGAGGAATGATTCCAGTGAGCCCAGACTCTTGCATCTTCCCATACACAGACACGCGCTAAATTCATTAACTTGAGATGTCTGGTTTTTCTTTAATTAGCAGTAATCTTTTGAGGTTCGATGGTGAGGGTTTTTTTGTTTTTTCCTAAAATTTCTATATCCTGGCTCCTTCCTTACCTCTTCAGAACAGTCCCTCTGAGCAATCTGAGAGGCTGTTTCCCTGGCTTAAGTCCTCAGCAAGTCTACCAAATAAAACATAGTTCTCAATTTTTAGGTGCATTTTTTTCGGTCGACACCACCCAGTGGTAAGAAAACATCCTTCACCCCCCACCAGGTCCAGCCTCTGGAGTGCACTCTGCTCCATGGCTTCTCTGTGCAGGTTTGTGAGTTCTCTCTGTGTCCCTGCACCCCAGCCGCTCTTATTCATCCTCATGGCCCTCCCCACAGAAGGTTTCCTCCCATTGAATGCCCTCCACTAGGCTTCCATAGATTTTCCTGCTATAGTCTGTTCCTGGTAATAAATGAATGCCATGAACCGACCACCATCAGGCAGTTTTAGGGTGTTGCCTTTCTCAGCTAACTTTGCTGTGTAACTTCCAGAGCCATGAGGGGTAAGTGCATGAAATGAGACTCCAGATTATGAGACTGGGCTGTGATTCCCTGCACTTCTCCATAGCTGGTATGCAGGTTAAGCATGAATCTTCAAAACGGGGCCCTGTTTTCAACTCAGTGAATACAATTTCCTTTAATGTTATAAAGCACATTCATGAATTCATTTAAATTCAATATGCTTGATTTTCTTTTTATTCACTTCAGATCCCTGACCGGGCAGTTCATGACCTCCACACACAAAATTTTCCCAAGTAATGTAAAAAAGTTCTTAGAAATCTAATAAAAATTTAAATATTGTAAATCTCATGTTTTCTTAAATATTCCAGCATTGTTTGCAAATTTAGACAAATTCACACCGTTCAACTTAAAATCGTTAAGTCTAGAGATTAATGGCACATTTTAAATTAGAATCACTAACTCATCTGTCAAATACTCTAAAATGTCATTCTCTGAAAAAATGACACTTTAAACACCAAATACATAGATTATATCTAACCTTAGCCCCGAAGTATCGATAGTGTGAATTTCATTTTAAACTTTCCGTGGTTGAAAACGATTTCACCCTTATATAATCTCAGTCTAAGGATTTGTCAACTGAAGAA
Organism: Neophocaena asiaeorientalis asiaeorientalis; assembly: GCF_003031525.2. Classification (NCBI taxonomy): domain Eukaryota; kingdom Metazoa; phylum Chordata; class Mammalia; order Artiodactyla; family Phocoenidae; genus Neophocaena; species Neophocaena asiaeorientalis. Next base: position 2,339,223 of record NW_020175436.1, on the reverse strand, counting down.
TAAATGCGCAACCTAAAAATTGAGAATTATGTTTTATTTAGGGCATCACTGAAGACTATAGCCCAGGAAGGCAGCTTCTCAGATGTCTCTGAGGGTCTGTTCCAAAGAGGTCAGGGAGGAGCGGGGATATATAGGAGCTTTTGCTAAAAAAAAAAAAAGGTAGTGGAACATCAAAAGAAAACCACTAACTACATAAAACAGACATCTGGGCTTCCCTGGTGGCGCAGTGCTTGAGACTTCCCTTGCCGATGCAGGGGACACGGGTTCGTGCCCCGGTCCGGCTGGGCCCGTGAGCCATGGCCGCTGAGCCTGCGCGTCCAGAGCCTGTGCTCCGCAATGGGAGAGGCCATAGCAGTGAGAGGCCCTCGTACCGCAAAAAAAAAAAACACCAAAAAAAGATACCTTAAGTTAATGATTTTAGCACTTTTCTATATATGGGAAGATGCAAGAGTCTGGGTTGGTTGAAATCATTCCTTTGATATGTACTTTAACTATCTAGGGCCAGTCTCCTGTTTTACTCCATCCTGAATCCCCTGAGGGCACACTGTCAGGGCAGCTGCAATGGCTGCTGGCTTGATGGCCAGCATAATTTATTGTTTACCGGAAAGGCAGGCAACATTCTTTGTTTACTGAAATGCAGGCAACATTTTTTGTTCACAGATTTAAGGCTGCATTCTCTAGTTACAGAGCAGTGTCAAATTCCACACCTGGCACTGAGATCTTGGTACAGAAGAAAAAAATGTCTGTTTTCAAGGGGGGGGGGGGTAACAAATGATTAAAACAAAAGCGGTAGTTAAATATTTGTTATTCAATTTTTTTCAATTTAAAATGCAAATCGAGTGTTGCCCATGCCAGTTGAATGGCCTGAGGGGATGGAGTTGGGTCAGAAGAATGTCACTACTATATATATTTTTTATGACGAGGTCTTTTTTAAAATTTTTATTGGAGTATAGTTGATTTACAATGTTGTGTTAGTTTGAGGCATACAGCAAAGTGCATGAATTATAAATATACATATAGCCACTCTTTTTTAGATTCTTCTCCCATATAGGCCGTTACAAGAGTATTGAGTAGAATTCCCTGTGTTGTACAGTAGGTTCTTATTAGTTATCTATTTTACATATAGTTGTGTGTATATGTCAGTCCCACTCTCCCAATTTATCCCTCCCCCCTTCCCCCTTGGTAATCATAAGTTTGTTTTCCGTATCTGTGACTCTATTTCTGTTTTGTAAATATTATAAGTTCATTTGTACCATTTCTTTAGGTTGCATGTGTAAGTGATATCACATGATATTTGTCTTTCTCTGTCTGACTTACTTCACTCAGTATGACAATCTCTAGGTCCTCACTACTGTCTTGAATGAGCCCAGTGGATGGGAGGTTCTCAGGGGCCTCCCAGGACTTCTGTGACCTCTCTGAGGTTATGAGAGGTCCTTCCTTTTCTTCTGAGTCCCTCAACACAATCCCAGTTCAACAGTGAGAATGTCCCATCCCATATAAAAGCCGTGCTTCAAAGGTGTGACCTCTACCCTCTCCCTATCGGTGGGGGTGGGGTGCTGCTACGGTGGGGTGCCAGGCCTCCTCCCCACTCCCTGCAGGATGAAGGGTTGGGGCCGTAGACAAGTCCAGGTGGGGAGGCCTGTCCTAGGCTGGCTTTGTGAGGTCATGCATCTCTTTTCTGGTTGGCCACTTGCTCCTGCAGCCCTAGGAATCTGCGGGTGCTTTCAGCTTCTCCTGGCAGAGACCTAGTTGCCCCTAGTTTTGGACCAGCCCTGGAACCCCACGCTGGCTTCCTCTCACGTGGCTCACCTCTGGCCCCTGGGAACATTTGTGCGTCTGCATCCAGACAGATCCTGGGAGCGCGTCCCCTCCTCTCTCCCTCCTCCCTCCCATCCCTCTCACTTCCCCTGGAGGGGCTGTCAGAAGATTCCAGATTTCCCTGGAGGGCGAAACTGTGCCCATGCAGGCGGAGCACAGAGCAAGCTCACAGAGGGGCCTGCTGAAGCCAAATTCAGGTGATGGCAACTTCCACCTCCCCTCTTTGAGGAAAGGGGATGAGGGGTGTCTCTAAACCCCTCATTTTAGATTCCAAAATCGTCTCATCTCCAATCTGACTTACATTCCTGATCTGGATGATGAGAGGTTTAAGATCCATGTCCAGTGCCCTGAGTCTGGGTACCCCACTTGGATAGCTCCCTCCTCAGAAACCTGCTGGAGCTACCATTTTGCTTTTCGTTATATGGACCATCTCCACAGGCAGTGTCGCCGACCAGCTTTATTTAATTTAATTTTGGCTGTGTTGGGTCTTCATTTCTGTGCGAGGGCTTTCTCTAGCTGCGGCGAGCGGGGGCCACCCCTCATCGCGGTGCACGGGGCTTTCACTGTCACGGCCTCTCCTGTTGCGGAGCACAGGCTCCAGACGCGCAGGTTCAGTAGTTGTGGCTCACGGGCCTAGCTGCTCCGCGGCATGTGGGATCTTCCCAGACCAGGGCTCGAACCCATGTCCCCTGCATTGGCAGGCAGATTCTCAACCACTGCGCCACCAGGGAAGCCCTATTATTATTATTTTTTACTACCAATACCTTCACATGATTCCATCAATTTCCCTCTCGGCCCCCCTACCCCCTATGACATCTCAGACAGACCCACGTTTGTCCTGTTTTAGCTGTAAGAACAGTCTCCTTTGTAGACATTTAAAAGTTAGCCTAAGTCAGCACTGTGACGTCACGCTGAGTTCCAGATGGGTCCCCTCCCCTGGGGGTGAGGAAGGGGCCTGGGGGGTGTACTCTGGCTCCATCTTGCTCTGTCACGCTTTCTATGTCCTCCTGCTGCAGGCTCCTCAAAGGTGTAGGGAGAGCGGGGGGCACAGAAGAAAAGGGTAAAGCCTATGTGACAGGAGTGCCGTGATGAGGCCACCTGGTACCTCTTTACTTTAAAGGCATGAGGTGTGTTTCTGGAACACACCTTTGCAAGGACCTCTGTGCCATGTTCTTTCTTGCCATTTGGTGGATTCTCTCCCTACCCTGGTCCCCATCTGCATCTACAATATCTGCTGTGGTCTGAATGTGTCCCCCCACCATTTAAATGTTGAAATCCTGCCCACCAATATGATGGTCTTAGGAGGTGAGTCCTTAGGGAGGTGATTAGGTCATGAGGGTGGAGCCCTCATGAATGGGATTAGTGTCCTGATAAAAGAGACCCCAGAGAGATTCCTTGCCCCTTCTGTCATGTGAGAACACAGCAAGAAGACAGCTGACTGTGAACAAGGAAGCAGGTTTGCATCAGAAACTGAATCTGCCGTCGCCTTGATCTTGGACTTCCCAGCCTCCAGAACCGTGAGAGATAAATTTCTTCTGTTTATAGGCCACTGGTCTATGATATTTGTAACATGGACTAAGGCAGCCTCTTTTTGCTGATTTCCTCATCGCTGAAGACACTCCTCTTGGAAGGAGGAACTTCAAGGTGTTTCAAGCAGGCTGTGTTCCCTGGATCCTCTTGCTTTATGGGGATGTGTCCATCCTTGCACTCCTACTCACTGCTCATGAGCTTATGTATCCTCTGACTCGGGTTCTCCCCAACCCTCTCTCACCATCTACATCCTGGTGGCCCCACCAAGATGGTCCCATGAGTTTCTATAGCTGGAGGGAGACCTCAGGCACCCCTTCCCTGGGAGCTCCCCATCCAGCTCAGTACTTTTCCTGGAGACCTCTCAGCTGGCTTGTGGGAGGCCCCTGCCTCCCTCTTCTAGTCCTGTGAATTCCCTGCCAGTAATTCTCCTTTCAGTCTTCTTGTTCTAGGCTGGGGGTGTCCAGCTAGATTGGTTCTGCTCTAGTTCACTGTGTTACTGGATCTGCTCTCATTTATTAAAATGTTAGTTTATTAAATCTCAGCTGTCTGTAGAAGTAGAGGTCCTTGTCACTAGCCTCAGCTTGGGGACTTCAGCCCAAACTCTGAGACAGCAGGAAGAGTACCATCACGTCCTGCGTGAAGGATGTACTTACACATAGGTTATTATACTTTTGGTTGTTGATCTTTTTCTTAAACTTACTTCATTTATGATAATCCCCTGCAAGCTTTGAGACTGTAACCCCGGCTCTATATTTCTCCTTATTTTTTAAAAGATTGTTTGATCTTTTTTTTTTATTGGAGTATAGTTGCTGTACAATGTTAGATAAGTTACAGGTATACAATGTAGTGATTGACAATTTTTAAAGGTTATACTCCACTTATAGTTATTATAAAAGATAAAAAAGATTGATCTTACTCTGACAGAAGTGAATTAGTCTCCCATTGCTTTGCGTTTTATTAATTTTGCTGCATGTTTGGCTTTTTGCAGGAAAAGTTATCTGAAACTTGGAAACAGGAAAAAGAGAGAACACTGAAAGTGTTCTTTCAGTGCAATGCTAGGCCTGACTCTATTTACTAGGTATTTCACAAGCCCTTGGGGCAGAGGTTAAGTTAACTTGCAGATGGTCGTCAGGTAGAGATGAAAATCATTTCTGTCCCGCGGAATAGATAACCCCAAAGGCTTATGGCCCTGTTGGACATTAACCAGTTTTGTATTTAACCCGTAATTAAACCATATGTACATATCTAGCTTCTCAGTTGATCTTTTGATAGGTTTCTTTGTTTGGTTTTTTAACAACAGAAATTTATTTCTCAAGAGTTTTGGAGTCTGGAAGTCTGAGACCAGGGTTCCCACATGATTAGGTTCTGATGAGGACCCTCTTACTGATTTGCGGACAGACGTCTTCTCTCTGTATCCTCACATGGCAGAGAGCAGAGAGGGAAGCAGGTTCGCTCCTGTCTCTCTCTCTCGTTTTAAACATTAATTAATTAATTAATTAATTAAATTTTGGCTGCATCGGGTCTTAGTTGCAGCATGTGGGAATTGGTAGCATCTTTAGGATTCTCTGTGTATAGTATCATGTCATCTGCAAACAGTGACAGCTTTACTTCTTCTTTCCCGATTTGCATTCCTTTTATTTTTTTTTTTCCCTGATTGCTGTGGCTAAAACTTCCAAAACTATGTTGAATAAGAGTGGTGAGAGTGGGCAACCTTGTCTTGTTCCTGATCTTAGTGGAAATGCTTTCAGTTTTTCACCATTGAGGACGATGTTGGCTGTGGGTTTGTCATATATGGCCTTTATTATGTTGAGGAAAGTTCCCTCTATGCCTACTTTCTGAAGGGTTTTTATCATAAATGGGTGCTGAATTTTGTCGAAAGCTTTCTGTGCCTCTATTGAGATGATCACATGGTTTTTATCTTTCAGTTTGTTAATATGGTCTATCACGTTGATTGATTTGCGTATATTGAAGAATCCTTGCATTCCTGGAATAAACCCCACTTGATCATAGTGTATGATCCTTTTAATGTGCTGTTGGATTCTGTTTGCTAGTATTTTGTTGAGGAATTTTGCATCTATGTTCATCAGTGATATTGGCTTATGGTTTTTTTGTGGTACATGGGCTTCTCTCTAGTTGTGGCATGCAGGCTCCAGAGCACATGGGCTCTCTAGTTGTGGTGTGCGGGCTCAGTAGTTGCAGTGCATGGGCTTAGGTGTCCCTGCGTCCCCTGCATTGGAAGGCAGATTCTTAACCACTGGACCACCAGGGAAGGCCCTTGATAGGTTTTAACATCTTTCTGTTTACCTCATTAATTAGTTAAAATCTTTGACATGTGTTCTTTTTTTTAAGGTTATATTCCATTTATAGTTATTATGTAATGTTAGCTATATTCCCTGTGTTGTACAAAACATTCTTGTAGCTTACTTATTTTATACATAGTAGTTTGTACCTCTTAATCCCCTACCCATGTTTTGCCTCTCCCCAGTGGTAACCACTAGCTTGTTCTCTATATCTGTGAGTCTGTTTCTTTTTTGTTATATTCACTAGTTTGTTTTATTTTTTAGACTCTGCATATAAGTGATATCATACAGTATTTGTCTTTCTTTGTCTGACTTATTTCACTTAGCATAATGCCCTCCAAGTCCATCCATGTTGTTGTAAGTGGCAAAATTTCATTCTTTTCTATGGCTGAGTAGTATTCCATTGTATATATGTGCCACATCTTCTTTATCCATTCATCTGTTAATGGACACTTAGGTTGTTTCCATATCTTGGCTTTGTAAATAGTTCTACTATGAACATTGGGGTGCATGTATCTTTTCAAATTAGTGTTTTCCATTTTTCTGGATATATAGCCCAAAGTGGAATTGCTGGATCATATGGTAGTTTTTAGCTTTTTGAGTAAACTCCATACTCTTCTCCCAAGTGGCTGCACCAACTTACATTCCCACCAGTAGTGCATGAGGCTTCCCTTTTCTCCACAATTGCCAGCATTTGTTATCTCTTGTCTTTTTGATGATTGCCATTCTAATATGTGTGAGGTGATATATCACTGTGGTTTTGATATGCATTTACCTGACAATTAGTGATGTTGAATACATTTTCATATACATGTTGGCCACTTATATATTTTCTTTGGAAAAATGTCTAGGTCCTTTACCCATTTTCCAGTTGGATTATTTTTTTGGCGGGGGGGTTGTTTTTGCTGTTGAGTAGTATGAATTCTTTATATGTTTTGGATATTAACACCTCATCAGATACATTGTTTGCAAAGATTTTTCCCATTCTGTAGGTTGTCTTTTCATTTTGATAATCATTTATTTTGTTGTGCAAAAGTTTTTTTTTTTGAATAGTCCCACTTGTTTATTTCTATTTTGTTGCTGGTATTGATACTTTAGGTGTGATTTCCAGAAAATCATTGCCAAGACCCATGTCAAGGAGATTTTTCTTATATTTTCTCCTAGGAGTTTTATGGTTTCTGGTCTTGCATTTAAGTCTTTAATCCAGTTTGAGTTAATTTTTGTGAGGTGTAAGGTAGGGGTCTAGTTTTATTCTTTTACATGTGAATGTCCAATTTTCCTAGCACCATTTATTGAAGAGACTGTCTTTTCTCCATTGAGTATTCTTGGCACACTTGCCAAATATTAGATGATTGGATAAGTATGGGTTTATTTTTGGATTCTTGATGCTGTTCCATTTGTCTATGTGTCTGTTTTTATGCCAGTACCATACTGTTTTGGTTTACTGTTTTGTTTACAACTTTATAATATAGCTTGAAATCAGGATGCCTCCCACTTTGTTGTTCTTTTTCAGGATTGTTTTGGCTATTTTTTTTTGTGGGTCCATATAAATTTTAGGATTTCTTCCTATTTCTGTAAAAAAATGCCCTTGGAATCTTGATAAGGATTGCATTGAATCTATAGATAGCTTTGAGTAGTATGGATATTTTAGCAATATTAATTCTTCCGATCCATGAACACAAGATACCTTTCCATTTATTTATGTCTTCTTTGATTTCTTTCATCAATGTCTTGTAGTTTTCATTGTAGAGATCTTTCACTTCCTTGGTTAAATTTATTCCTATGTACTTTATTGTTTTTAATGCTATTATAAATGGGATGGATTTCTTTTTTTTTTTCAGATAATTCATTGTTAGTGTACAGAAATGCTGATTTTTGTATGTTATTTTGTATCCTGCAACTTTACTGAATTCATTGATTAGATCTAATAGTGTTTTGAAGTCTTTATGATTTTCTATATATTCAATTATGTCATCTGCAAATAGAGACAATTTTACTTCTTCCCTTCTAATTCTGATGCTTTTTATTTCTTTTTCTTGCCTGATTGCTCTGATGGGGAATTCTAGTGCCATGTTGCATAGGAGTGGTAAGAGTGGGCACCCTTGTCTTGTGCCTGATCTTAGAGAAAAAGCATTCAATCTTTCACCATTGAATATAATGTTAGTTGTGGGCTTGTTATATATGGCCTTTATTACGTTGAGGTATGTTCCTTCTATACCTATTTTATTAAGAGGGTTTTTTTTTATCATGAATGTATGATGAATTTTGTCAAATGCTTTTTCTGTACCTATAGAGATGATCATATGCTTTTTTTTTCTTTCATTCTGTAACTGTGATGTATCCCATTGACTGATTTGCATATGTTGACTTATCCTTGCATCCCAGGGATAAATCCCGGTTGACCATGGTGAATGTTCCTTTTAATGTGAATTTGGTTTGCTAGTATTTTATTGAGAATTTTTTACATCTGTATTCATCAGGGATATTGACCTGTAGTTTTTTTTCTGGTAGTGTCCTTTTCCGGCTTTGATATCAGGGTAATGATGGCTTGTGAAGTGAGTTTGGGAGTGTCCTCTCCTCTACGATTTTTGGAAGACTTTTAGAAAGATTGGAGTTAATTCTCCTTTGATGTTTGGTAAAATTCACCAATGAGGCCATTTGGTCCTGGGCTTTTCATCATTGAGTGATACTTGATTACTGACTCAATCTCCTTATTAGTAATTGGTCTGTTCAGATTTTCAGTTTCTTCTTGATTCAGTCTTGGTCGGTTGATTGTAAGAATTTTTTCATTTCTTCTAGGTTGTTCAGTTTGTTGGCATGTAGTTGTTCATAGTGGCCTCTTATGATCCTTTGTATTTCTGTGATATCAGTTGTAATGTCTCCTTTTTCATTTATAAGTTTGTTGATTTGGGCCCTCTCTTTTCCTTGGTTAGTCTAGCTAAAGGTTTGTCAATTTTATCTTTTCAAAGAACGAACTCCTAGTTTTATTAATCTTTTCTATTGTCTTCCTGTTCTCTATTTCATGTATTTCTGCTCTGATCTTTATTATTTCCTTCCTTCTGCCAACTTTAGGCTCAGTTTGTTCTTTTATTTTGGTCATGCTGTGTGCTTGTGGGATCTTAGTTCCCCAACCAGGGATTTGACCCGGGTCCCAGCAGTGAAAGTGCCGAGTCCTACCCACTGGACTGCCAAGGAAATCCTTCTTTTTCTTTTTTTTTTCTAGTTTTTTGAGACATAGAGTTAGATTGTTAATTTGAGATCTTTCTTGTTTCTTAATGTAGGTGTTTATAGCTTTGACCTTCCCTCTTAGAACTGATTTTGCTGCACCTGTAAGTCTTGGTATGTTGTGTTTCCATTTTTGTTTTTTTCAAAATACTTTTTAATTTCCCCTTTAATTTCCTCTTTGATCCATTGGTTGCTCAGAAGAGTGTTGTTTAATTTCCATTATTCATATATTTTCCAGTTTTCCTCCTATTATTAATGTCTAGTTTCATACCATCATGGTCAAAGAAGACACTTGGTATGATTTCAGTCTTCCTGAACTTGCTGAGGGTTGTTTTGTGGCCTAACATTTGGTCTATCCTGGAAAATGTTCTGTGTGCACTGGAGAAATATGTATATTCTGCTGTTATCAGGTACAATGTTCTGTATATGTTATGTCCATTTGGTCTATAGTGTTATTCAAATCTGCTGTTTCCTTATTGACTATGTCTGGATGATCTATCCATTGTTGAAAGTGGGGTATTAAAGTCCCCAATTATTATTGTGTTGCTGTTTATTTCTCCTTTTAGCCCTGTTAGGTTTTGCTTTATACATTTAGGTAGTTTGATGTTGGGTGCATAAATATTTACAATTTTATATCTCCTTGATGGATTGACCCCCTTATCATTATATAATGACTTTCTTTGTCTCTTTTTACCATTTTTAGTTTAAAGTCTATTTTGTCTAAGTATAGCTACCCCTGCTTTTTTTGGTTAGCATTTGCTTGAAATATCTTTTTCCATATCCCTTTACTCTCAGTCTGTGTATGTCTTTAAGGCTAAAGTGAGTCTCTTGTGGGTATCATATTGTTGGATATTTTAAAAAAAAAATTTTATTTATTTATTTATTTTTGGCTGCTTTGGTTCTTCGTTGCTGTGCACAGCTTTCTCTAGTTGCAGTGGGGGCTACACTTCCTTGCAGTGCATGGGCTTCTCATTGCGGTGGCTTTTCTTGTTGTGGAGCATGGGCTCTAGGCACGTGGGCTTCAGTAGTTGTGGCATGTGGGCTCAGTAGTTGTGGCATGTGGGCTCAGTAGTTGTGGCTCGTGGGCTTAGTTGCTCCGTGGCATGTGGGATCTTCCCAGACCAGGGCTTGAACCTTTGTCCCTGCACTGGCAGGCGGATTCTTAATCACTGCACCACCAGGGAAGCCGCCCCCCCTCTTTTTTTAATCCGTTCATCCATTCTATGTCTTTTGATTGGAGAATTTAATCCATTTACATTTAAAATAATTATTGGTAAGTAAGGACTTATTATTGCCATTTTGTTAACTGCTTTCTGGCTGTTCTGTAGATCCATTGTTCCTTGTTTCTTATTCTTCTGTCTTTCTTTGTGTTTTGAGGTCTTTTAGTATCAGTATGTTTTGACTTCTTTATCATGTTCTTTTGTGTAATTACTATGGGTTTTTCCCCTGTGATTACCGTGGGACTTACATAAAATATCTTAATATTATAACACCATATTTTAAACTGATAGAAACTTAACTTCAATAGTATTCCTAACTTCATGCCTCACAATTTAGGTTATTGATGTTACAGTTTACAAATTTTTTATATTGTGTAACCAATAACAGATTATTGTAGTTATGGTTATTTTTTTACTACATTTGTTTTTTAACTTTTTTTTTTTTTGCGGTACGTGGGCCTCTCACTGTCGTGGCCTCTCTCATTGCGGAGCACAGGCTCCGGACGCGCAGGCTCAGCGGCCATGGCTCATGGGCCCAGCTGCTCTGCGACATGTGAGATCTTCCCTGACCGGGGCACGAACCCGTGTCCCCTGCATTGGCAGGCGGACTCTCAACCACTGCGCCACCAGGGAAGCACTGTTTTTTAGCTTTTAAACTAGAATTGTAAGTGAATTATGCACCACCATTATCATATCACAAAATCTAACTTTGACTATATATTTATCATTACCAGCAAGTTTTATTCTATCTTCTTATGTTTTTAATATGTTAAATAGCATCCTTTCACTTTCACTCAGAGAAGTCCCTTTAGCACTTCTTGTCAGGTAGGTCTAGTGGTGATGAACTCCTTCAGCTTTTGCTTGTTGGGGAAGTCTTTAACCCTCCCTCATTTCTGAAGGACAGCTTTGCCAGGTATAGAATACTTCATTGACAGGTTTTTTTTCTTTCAATATTTTTAATGTGCCATGGCATTCTTCCTGGCCTAAAAAGCCTTATTGAGTTTTCTTTATGTGAATCTTCTCTCTTTTCTCTTGCTACTTTCAAAGTTTTTTTTTTGTCTTTGACTTTTGACAATTTAATTATAACATGTCTTGGAGTAGACCTATTCAGGTTCAACTTACTTGGGATCTTCTGGGCTTTATGGATCTGGATGTCCATTTCTCTCCCCAGGTTTGGGAAGTTTTCAGCCATTATTGTTTTAAATATACTTCTTGTCCCTTTCTCTCTTTCTTCTTCTTCTGGAATTCCCATAATGTGGATATTACTTCTTTTGATTGTGTCCCATAAGTCCTGTAGGCCTTCTTCACCACTTTTCATTCTTTTTTCCTTTTACCCCTCTGACTAGATAAATTAAAATGTCCTGTCTTGTAGGTCATTGATTCTTTCTTCTGCACAGTCAAGTCTGCTTTTAAAGGTCTCCTTTGAACTCTTCAATTGTATTTTCTTAAGTCATTGTATTCTCAGTTCTTGGATTTCTGTTTGTTTTCTTTTGATGTTTTCTATTTATTTGTTGAAATTTCCATTTTGTTTATGCAATGTTTTCCTAATTTAGTTGTCACTGTGTTCTGGTGGTTCACTAAACTTCTTCTTCTTTTTTTTTTTTTTTTTTTTTTTTTGCGGTACTCAGGCCTCTCACTGTTGTGGCCTCTCCTGTTGCAGAGCACAGGCTCCGGACGCCCAGGCTCAGCGGCCATGGCTCACAGGCCCAGCCGCTCCGTGGCATGTGGGATCTTCCCGGACCGGGGCACGAACCCGTGTCCCCTGCATCGGCAGGCGGACTCTCAACCACTGCGCCACCAGGGAAGCCCTCACTAAACTTCTTTAAGAGGATTATTCTGAATTCTTTGTCTGACAGTTCATAGATCTCCATTTCTTTAGGGTCAGTTATCATACCTCTATTGGTTTCCTTTGGTGGTGTCATGTTTACCTGATTTTTCATAATCCTTGATTCCTTATGTTGGTATTTGTCCATCTGAGTAAGTGGTCTCCTCTTCCAGACTTTACATGTTTCCTTTGGCAGAGGCAGGTCCTCACCGGTCAGCTCAGTTTACGTTTCTGAATGTGTGTGCTGGTAATGCTCTTGGGCAGGTAAGACTTGCTAGCAGGGTCTATTTTTGGGTGAGGCCACTGCCTGAGCTCTGAGGTGGCAGAATGGGGTTGTGCCACTGACTGAGAACAGTTGGATAGGACTACTAGCTTGGTTCCCTGCCCAAGCAAACTTGGTTCTCCGCCTAAGCAAAGTTGTAGGATGAGCTCTCTGGTTGCCTCAGTTCTCTGATCAAGTTTACTAGATGGTCAGGATTGAGTACTCTACTCAGCAAAGGATGGGGCTATGAATTAGCTTCCCTGTCTTGGAGGGGCAGCAGGATGGGCCCCAGGACCTGCATGGCTTATTCTTTGGGGACTTGAATCAGGTAAGACTGAGCTGAATTCCCTGGCCAGTTGGGACCTCTGGTTTTGCTCTGCAGACAGGGAAAGCCGTGAGTGTGCTCTCTGTTCAAGTGCCTCTGTAAGTAGGACCATTGGGTGGGCCGTGCAGCTTCCCATGTGCTCTGGTCAGGTTTTCTGGTAGGATGAGCAGAGGGCTGCATTTAGCAGTGGGTGGGGCTACGAATTAGCTTCCCTGCCCAGGTGCAGTGGGAGAACCAGTTCCAAGGCCTACAAGGCTCTTTGTATGTGGTCTTGACTCAACCTGACCCATGCCCCAAGTTCCCTGGCTGAACAGGGCCACTGGCTTTGCTCTGCAGACCACCAGCTCTCTGCTCAAGGGTTGCTGGGTTCACAGCTTCCAGGTGTTATGGTCAGGCTTTTTGGTCAGGCGGGGCTGGAAGCTACACTCATCAGTGAGTGGGGCTGACTCAGCTCCCCTCCATGGGCAGGAGGAAAAGCCAGCTCGTAGCTTCTTCCCAGGTGTTCCTGATCAGGCCTTCTGGTCAGAAGAGGCCAGGAACTACGCTCAGCTGTAGGTGGGGCTCTGGTTTAGCTCTCCTGCTCGGGTGAAGAGGGGAATTCTCCAAGCCCAGCAGGGCTTTTTGTTTGTGGTCTTTACTCAAGCTGACCCACTCCCCAAGTTCCCTGGCCAGTTGGTGCCCCTGGCTTTGCTCTACAGGTCATCAGCTCTGCCTGCCATATCCCCTGCTCTGCTTGAGCACTGCTGGGCTATGCAGCCTCCCAGGTGTCCCCAGTCAGGCTTTCTAGCTGGAAGGGCTGGGAGCTACACTCAGCAGTAGGCTGGGCTCTGACTCAGCTCCGCTGCCTGGGCCAGGGCAGACCAGCCTCCAGGGCTGGCACAGCTCTTCGTTTGAGGGCCCACATCAGGCAAGCCTGCATCCTGCCGAGTTCCCTGGCCAGACTGTGCCCATCTTGGCTCTGCAGATGAACGAAACGGCTGCAGTCGTTGGGACCACTGCTCGGTAGGACTCGGTCTGCTAAGATCTGAGTGGTGGTTGTTGCCAGCCCTTCCCCACTTCTCCATCACGATCGGATTCCCGGGGGTCAAGTCCTGCAGGTACCCCTGCAATTCCTGTGGGGCATGACCAGAGTGGGGGGATCCCAAGAAGGGACCCACAGTGGGAGCTGGATACGTACCCTTGGCTCTCTTTTCCCACTGGAGGCGCCGTAGACTCAGGGGCGACCTCTCAGTGTGATACTGCACCAGCCTGGGGATGAGGCAGTGCTGTCAGCCTGCAGCGGCTCCTCTTACCCTTCTGATGTGGTGTCTTGGTCTCTGCAGTGCCGTGCTTGCTTCAGCCTCACTCTTGTGTTCTAGGGTTCTCTCAGTGGTGTCTTGCCCATGAATAACTGTTAGTTCTTCTTGAGGGGGAGTGAAGGCCTATAGGAATGGATAGTGTCACTGTCTTGGTGATGCCACTGTCCTCTGTTGTCTCTTGTCTAATATTATTGGATGAAGGCCCCACCCTGTGACCCCATTTACCCTTAGTTACCTCCAGAAAGGCCTGATCTCCAAATTCAGTCACATTGGGGGTTGAGGCTTCATTTTTGGGGGGGGGGGACACAAACATTCAGCCCATCAGAGCAGGGCTTACTGATTTTGCCGTGGAGTTGCCGTCTGGGTTGTTTCTTGAGGAACTCTATATGATTGTATGTTTAAGTCTTTCCTCTTGGGCTGGTTATTCTCTAGAAGAGCCTGTCAATTTCTGGCCTGTGGGGAAACATATTGTCAGCATTCTGAAAACTGAGCTGGGGAAGACGTCGGGAAGTCTCAGTACTCACTATTTAATATGCATGGGTTCACTTCATCATCCTGTTCTCAGTTGTTACCCGGACCTTCGGCTTCATCTGGAGTTCTCTCACCCGAAGATCCTCTCTTGTTTGACTCCCTTAATTCACCTCCAGTCTGTTGCTGAGGTAGTAACAGAGCACGTGCTGAATGGAGGGAACCCAGGGGACCCAGGACCTGTAAAGGGGCTCTGTCAGTCCTGCTCCGGCTCTTCCCTTTCCCTCCAGTGTGTTGCCAGGTCCTGTGGCTTAAATTGTACTGGAACTTTCTCCACTATCCAGTCTCAACTGCCAACTGAGTTACTATCGTCCATCTGCTTTAGAGCTTCCAAAATCTTAGCACTTTCGTCTCCTCTTTTGTCCTTGTGGATTAAAAAAAAAAAGAAATCCCCTTTAGTCTGTGTGAGCTTTGGTTGGGAGCCAAACTAGATGTGCACATTTACTCCTCTATTTTAATTCGGAAGCGTCCATCCTTTTCTCTGAGAGTAACTTCCAGAGTTACTTGGTTTCAGCTCTCTGTTTAAGTGGATTAATTACCTACTGCTGGTTCTCTTCCCGTATTATTCCTATTCCTAAGTTCCTTATTTGGATATGTCTCTTGGCTGTATTTATTCGAGTTGTTTTTCAAAGGAGAGCTCACTGGCAGTTGTGGTGAGAAGTGGCTTGAGGTTGATGGGGGTGGAGAGCAAAGAGCAGCAAGGCAAACATAGCTTCAAGAAAAAAAAGAAAAAAAATCCCTTTCCAACCCAATTGCCAGCCTGAAACCATCGGTTTTAGAAATTCTAGAGCCACCACTGCTCATAGGTATTAGGGTCCTTAAATCTTTGCGAGTTTGCGAAAGTCAACCTGTTGCCTTTATACTTAGCTCTTCACTTACCAGCTTTGTGGCCTTGGTTACGTTATTTAACCGTTCTGAACCTTGGTTTCTCATTCATAAAATGGGGCCAAAATTCCTACCTCGGAGGATTGTTGTGAGGGCAATACCAGGCCTGTCCGCTCAGATATTCTTCCCTTTCTCCTTCCCTTTCCCCAGCGTTCCTTTCCCTTCCTTCAGGTTGACGTAAGTAGTCCCTTAACTACTGCCCCAGCACCCCAAGCACGCAGTGGTCCAAGACCCTAGTTTTTGCAAAGCTAGATGGAGGCAGAAGCCAGCCTCAAACCCAGGCAGCTGGATGCCATGCCGGCTCTTCCTTGGAGGGTGGGGTGGGGTGGTGTCCAAGTGCCAGGCCCCTCCCCACGCCCCGCTGGACAGCAGGGACTATCATCTTCCTGGCTCACTTCCCTGGTGGCACAGTGGTTAAGAATCTGCCTGCCAATGCAGGGGACACAGGTTCGAGCCCTGGTCCGGGAAGATCCCACATGCCGTGGAGCAACTAAGCCCGTGCGCCACAACTACTGAGCCCACGAGCCACAACTACTGAGCCCACTAGCCACAACTACTGAAGCCCGTGCACCTAGAGCCCATGCTCTGCAACAAGCCACCACAATGAGAAGCCCGCACACCACAACAAAGAGTAGCCTCCGCACGCAGCAACGAAGACCCAAAGCAGCCAAAAATAAAAAGATATTAATTTAAAAAAAAGGAAGAGAGTTACAGAGAAGGCACGTGAGCCCTGAAATACCATTAAAAAAAAAAAAATGTTGTGAGGTTAGCTCATACCGCTAACCTCACAGACAAGATCGGCCCTGAAACAAGAGGATAACTTTCCCTGCAGGGCTTGAGCAGTTGAGGAATGTGACCTGAAGCAGTAACTTCCATCAGGGGAGATGAGATAAGGTACGGTCACCTCTGACCTCAGTGAAAGTACGTTCACGCTCCGGCGCCTCTCGGTGACGCAGAGCTTGGCATTTTGTGTGATGGGACTTGCTCCCAACCGCAGGTGCTGCTTCCTCTGCCGGGGCATGGCCAGGCCGCAGGCAGGTTGCTCCTTCCCCATCTCCTGGAAGGTGGGTAACAGTGAAGGATGGAAGGGCTTGGGGGCGAAGAACCACAGGGAGGGACACAGAAGCCTGTCACGGATGAGTGAGGCTTGTAGAAAAAAACGAAAGCAAATCTTAGTATTGAGTCAACGAGTGTATCCCCATGCTTCATACACAATTTTAGCTATTGTGACAATGAGGATATAAAAGAATGTAAGATATGAGAAGACGCACTTAAAGTGTGGGATCTGCAGACAATGGGAAGCTAGGTAGTCATTAAAAAGGATGAAGTAGATCCGTGTGTACTGACACGGGAAGATGCTGGTATTACTTACATTTTGTGGAGTGAAAAAGGTTACAAAGCGACATGCACCGTGTGACCATTTTACGTAAAGGTGACTGATGGCTGTGTGTGTTTGGGTGCGGGTGAGACGCATGGAAGCACGTTCATCACAGGGCTTACCAGTGTCTGATGGTGGGATTTCAGGTTATTTTGTACCTTTCTGTTTCATTTCAATCTGTTATATTGAGCATATATAATTTTTAGAACCAAAAAAAGCTATTTTTATTGAAACGGAAAGAGCAGACTCTCCCTTTGCTCTGCGTCCTCTCTTGATGACATCGTGCCCTTCCACTACCTGCACTGGGGAAAACCGGGCTGGTGACAGGACTCAGGTTACAGGTTGCTGTGAGGATGAAATAATGTGAAAGCACAGCCTCGTTGCTCAATACTTGTGTCTTCTTTAAACATAAGCTGACTGAAAACATGGGGGTGGGGTGGAGAAAGGCCGAGTCAGTGACTCGCGTTGGAATCCTAAACCCACTTAGTATTATAGCTGAGCTCAGGGCTTCTGTGCTGGGCCGCTCTGCGGGCACCTTTCACGTGGATGTGTATGCGATCCGTGGACATTTAGGGCTGGTGCCGACTCTAATGGGCAACGTGGTGGCCCTGGGGCTTCAGGCCCAGCCATGATGACACCAGCCTGTGTCTTCATTTGTTAATGGGGGAAGATGAGCGTTGACCATGAGGGCTGCATAAGGGTGGCCTAGATAGAGAAGCAGCACATGGTGGGCCTCAGATGGCAGTTCCCTCCTCCTCGGAGGAGTCCTCCAGGTGGACAGAAGGGTATTCTAGGCATGTGGAGACAGGAAGAGATAAGGCTGCACATTTGGCTGTAGAAGAGCAACTGGTTTGCCCCTTGTTACAGCCATGTTTGATAATCTATGTTAAAATCAGATTCTTTAAAAGGTCTGTAAGCTTAGTTTCTGGAGCTGCCTGCACGGAGTTCAACACAAGCGTCGAGGGCACACACAACCCTAAGGCACAGATGGGGCACTGCTTCTCCTCCCTGCCACGGAAGGTGGCCAGCCTCCCTCGGGGGACTCCCTAAGTGGATGTGGCTACCTGTGCGCACTCATGGGAGACCGCAGTCCATGCTAATACTGGACAACTTTCCGGGAAGCCCCCAGAATGAGTGATATTTGGAAATGCTTTTTGCTGTTGCAGAGTCTCAGCTAGTTTCTTGTCCCTCAAAGCATGGATCTGACAATTTGTAACCCTAGACTTATGTGAATGCAACAGAAGGAATGACCAGAGGATGGGAGAGAAGGCAAAAGTCAGAGATTCTAGCTGCCAACAGATAAGAAACTCCCATGTTAAAATGGGCCAGATACTGCACTTGTTACACATTGGTCATAACAGCCAGTACCTGTAGTGTGTTTTACATTCCGCAGGCCCTGGTCTAAGAAACTGACATACGTGAGCTCATTTAATCCTGACAACTACTGCACGGGGGAGAAACTGTTATCATTTCCACTTTACAGACAGGAAACTTGCTGAGAGGCAGAGTTTTCTTGCTCGAGGTCACACATCTGTCGAGAAGCCACTTCACTGGAGTTAACCGCATTTTACATAATGTCGTGGTTTATGCAGTGTCTCTCAAATGGGACCCCACTGGACCTTGCGCTTACCCTGACAGATGGGCGATTCTCTCATGTTATAAACTGGAGGGGGGGAGTGTGTAGCTGAAAAAGGGGAGGGGACTTGCCCACAGCTTCAGAGTTAATAAAGGAGCCCAGGTTTTCAGAACCTAGATCTTGAGCTCTTTCATCAGCTTAAGGGTCTGTGGGTTCTTTATGAACAAAATTTTGTTTTTCATTAGATGATAATCTTAAAAAACAACAACCCATAAAAACCTTTGGAAATGAAAACTTGCATTTCGAAAGCTGTTTTCATAGAACAGGCTTTGGCTTTTAAGTTGTACTTTTCAGTATTCGTTTGTGTTAGCAGACATTTTTTCCTTTGAAAGGGCTCCACATTCATTCCTAAGTTGGGGAAACAGTGAGCTCTACCAGGCCCTTTTACTTGGCGATAATGTATTTTTAAAGTCTCATTTTTTATTTGAATAGATTTCAGTCTGTTTTTGATAATTTAAAAACAACAAAACCTCTCCAGGTGATTTAACAGAAACTTGAGTCAAAAGCGGAGCTATGTGAGTGGGCCTGAGATGGTTGCTAAGGAGTCATTCAATACAGATCAGAAACACAAGCTGCAGCTTTAAACGTTTCACGCTGAGGCCGACAGGATCCTGCCTAACTGATCTTTCTCACGAGGTGGTCATTTGAGCAAGTGCACGTATCTCTAGGAGAGCCAGGCCAGCCGGGCTGTGGAGGCGCCAGGCACCACAGATGCCGGGGACAGTGCTTGGCAATCAGGGGAGAAGCTGAAGCTTCTAGCGGCAGAAAGGCTTGGTAAAAGAAATGTTCACATATCGAGGTCTGGGGAAGTCATTCTGGCTTATCCGTGAGTTAACTTGAATCTGATGCTAAACAGAACAGCCTGTTTGTGGCCTATCAAACATACGCTGTACATCTGCTTTAATTATTAAAGAAAAGGGCGCACTGACTGGAAGAATGTCGATGTTAAACATGAAGATTAAATGCCTCTCTGGCTGGGAAGCCAATGCCGATACTCCTTCCGTGACAAGACTTCCTTCCTAGGTGCCAAGAGCATACTGACTAGCTGTGTATGTGCTGATCTTTTTTGTTTTTTTTTCCCCCCAAGACTGTGCTGAAAACCACGCTTCTCTGGGGCAGTTCCTCAGTTATCTGAGAGGCTGTGTTCTGGGCTATAATTGTCAGTTTGGCTCAAGATTGAGAAGTAGCTGACTTCCTTAAATGGCACTCACAGAAAGCCTCTGCAGTGCCACAGCGAGCCCACAGGAAGTCAGCGCCGTTTGCCTTGTAGCAGTTTAACAAAATGGCAAACGGGACCCAGGAAGAAACAAACAGTGCCCCGGGCAGGAAACCCAAACCCGTAACTCACAGCAAATGTCACTGCGTTTACAGGGAGAGGAAAAAACCTTACGTGATTCTTCCTTGTATGTTGAAGATTTTATTTTTCAAACTTTTAGAAGAATCAATTCCATTTAATAAACCTTTGTAAAATGCCACAGAAGCCAAGGGATGCAGGGTTAAGCTATGTTCTTAAGAACTGACCCTCTCCAGGCTGAGTCTCCTTAGATTACCTGGAAGTTACATAGAGGCAGTTCTATAAAGATGAAACTTTGAAAAAGCCAGTCTCTTTCCTATTTTTAGATTTGGGCCTGTTTTCCATTTTTTTGCTTTCACAAAAAAGTTTAACCTTGATTTTTCTCCATTTAAAACAAACCAAAATCGATTTAAAGAATTAAAATAAAGGGAACAGCACCTGTGGATGTGCCTCTTGACATCCACAGATGTCACCCAAACCCAGACACATGTACGACAGACTCTGCCTGCTCAGGACAGACCAATGGGGAAGCCAAACGCCTCTCTGGGAAAAAGTGCCGCCCAAGGTGTTTTGCAATTGTCAAGAGACTGCAAAGTACAGACGATTAAAAATGTGAAATAAACGGACGTCTGTAATGGCCCTTCATAGATGGTAGACGCCCAAATGAGAAAGGCTGGTTTCAAGCTTGAAACATAAGCCTACAATCTTGCTTCTTCTCTCCCCATCACACTGTCATTTCAAACCAGAATGATGTCCATGAAAAGAAAAGCTCATTTTCTTGACCTGTGCTGGAAGGCATATGTAGTTATAGGTCAGAGATCAACGTGACAGTTTTCACATGTCCCAACCTGGCGTTTTGTCTGTACAGGATATAAATAACCTGCTGATAGAAACTGGATATAAATAACCTGCTGATAGAAACTAAGTGTCCTCCTCAAATGACATAGCCAGTTTTTAGTTCATGAACCATGCAGTTCAAATGAGATGATCAGTTTGCTTTTGTCACTGTGCTTGAGTCATGGTTAGGTCACTTGCAGGCCTCATGCAGAATTTAGAAATTGGATACAGGACTAAAGCCTCGAAACGGAAGTGACGTCTTGAGAACATGCAGGAGGGCGCGGTGCAGGGGCTCTGAGCGCCCAGGCTCCGTGGGCTTGGTCAGCAGACACCCGGCCCGGCCCTGAGTGCGGCTTCCAGTCTCTGTGGCTCCAGCGGGAGGGCGAGGGGGAGGCTCCTTGTCAGCGGGTCAGGGAGGTCCATGTGCTTCGCTCAGCCTCTGTGCTGAGTGTTCAACACATCCTGAATCTCTGTTTTCTGCCAGGGAGGATAGGTGTCAAGGTGCGCTGGTGTGGCGGTTATTTTAGATTTTTTACCATGTACGGACCTTGCAATCTGTAGCCAATCTTTCTGTAATAATTCCTGGTGCCAACCCCTGTGAAGAAGCAGAAAAACAAAAGTCAGAAGAGTCTCTAACTAAGCATGACTTTAGCAGCCCTCAAAAGCCAGCACACGTGCCCCTCGTAGCCGTCCTCCTTTTCCCACTCTCATTCACAGGCCAAAGTCCTTTCCAGATCGAATCTCATTCGATTAAGTTTGGAACTTTAAAAACATTCTGAATTCAAGTTGCATTAAAACACAGGAACTGTATTTCAGAGCCTGTGGGTTTACAATCCTGTGGGTACCATGCAGCACGGCTTCAGGTGTTATAGGTGAACGGGAAGTGGTGGATCTAACGTGTGAGATGTCCACACTCCAAGTGAAGCGAGACAGCGTTATGGTTTCCTGGAAGGTTGAACGAGAGGTCAGGTATGGGAAGTGGAGTCTCCACAGCCGCCGGCAGCCAGGGTGCCCTGACCAAGCGAAGTGTCAGTGCCACTCACTCATCCAGAGCAACGATTTTCACCAAACACCATCAGTGGCATTAAATGAGTGCTACTTAATTTGCATTCCATTCACTTTAATTTTTTGGGGGGGGTATTAATTGGTATACTTGTTTTGATATACGAGCAGTGTTAAGTACCAGGAGTTTACATCAGTTTTATATTTGCATCCATTTGAGGAACACTAGCTGATTTAAGTCAATATTAAAGGTCTGTGAAGTTTTTTTCTTTAAAAGGAATCATTATCCTAAATGGTGCCGCTGTAACGAAACATGATCACATTTGAGAAGCTGAGCTCCTAGGAGGATAAAGCATGGCTTATGTGGTATTAGCTATACGAGTGGCTAAGAGAACAGGCTTTTGATCATTCAAAAGATACGGATTTAAGGTCTAGACCTGTCATTTTAAGGGCTGTAGCTCTGGCCAATTACTTAATTACATTTTATCATCTATAATAACGTACCTATGTTTTAAGGATATTAAATATTAAATGAGATAGTCCTTGATATGTGCTTAGTCCGGAGTCTGGAACAAGCCAATTCCTCCAGGACACTGGCTGCTGCTGTTATTATTTCAGAGCTTTTCATGGTCTGATATCTGATTCTATTTCTAGCTTCACTGCTCGCTACTATTCTCCCCTGAAACACTGTGCTTCAGCCCCAGCGCAGATTTAACTTCTCTAAAAGCTCCCCGCGTGTCGGGCTCTGCCTAGCTTCCAGGCTTGGCTCATGCTGTGCCCTCTAGCAAACTGATCGAACCCAAGGAGGGGGTCGTGGGAACCTCTGAGCCGGAGCTCGTCGGTCAGAAGCACAGTGACAACCTAGACTTGCAATTGGCATCTGAGGTGGGGTCAGTCCCGCGGGACCGACCTGTAACCTGTGGAGTCTGATGCCACCTCCAGGGAGACAGTGTCAGAACGGAGGCAATGGTAGGCCACCTGGCTGGTGGTGCAGAGCTGAGTGACGTGTGGAAACCCCACACGTCCGGCGCAATAGCGGTCACGTAAAGGAAGACGCTGGCATTTCTCTTTACCGTGCTCCTCCCCACGGTGCACTGCGATTGCCGGTCGGCCTCCCCACGTGGTGGAAGCTCTATGTATCTTGTTCGTCACTTTGTATTCCTAGCGATCAGTATGTGCATTAAATCAGATCACTGCTAGCCCCCTCCAGTCTCGCCTAGTTCTGTAGCCCAAACATTTACTATTTAGGAAGAGGGTTTCCTAGCGTGTTTTGTTTCCCACCTCTTTCAAAAAAATTTCAAGTATTAAGAAAATGGAACTGAAACTGATGTGATGAAGGTAACAGAACCGTGTCATGTGATAACAGGTCACTGGAGAATTTCCCTTTTAATCCAAGGATTACTAATATTCCGTCTTGCACAACTTCAACCTTGTCTTTGTGTTCTAATCATTACTTTTGTTCAACACTGTGGCTTGGGGTAGAGCAGGGGGAAGACAAAAACATGAACAAATAATGGGTCAGGCAGCAGCTCAGACCCACCGGATCCAGGAAGACACCTCACACCCCTCAGAGGGTACAACCACTTTAATGTTTGCACTCTCTCCTAAAGTTCTGTATCCGTAAGCGTGTCCTATGACCCAGCAAGTATACTCCCAGAGTGAAAAGAGAAATGAATGCTTACAGCCAACAAAAGACATGTTACTCATAACAGCCAAAACAGGAAATAACCCAAATATCTATCAATAGTAGAATGGATAAATTGTGTATTTTCACACAATGGACTATGATACTGCAACAAAAAAGAAAGAACTAGAGCTACCTGCAATGCCATGGATGAATCTTACAGACCTAATTTTGCATGAAAGAAACCAGATGTAAAAGATTTCATCAATACAAAGTTCAGACACAGGCAAAACTAATTTTAACTGGTTACATTTGGAAGATGATATGGACTGAAAGAGGGAACCAGGGAGTCTTCTGGAGTGCTGAAAAATGGTATATCTTGAGCTGGATTATTATTGCATGTATGTCTTAGCTCAATTTAAAAAAACTCAAGAGGGGGCACATCCATTTAATAGATGTTCAGTGTGTTTTGAGAGCTCAACTTGTCCAAAGAATTCAGCAAAATAAGGAAAAAGGATGAGAGGCAGGTGGTTAAGAAATCATTCCTGGAGTGATCACTCTATTACACAGATGCCTCTGAAGTCATTCAATGCAGTGCTTTCTATTTCTAGAATCCTGCATGCCAGAAACTATTTTTTTCATCCTCTTTCTCTGCACTTTAAAAGTTCACATTCCAACTGAACTATGCTCTGTGACATGACAGCATTCGTCAGAGGCACAGGCACCCTGAGATTAAAACGTGCTTTTCCTCATCACCTGCATGTACAGACTACAGCATAAATCTAAGAATTCTGAGCAGAGAAGTGACGTGACTGACTTACATTTGAAAGAGATCACTCTGACCGCTATTTTGAGAACAGAATGAAAGCTCCAGGAGGGCAGGGATTTTTACCTGCAGAACTGCTAGCACCCGGAGCAATGCCTGCATATATTAAGTACTCATTGAAATATCTGTTCGATGAATGAGCAAGTGGCCAAGGGCAGAAACAGGGAGACCAGTTAAGAAGCTATTGCAATAATCCAGATGAGAGATGGTGGCTCAAAGCAGAGTCAGGGTGGTGAAGAGTAGCTGGACCCTGGAAACATTTAAAGGCAGAGTCAAAAGAATCTGTTGATGGGATGTAGGGTGGGACACACAGAGAGGGGCCCGAGATGACTCTAAGGTTTTTGGCCTGAATACAGGAATGGTTTGGAGAAAGAATGAACTGCCAGTTAGTGAGATTGAAAGATGGTGAGAAGAGGGTGGGGGAGGAGGACATCAGGAGCTCGGCTGTGGCTGTGCTGCAGGTGAAATGGCTATTAGACATTCAAGTGGGGATGCTGAGGAATAGGTGATTTTGGAAGCCTTTCTTGCTCTTAGATGGTCTCTTTCCTTGGATGCTCTTTTGGAAAGAAATTTGTTTTATCTTAATTGAAGGATAACTGATTTGTAATAATATTAGTTTCAGGTGTACAACACAGTGATTCAAAATTCTTATAGATTATACTCCATTTAAAGTCATGATAAAATACTGGCTATACTCCTTGCTCTGTACAACATATCCTTATAGCTTATTTTACACATAGTAGTTTGTGCCTTTTTTTTTTTTTTTGCGGTATGCAGGCCTCTCACTGCTGTGGCCTCTCCCGTTGTGGAGCACAGGCTCCGGACGCGCAGGCTCAGCGGCCATGGCTCACGGGCCCAGCCGCTCCGTGGCATGTGGGACCTTCCTGGACCGGGGCACGAACCCTTGTTCCCTGCATCGGCAGGCGGACTCTCAACCACTGTGCCACCAAGGAAGCCCTAGTTTGTGCCTCTTAATCCCCTACCTTCCTTCCCTCTCCCCACTGGTGACCACTAGTTTGTTCTCCATAGCTGTGAGTCTGTTGGAAAGAAATTTCTGACTGGGGCAGTTGTCTTATGAGGGGAGCTGGCTGAGGAGGAAGCAGGTGGGTGGAGGCTGGTGGAGTGGGCAGCTGAAGACAACCTGGGTCCTTTTTGATACTGTTGAATCAACAACTAACCAAGTGTGAAGCTGCTCTACCAAGGAAGCTGTTAGGAAATAATGTTTTCCGTTTGGTTTAAGCCATTTTGTTTTGGTACTTTTTTGTATTGTACTAATATACATAAGATACTTATTTTAACCACTGTTAAGTGTACAGTTTACTGGTATTAAGTACTTTCACTCTTGTGCAACCATCACCACCATCCGTCTCCAGAAGTAAAACTGAAACTGTACCTAGTAAACAATAGCTCCCTGTTCCCTCTTCCCCCTGTCCCTGGCGAACCCCCGCTCTACTTCCTGTCTCTATGGATTTGGTTACTCTAGGTACCTCATGTAAGAGGAATCATTCCGTATTTGTCTTGTGGTGACTGGCTTATATCTTCAAGGTTCATCCATGTTGGGTTTAAACCATGTGAGTTGAGTTCTGTGTTACTTGTAACTGAAAATGTTGTAACTGACATGTGAGCTTGAGGACAGGAAGAGATTAAACACATGAGGTCAAGTCAGCACTTAAAACCATAAATCAGGGTGGTAATTCTGACCATGCTGCTGTCCTACTGGCAAGTCCCAAGACAGAGCTCAGATTCCTCAGCCTGATTTTCACATAGATTTTCAGGTCCCATCTGGTTTACCTCTAGTTCCTGCCACAACTGACCTCAGTCCTTATAGTCCGGCGTTACCAAACCAGGCATGATTTCACTAATCCACTGGCTTGGCCGCTGCCCCTTCAGTGCTGCAGCCCATGCCCCAGGGCACTCCCATTCACCCTTGAACCCTCACTCGGACACCACTTTCGCCAGGAGACCGCTGCACACACCTCCCCTCTCCACAGAGTCTGGCATTCATAACCCCCCTCTCCACGCTGGTGGGATCCTTTGGTCCTTTAGAGTTCTACCGTTTCAGTAGTCATGCTGTGCTTTATTTTACTTGCATGTCTAACCCCCTTCCTAGAATGTAAGCCTTTTGAAGTCAATGACTTCTATCCTCAGGGCTTAGTACATATAATCAACAGGCAATGAATGCTTGCGGATTTACTGTACTGTATTCAGTTATCATTGTGTTGTGTATATATAAAGAAATGTGCTCCTGGGGGATGTATTTTTTTTTAAAAAAAGAAGAACTGGCCCTATGTTAGCTGCCAGGTAGTGGGAATGACTCAACGTAAAACGGATGAAGGGGGGTAGGGCTTCTTAATCTAGTTACAGATTTCCTACTTGGTTAGCTTACAGATGTAGAGGCAGCTCTCTGATTTATACTATTACCTCTAACTAATAAAAAACTTCCCCTAAAATTTTCAGAAATATTTCTGGATTTTAAAAAAATTGAAGTACAGTTCATTTACAATGTTACCTTAGTTTCAAGTGTATAGCAAAGTGATTCAGTTATGTGTGTATGTGTGTGTATATATATATACACACACAGACACACATATAAGACATTGAATATAGTTCCTTGTGCGATATAGTATGTCCTTGTTGGTTATCTATTTTACATATAATAGTGTATATCTGTTGATCCCAACCTCCTAATTTATCCCTCCCCCTATTTTCCCCTTTGGTAACCGTGTCTGTTTTCTATGTCTGTGAGTCTATTTCTGTTTTGTAAGTAAGTTCATTTGTATAATTTCCTTAGATTCCACATATAAGTGATATCATATATTTGTCTTTCTCTTGCTTATGATAATCTATAGGTCTACTATGTTGCTGCAAATGGCATTATTTCACTCTTTTTTATGGCCGTGTAGTATTCTATTTTCTGTGTGTGGGCATTATTTTGTTCCTTTTTATGGCTGAGTAATATTCCATTGTACATATATACCACATCTTCTTTATCCATTTATCTGTTGATAGACATTTAGGTTGCTTCCATGTCTCGGCTATTGTATCAATCAATAATGCTGCAGTGAACACTGGGGTGCATGTATCTTTTCGAATTCGAGTTTTCTCTAGATATATGCTCAGGAGTGGGATTGCAGGATCATATGGTAGCTCTATTTTTAGTTTTTTAAGGAGCCTCCATACTGTTCTCCATAGTGGCTGCACCAATTTACATTCCCACCAACAGTGTAGAAGGGTTCCCTTTTCTCCACACCCTCTCCAGCATTGATTATTTGTAGACTTTTTAATTATGGCCATTCTGACTGGTGTGAGGTTGGCTTTTTATACTTCTAATTTTACAAAATAGATGCCATTTCCCATGGGCTTAAAACAGTCTATTACAGAGAATTTCAAATATACAAAAGGAGAGACAATGGTATATTGAACCTCCACAGACCCACTACCCAGCTTCAACGATTATCAATTCATCCATCAGACTTCTAATGCTTCTAGCTGTCTACCCACGTGAAGTCACAAAACAGATTTAACATTTCCTCTTGGTTCTGTTCAGCTCAGTCACTGGAGACATGTTTAATTCCCCTCTTTCAAATAAAGATGATGGTAATCTTTACCATCTTCTTTACCAGTTATTACCAGATTGAAGATGTGCAGCTGGTCAAAGAGCTTTACTTCCCCAAACATGCC
The DNA here is from genome assembly GCF_003031525.2 of Neophocaena asiaeorientalis asiaeorientalis. Classification (NCBI taxonomy): domain Eukaryota; kingdom Metazoa; phylum Chordata; class Mammalia; order Artiodactyla; family Phocoenidae; genus Neophocaena; species Neophocaena asiaeorientalis. The sequence continues at coordinate 2,311,729 of NW_020175436.1, read as the reverse complement.
ACAAGCTTCATCTGTCCACCATAAATAGCTGTAGAGGTGAGAGAGAAGCTGTTCCTTACACCCAACACAGGACTCAACACCCCTGGACAACCACAAAGTGCCATGTTCTGGAGTGCCCTAAGTGTGCCAGTTAAAGGAACAGCTTTACTGGGGTACAACTCAGCATTCCTCAGTCAGATTCCCATTGAGCATGCAGCCTCCTCAGGTTCTCTACTTTTGCCCTAATACAGGAGGTGGGCGCTGGAAACTGCTACCACCTTGAGGAGAGGCACTCAGGCTTTGCTATGAGCCTTTTTGAAGGAAAGGCATATCTTTCAAGCTCCTCTCCTTGTTTTCAGTAACATGCTGTAGCACTGAGATGAGAAGTCTACTTCTAGACCTTCAGGGAGGCCTTAAGTCTTTTAACCTCTAGCCAGTCTGGACTCCAACCTCTTACTTAAATGACTAAACAAAAATATTCCCCATTTGTATTTCTCTGTGCCTCTTTGTTTCTTGAAAGAAAGATTCTTCCTCCGTTTCTACACTCTGCAGAACAGGCTGGCAAAAGTATTAGCATTCTTAGCCAGCTTAGAAGGGAACACACCATCACTGGCGTGGGTGGAGGCCACACTCGGCAGCCTTCTCCTCCTTGGTTAGCAGGGCTCCTACAGTCCTCGTCACAGTAACTTTCCTCTTGTTAGCCAGCCAAGAAAAAGCAATTACCTTTCACAGCTGACGTCAGCCAAGCTCCTGGACTGACGTGGGCAGCTGTGTCACAGGCTCCTGCCCTTGAGGACAGACACGCAGCGGGGCTGTACAAGTATCCATGTTCTCTACCTGATCGCCTGCGTGCGATTCTGCCAATCCCTGGGCTGGGGGTGAGCAGGAGTAATCTGTGCAGCAGTCCTCAGGGAGCCCTAGCGGCAGAGCCAACAGTTGTCAGCGGAGCAGTAAGGACGGGGAGCAGAGGGGCAGCCTACATGCTTGCTTTGTTTTATCCTCCAAGTTGCTGAACCCACAACCCGAATCTACCTCTATCACGGGGGCCTTTTTCCTACTCTTAGAGGCAGGATAAATATTTTTATCTTCACTACTTTACCAGCTATGATGATGATGAAAGGAGAGACAGTGAAAAAGAATACCTTGGGGCTCCCCTGGTGGCTCAGTGGTTAAGAATCCACCTGCCAATGCAGGGGACACGGGTTCGAGCCCTGGTCCGGGAAGATCCCACATGCTGCGGAGCAACTAAGCCTGTGCACCACAACTACTGAGCCCATGCACCTAGAGCCCGTGCTCTGCAACAAGAGAAGCCACCGCAATGAGAAGCCCGCGACTGCAACGAAGAGTAGCCCCTGCTCGCCACAACTAGAACAACTAGAGAAAGCCCGAGTGCAGCAATGAGGACCCAAAGCAGCCAAAAAACCAAACCAAACCAAACCAAAAAACTAAAAAAAAAAGTGTGTGTGTCGGGGGGGAGGGAGGGGGAAATCACAAAACCTTGAATCAAAGATGAAAATGGAAGAAACCTAGCTGTTTATTTAAATTCTACTGATTCTATATTAGAAAGTATGCAATCTATTTTAACATAAATTTAGAGGAAGCAGGCAAAAGGAGTAAACTAGTCAATGTGGTACCTGATTTGGCTGCAAAACTCTGCCTCTCCACCTTACTGCAGCCCTTTCTTTCTAAGGGGATAAATCCAACACCAGAGTAAAGCTTAGAAGCTGAAAATAAACACATTTTCCCTTTAAAAGAGAAAATAAGTCAGGAGCAGGAAATGAGCCTCAACTCAACCTAGCTTGTGATTCTGACTAACTCCATCTCAAAACAAAAGAAGCAACAACTTTATAGCTGAGCAACTGTGAAGTACAAAGCTAGAGGAAGACGACTCTTTTCGGAGCCCTTAAATACATGCCAGGCACGCATGCTGGATGCTCAACACACACCAACAAGACTGAGATTACTATCCTGGGAGGCACGAGAGCTTCAGAAAGGGTCATAACTCAAGGTCACATGGCTGGGAAGTAGAAGAACCATAATTCAGGGCCAGCTTGTCTCCACGGCACGCAGAGTGTTCCCAAGGAGCCATGGTGCCTGTGTTGTGGGTGATGCCAGACCCTGCTTCCCCCGCTCTGGCTTTAAATATCTAGTTGGCTCTGATAACAGTACATCCATTTTTTATTAAAGCACAGAAAGGACATTTGACTTGTCTCAATCACCTTACCTCCTCTATCTGTGTCTAACTTCTCAGTGTCCTTTGTTTGATAAATCACTAGATGAAACAAACATGGTGACCTTATTTCCATTTCACTAACAGAGCTCAGTAAGAAACAATACTTACATAAAAGATTCTGATAACATAGGCAGGCAGCACAAAACTGTGTTAAAAGATATGGCTTACAAGTGTGAGAACTACTGGGAAGGGGGATACTTTTAAATAACAACTGGATAAATGTGGTCACCCTTTTTAAAATGAAGAGAAATACGATGTAGAGTTCGGGGGAAAAAAAGCAACAAAGATGGAACAATGATGGAAACTAGACCCTAGAGGAGGAAACAAGTCAGGAGTATTTAAGCTTACAGAAAAGGTGACTTCAGTCTTTGACCAGGATCAACTTTCCAGCTGAAGACAATTAAAAAATTTAGACAAAATTAAAAATGCTTCCACTAGAAAAATATCAAAGATCTAACAGTTATTATCAGGCAGAAAATAAGGAGAAAACGTGAGCTTTGAGAAGGAAGTAGAGCCTTTTCTGCCTCAGTGGTGATGCCAACCCAGGAAGGTTGACCAGAGACAAGTAGGATGGGAGGAGTCACGTGGCCACCAGAGGCAGAGAACCAGCTGCCAATACCTTGAATCTCACTCCCCTTCACGAAGGGAGGTGGGGGAGCAACGAACATCTAGGTCTTGAAGTATTCCTGAAAACAAATTCTCTCATAAAATGCTCAGCGAACAATAAAAACGAGGCACACTTAGAGACGACAACATGATAAGAAACAAGAGACTTCAAATCTGGAGTCCCTGCCATATTTGACATAGACTGTAGAAAAGCTATGCTTACTACATACATGGAGATGGATACCGAATTTAAGAATGTTTAGAAGCAACAGGAAACTATAAAACATAATATAACAGAGTTGAAAAAGATGCCAGAAATCAGAGAATTGAACGATAAAATAACTTAGGCATCAATGGATGAGTTTAATGGTAGATTAGACTTAATCAGTAAAGTGTAAGTTAAGTCAGAAGGAACTATCAACAACGAAGCATGGAGAAACAGAATAACGGGTGGGGGAAAGAGGGTATGAGACACAATAGATACAATGAATAGGTCTAACATATGTTTAACTGGAGTCCCAGGATGAGGGGGAAGAGAATGGGATAAAATCAATATATGAGTCAGAGACTGAAAATTACATTGGAAAAAAAAACCCCACCAATTAAAGAAACCCAAGCAAACCTAAGCAAGCTGAAGCAGAGGAAATGCACATATAGCAACAATCATGGGAAAACTAGAGAAAACAAAGACGATCTAAAAATAAAGATACTAAAGAAATCATAAAAGCAGCCAGAGGGCATCCTCAAAGACAGACATCTGACCTCCTAACTGCATCACTAAAAGTCAGAAGACTCTGGAAAGACAGCTTCAAGGTGCTGAAAAAAAATAAATGCAAACCCAGAATTCTATATTCAGTGAAAACTTACTTTAAGAATAAGCAAAATAAGATATTTCATACAATCAAAATTAGAATAATTTGCTACCAGCATATTATTACTAAAATAAATTCTTTAGGTACAAAGAAAACAATACTTGCAAATTACCCAAATAAATACTCATCAGTAGTAAAACAGATAAACTGTGCTATATCCACATCATGGAATCCTATATATCAATGAAAATGAATAAACTATCTTAGAGATTCAGCAACGATTGAAGAGCAAAGAAAGTGATAAATACACCAGTAAATCTAAATGAATATGGACTGTATGTAACAATAATTATAGTAGTAATAATAATGTCTTTTGGATTTTTGAAAAAATATATCTCACACACAGACACTTCAGAAAAGAGGACATCTAAATGGCCAACAAGCATATGAAAAGGTAGTCAACTTCATTAGTCATCAGGGAATGTAAATTAAAACTACAAAGAAACACCACTACATACACATCATACTGAACAACTGAAACTCTTATACATTCCTGGTGGGAGTGAAAATTGGTAGCCCTTTGGAAAACCACTCTGCAGACTCTTATAGTTGAACATATGTATTCCCTGAAATCCAGCAATGCCACCCCTAGGTATATATTCCACACAAATGTGTGTTTATGAGCCTTAAGATACATATATAAGAATATTCATAAGCCCAAACTGGAAACTACCTAAATATCCAGCAAGAGTAAGACAGATAAACTGTGAGATGTTTGCATAATGGAATCTAGCCTATCAATGAAAATGAATGGACATAGCCACATACAATGTGACCTATCTCACAAACAATGTTGCACCAAAGTAGCCAGAACAACAAAAATATACCAAAATGATCCCACTTATCTAAAATTAAAAACAACAAAACTAAACTATTTATAAATGATTCATAATTAGGTAGTGGAATATAAAGAAACACACAGAAGAAAGTAGGAAAAAAGAGGCTACTGGTGAAGGAGGAAGGCAAGGAGAGGGGAGGGGATTACAATGGGGTGGGGTCAACAGGGATGTTGGTTATGTTCTTGACCTAAGTGGCAGCTGGTTAAACAATTCATTTTTTAACATCTAATCAACTTTGCTGTCTATTTGCTACAGTTCACTGTCAACTTTTAAAAATGAAAAAAAAAATGAAAACGAGAAGGTAAGATTAAGTTATTTCAACTACATGAATGTTTCTTTAAATGGGGAAATAAATCAGTTCTTCATGCATATGGAAATTCAAATGAGAAAACTTGGGTTTAGTGATTCCAACTGGACAAAGAAAACATGAAATTTCTAATGTGACTTAATAGAGGAAGAAATCGTTTAATCAAGTATTTATTGAGGATATACTAGGAGCCTGGAAATTAATGAGTTTTACCTCCTGGAATCTTCAAGAAAAGAAAAACTCTAACCTAATAGACATTTTCATGTCTGAAGAAGGAAAATGAATTCAAAATCTGGAGGTTCATTCCTGTTCTTTGACACGACCTTTGTTAGGACACAGGGCTGTGCTTCATGGCTAGTTATGTGTTGGACTGAATTAAAATTGAGCCCACATCACATTCCTAAAGCCAAACTTGAAAAAAGAGAAAATATGCTAAATCTATCCTTTGAAACTTAAATCTCTGATTTTTCTGATTAGATGCAAAAGATTGAGATAAGTCATGATCATTTAGTAAAAAAAAAAAAATCAGTGAAATAAAAATAACTTCAAAAAACTGTTTTAATTACTTTTGGGTTCAATTAATCAACTATTTATTGAGTGCTTGATATATGACTAGCAGCATCAATACAAGGCAAATGTATTCATTAGTTTCATTCATTTGCTACTGAAATGAGATTTTATTACATCTCATTGATCTCTTAGTAGGATGGCAATATTTCACTCTTCAACAATACACACTGGTATCAGAGCTGGGGAAAGGTTTTTCTTCTGTTTGAAAATGAGCCAGATTAACTCAATGACCCTAAATCTTCGAAAGAGAATTTTTTTTCCTGTTCTGTTAAAAAGAAACTCCTAGGTTACCCACATATGATCTTAGCTCTTCAAAGTAGTTGGTTATTCCAAGTCATTAACACAGCACGTTAGTACATTTATTCTCCATCACAGAGACTATCTCAGGAGAAGAGATTCAACCAGTTACCCAGCAGCCTAAAGGTTCCCGTTTCTTCTGAAATGGGTACACCACGATAACAAAGTAAAAATGAACAAAGAATAAAAGCAGTAACTTATAAAGCACGTGTAGAGACTCTAAATAGAAGCTACTGTGGTAACTTACAGTAGGGTGATACTTACAGCAGGGAGATGCTGGAGGGTTATCCTATAGCTCTTAGGTTTATTCTTCACAGGGAGTCTGACATAGGAGGGCCCACAGTCATCTAATTCAAAAATGAGTGGCTCTGTTCCCACCAGTGCAGAATGTATGCTATGTCACAGATCGTTTTCACTACTTCATGTCTCAAATCATTAGTGTGTTTCTGTAGAAGTTAAAGACTGTCATCGGTAACCTGGTAGGAGGAGGGATCCCTTCTATTTAAAAAAAAAAAAAAAAAAAGACTTTAAGAAGGAAAATGCTAGAGTAGAAAACACTAGAGATCAGTCCCTCTACTGAAACAACCAGTTAGCTGGAAACTTCAATCAAAGCCAACTACATGGGGACACCAGAACCTGATAAGGCACTTACAGCAACCAGGGGAGTGTCTGATGAAGGGAGAGGCCGCTGCCCTTTGGTAAGAGGGCAGCAGATGTGAACCACCTACCATCCCCCTCTCCTAGAGTGGCCAGCTGGAGCCAGGGTGGGCAGTAAGGGTATCTGTTGTATTCCCTTACCACCTTTTTAAAAAAGATTCAGACATTTAAGGAAATCCCTGTCAGGTCACAGGCTGATTGCAGAGAAAATGAAACAAGAAATTTTAGTGAGCTCATGCAACAAAGAATACTGATTTTGCCAAAATAGCTTGAAGAAATACAAGTGGATGACTGCAGCCCTTAAGAGCAATCCCCGAGGAGGGAGAGAATCTGACTTTTATAATTCTTGAGTATGTGCAGTTCTAAACAAAAAATTGCAAAGCATACCAAAAACAGGAAACTAAGACTCATTCGCAAGAAAGAGAGAAGTGGACAGAAACTATGCCTGAGGAATCTTAAACACTGATTACTAGGCAAAGTCAACTGTCTCAGTTATGCTCAAGGAGCTAAAGGAAATCATGTCAAAGAACTAAAGGAGCACAAACAACAAAAGCAGAAGTCAACAAGTGGGACTGCATCAAACTAAAAAGCCTCTGCACTGCAAAAAAAAAAAAAAAAAATAACAAAACGAAAAGGCAACCTACAGAATGGGAGAAAATATTTATATTTGCAAACCATATACTGGATAAGGAGTTAATATCCAAAATATATAAAAACTCATATAACTCAATAAAAAAAACCGGATTAAAAAAATTGACAGAGGAACTAAATAGACGTTTTTCCTATTGGCCATAGAAGACATTCAAATGGCCAACAGGTACATGAAAAGGTGTTCAACATCACTAATCATCATGGAAATGTAAGTCAAAACCACAGTGTGATAGCACCTCACATCTGTTAGAATGACCATCACCAAGAAGTCACAAGAGATAACAAGTGCTGGTGAGGACATGAAGAAAAGGGAAGCCTGGTACACCACTGCTGGAATGTAAGTTGGTAATGTTTTTTTCCACTATGGAAAACAGTACAGAGGTTCCTCAAAAATTCAGAACTACCATATGATCCAGCAAATTCCACTTCTGGGTATATATCCAAAGGAAATAAAAACAGGATATTGAAGAGAAATCTGCACCTCCATGTTTATTGTAGCATTATACACAACAGCCAAGATATGGAAACGACCTAAGTATCTGTCAATGAATAAATGTACAAAAAAACTGTTCACACGCACACACACACACACAGAAATATAATTCAGCCCTAAGAAAGGTGGAAATTCATTTTCATACCATTTGCAGCAACACAGATGAACCTTGAGGACATTATGCCAAGTGATAATAAGTCAGATAGAGACAAATACTGTATACCACTTGTGGAATCTGAAAAAGCCAAACTTGTAAAAAGAGAGCATAGAATGGTGGCTACCGGTGGCTGCGGGGTAGGGAAATAGGAGAGATGCCATTTAAGGGTACAAACTTGACACCTGTAGATAAATAAATCCTGGTGATCTAATACACAATATAATGATTACAGACAACAGTACTGCGTTATAAATATCAAATCTGCTAAGAGACTGGATCTTTATTATTCTCACCACAAAAAAGAAATGATAATCATGTGATGTCTTAGAGGTGTGACACTACAATGGCAATGATTCTGCATTATATAAATGTAAAAAACCAACATGTTCTACATCTTAAACTTACACAGTTATATGTCAAATCTATTTCAGTTAAAAAAAGAAAATAAAAAGGACTAAAGGAAATGAGAACACTGTATGAACAAAGGGGGGAACCCAATAAAGATAAATTATAAAAAGGAACCAAACAAATACTGGAGCTGAAAAGTACAATAGCTAAAATAAGGGACCTGTGTTACACCACCACCATCAAGCATACTAACACCACATCATAGGAGTCTCAGAGGGAGATGAGAGAGACAAAAGGTAGAAAAAATAAATATTGGCCAAAAACTTCCTAAATTTGATGAAAGACATGAATCTACACTCCTAGGAAGTTCAACAAGTTCCAAGCAGGATAAACTTAGGGAGATCCACACCGAGGAACATTATAGTCAAAAAAAAAAAAAAAAAAAAATTTCTTTTTTGGCTGTGCCGAGTAGCATGTGAGATCTTAGTTCCCTGACCAGAGATCGCACCCGGCCCTCTGCAGTGAAAGCGCAGAGTCTTAACCACTGGCCCACCAGGGAAGTCCCCAAACTGTTGAAAGCCAAAGATAGAATCTTGAAAGTAGCAAGACAGAAGTGACTCGTCACATACAAGGGATCCTCAATAAGATTAAGAGCTGATATCAGAAACCATGGAGGTCAGAAAGGAAGTGGGGTGACACATGTAAAGTGCTGAAAGAAAAAAAACCTGTCAACCAAAAATTCTTTATCTGGCAAAAGTATTTTTCAAGGATAAAGGATAAATTGAGACATTTCCAGATAAACCAGAACTAAGGAAATCTATTATCACTAAACCTACCCTACAAGAATCCTTCAGGATGAAATAAAAGGACATTAGGTAGTAACGCAAAGCCATGTGAAGAAATAAGTAAACACTGGTAAAGATAACTATATAGGTAAATATAAAAGCTGATATTATTGTTCTTTTGGTTTGTAACTCCTCTTTTTTCCCGATATAATTTAAAAGGCAAATTCATAAAATAATTATAAATTTATGTCAAAGGTCAGACAGGTATAAAGATGTAATCTGTGACAGTAACAATGTAAACAAGAGATAGAGATGTATAGGAGCAGAGTATTTGCGTATTACTCAAACTAAAATGATTATTACCCAAACTAGGTTGTTATAAATTTAAGATGTTAATTGCAATCCCTAAGGTAATCACTAAGAAAATAACTCATAACCAAAAGAGGGCTGGGGTGGATTTAGTATCAAATGAAACACATTTTAAGTAAACAAAAGTTTATAAGAGACAAAGAGGGATGTTGCAAATTGACAGAAGGTTCAGTCTGTCAAGGTTTAACAATTATAAATATATATACATCAAATGACAGAACCCCAAAATATATGAAGCAAAAATGGACAGAACTGAAGGGAGGAATAGATAGTTCTACAAGAGCTGGAGACTACCATACACATTTTCAATAATGGAGGACTTGAACAACACTTTAAACCAATTAGATCTAACAGAACACATCACCCAAAAACAAAAGAATACACATTTTCCACAGGGGACATGTAGCATTCTCCAGGTTAGATCATACATCAGGCCATAAAACAAGTCTTAATAAATTTTAAAAGACTGAAATCATACAAAGTACGAAAAAAAAAGTACAAAGGAAAAAAAGACTCAAATCACTAAAATTAGAAATGAAAGAGGAAACATTACTACTGACTTTACAGTAATAAAAAGAATTATAAGAGAATATGAATAACAATATGAATACGTATGTACACCAACACATCGGATAACCTAGTTGAAATGGACAAATTCCTAGAAACAAACTATGAAAACTGACTCAAGAAGAAACAGGAAGTCTATATAGTCCTGTAACAAGTAAAAAGATTGATTCAATAATCAAAAACCTCCCATCAAAGTAAAACTCAGGACCAGATGGCTTTACTGGTGATTTCTACCAAATGTTTAGAGAATTAACACCAATCCTTCTCAAACACATCCAAAAACCTGAAGAGGGACACTTCCTAACATCCTATGAGGCTAGCAATATCTTGATACCAAAGCCAGACAAAGACACTACAAAGAAAATTACAGACCACTGTCTTTATGAATATATATGGAAGAAAATTTAAGAGTCTTGTAGCCAGAGGATATTAAAAATTCCTACAACTCAACAACAAAAAGACAAACAACCCAATTAAAAAATGAGCAAAGGACTTGAATAGACATTTTAAAAAAGACAAATGACAAATAAGCACACAAAAAGATGTTCAACATCATTTTAGTCATCAAAGAAATGTAAGCCAAAACCCCAATAAAACATCACTTCACACCATTAGGATGGCTATAAAATAAAAAAAAAAATTTAAAAGAAAGGAAAATAACAAGTGCAGGCAAGGATGTGGAGAAATTGCACCCCTTGTGCACTGTTGATGGGAAAGTAAAATGATGCAGCAGCTGTAGAAAACAATTCGGTGACTCCTCAAAAAGTTAAATGGAATGACCACTGATCCAGCGACTCCACTTCTGGGTACAGACACAAAGGAACTGAAAGCAGAGACTCAAATAGCTATTTGAATACCAACATGATAGCAACAGTATTCACAATAGTCAAAAGATGGAAACAACCCAAGAGTGTGTGTGTGTGTGAAGCATGGATGAGCCTTCAAGACATTATGCTAAGTGAAATAAGCCAGACACAAAAGGACACATATTGTATGATTCCATTTCACAGAGTCAGAAAGTAGAAGTTACCAGGGGCTTGGGAGATGGTGAAATTGGGAATTACTGCTTAGTGAGTACAGAGTTTCTGTTTGGGGTGATGAAGATGTTTTGGAAATAGTGGGGATGGTTGCACAGCATGGTGAATGTAACTAAAGTTACTGAACTGTATACTTAAAAATGGTTATAATGGCAAATTTTATGTTATATACAATTTACTGCTTCCCCAAATGGGGGGAAAAGTCTTTAAGGTGCGTTAACTATTTTCGGTATTTATGGAGAGGAAGGAACGTCGATTGGGGTCAGATCTCCCTAGGGAAAGCATGTACCCTTGCCTAAGATGGTCTTCTATATTCCATAGCCTAGAAGGAAGACATAAATGGGCAACATCTTAGACCTAAAGCGTGAGACATTTAGACAGGCCTGTAAGGGGAAACAGAGGAATGTCCTCATGGAATAGAGGGCAGACATAGGTCAGATGCAGGTGCTTCTTGTGCGGCCTGCCAAACTCCGCTTAAGACAGTGTTAGGTGTGCCTGTGCTGCATGATGGCTGCATGAAAATACTGACATCAGGACGGGGACAAGAACCCCTAACGCTAGGTATGCCCAAAGACAGTCCATCCTGGGAGAAGGCTACATGAAGTTTCCTGTAGAAAGGGGCTGGATGCCTATTAATCACAAGTTAATGAAAGTGTGTTTGCTCACTTAGTATCCAAAGATGGTCACTACCAGAGCCTCTCTCTTTGAGAAGTGGGATTTTTTCCTTTCCCTTTAAATCTGGGCTGGCCCAATGACTTCCTTAACCAAAAAAAAATGGGGCAGAAGTCACATCGTGGCAGGCAGTCTCTAAAATGACCCTCGAAGTTCACTGTCTCCCGGTATTCACAGTCATGTGTACTCCCTTTCCCTTGAAGGTGGCATTAGACTCGTCGGCTCTCTTCTGAGACCAGGCTATGAAGACTAGGCTTCCACGTCAAAGGGACTCTGTCTCTGTGATCACTCTGCTGGGGGAAGCAGGCTACCACATGATGAGCAGCCCCATGGAGAGGCCCACATGGCATGGGGAGGAACGGTGGCCCTGAGACCAGCGGCCCGTGAGAAACTGAAGCCTGCCAAAAACCATACAGTGAACTTGGAAGTGACCCTTCCATCCCAATTGAATCTTGAAATGATTACATTCCCAGCTGACACTGTAAATGCAGCTTTATGAGATGCTCTGAGCCAGAGGCACCCAGCTAGGTCCCTTCTGGATTCCTTACCTACAGGGACCATGAGATAACTGCTTGTTGTTTTCAGCCACTACGTTTTGTGGCTTTTTTATTACACAGCGATAAATGATGCATATAAGATGTTCTGCAACTTCTAAACTGAGGCCTTTCCTCCCTCCTTTTAGAGGCCAGCCTTCATGCTAGGAGAAGTTCAAGGCATGTGGAGAAGCAGCAAGGTGCTCATGTGGACAGTCTCAGCCAAGCACCCGCTACCAGCTAGAAGACAGACTCTAGGCAAGCCACCCCAGCAGCTGCCAGCCATTCAAGCCACTCCAGCCGAGGCCCTAGACATCATGGAACAGAGATAAGCCATCTTCTCCATGCCCTGCTGAACGTCTGACCTAGAAAATCACTGAGCAAATAAAATGGTTGTTTGAAGCCACTAAATTTTGGGGTGGTGTGTTCCACCACAATAAATAACCCAGACAACCACTAGTTAGTAGGATTTGCAGTAAGAGGTAACAGACCACACAGGGTATATAGATCTGGGGCTTCTGACTGGTATACTAGACATCAGTGATTCATTCACAAATGGTGGACAAACTGAACAACTGGATGCACTGGGAGGCACAGGATGAGGTGCGCAAGGAAACATCACCCTGTGGCTACAATCTAAAACCTAAATCCACCACTTAATGTCTTGAAAATGTGAGCCGTTGGTTAGAGTCGACAGTTTAAGCCAGACTGACCAAAGAAATCCCCTGTGTATGTCTTGCTGGAATTAGCAATGCCCAAACTAAAAAGGCTCTATAATATCAGTATCTTGGTTGTTGCTAAAAAAAGGGAGCATCAGTATTTTCCAGCATTATTTAGTTACCTGCTCACCCAAATGGGAAGAATCTGCCAAAGCCCTGCCTCTAACAGATCTAAAAGAGAAAAGCTTTATCAAATTGAATGGGTTATAGCAATGTCAAACATTCAGAGAAAAGCACAGTACTGATCACATGAATGTTACACTGGTAAGGAGTTAACACTGCAACAAACTATAAAAGAGCCTTTGTGATAGATAGCAGATGGTGAGCAGTGCAGGCTAGACCACTTTGGAAAAGGAGTCCTTGCTCAGAAAAAAGCCTGTGAAGCATGTAACTTTACAATAAAGGTGGTCCTTTATATTAAAGCTCCCAGACCTCTCGGGCATATTATTGGGAAACCACATAATATAACTCTCTTCCTCTACCCAAGCAGAAGTATACAGCTATCATTCCCAATACCCATAAACAAAAGGGAACAAGAATGGGGAGAAAAAGTCTACAAACGTAGGTGTGTCAACTAAATTAGCAAGGCTATCCTCCGAGACTTTAACCCGCACGTTTCGGAGACACAGGAAGACTTGACAGCATGGATGTGGGAAGAGCAACAGCACATGCCAAATGCAACTCCTGTTCCTCCAGTGCCAGCATATCTGCTGGTATCACTAGCTTCTGCCTAGGGAACATCACCAAAAATTCACTTGCCCACAAGATCCAAACAGTGGAAACTGACTAATGGCCTATTTGGGAATGTTTGAAAAACGTGCATTAATTAATATAGTCATGTGATGCCAAGTGAGAGATGGGTCCAATGCACTTGATATGCAATGTACTATATAACTGGTACCTGATTCATCTATAAATGAATAAACATCAAGTCAGGGAATAAAGAGTCCTGAAGTGAGCTATGTATCAATGCCTCCACAGCAATACAGACACCACTTAGCACACATTTAGCTAATTTGACACCAAGCTAAGTAGTATTCTATGTCATCAGTGCTAGTCTGATTAATAAAGACGATGAAATTAATAAAGTTCTTGTTGTAAAGCAATATTTTATGTTGTACTTATTGTTCTTGAAAAGAAAGATATTCACCACCACCACAACAAAATCCCACTGGAACATGCACCAAAAAAGAAATATGTATGATCACAGTTAGAATATCAAAATGAAAGAAACAGAGGAATATACAGAGCCCTAATAATGTGCATTTAACGAGGGAATAGTTAGGGGATAATTTATGAAAAGATAAATTATGTAAAGGGATGAAACAGAAGCTATAAAAGAGCAAACAGCCTTTTCCCTTTCTTTCTGAGAAGTCCTATATTAACACATGCGGCACAAACCGGTTTGCATTTGGCAGGCTTCCTGTGTCCATTAGCAAATAGGTAAGCCAAAATAAGGAAAGCTTTTCTAGGCATTTTAGTAATGATTACAAGTCCATTACCAGACAGATCTAGTTACAAATGTACCCTTTTTTTTTTCCCAATTAGATTATAATGCAAAGAATAAAACTACCTTCACCTCAAAAGGAGGGAGATGTGTCACAGCCTGGAATACAGGCCAAGTTTCTGGGGCCCAGTAAGTAATCTCAGTCATTGGTAGTTCATTGAAACAAAACGACTGTTACTTTCTGCCCACATATCATTTGATTAATCAGTGGCTCTGGAGCACAAGACCATTAATTTCAGTCCCAGGAAGCCATATCGGATGCTGTAAGTCTCAGGCACGTTGATTTTTTTCACTAGTGGGGATTGTACATGTGGCTTTAGAGTCATACAACTCTGAGCATCATGATCTAGAACGATGTCATCCCACGGTGACTCGTTTGCTCATCCTGTATTTAAGCTCTTTTCTCCCCTCTTCTCTGCCTTTTTAAAAGGTTTAAACAAAATGGCTATCAGCCTCTGACTTCAGTGATTTCTGTCATCAAACACTCAGACATTTTCCTCCTTTCTCATCATCATTGTTTGATCCGTCAGCCTGGTACAATTCTTGGCCAATGGCCATGTTAATTTTCTACTTGAAAGAACACAAATAGGATACCGCTTATGACGAAGGTAGTAGGGGGAGCTTGGGGAATAGCTGTTCATCTTGATGCACAGCAATTAGCTTGGCAAACAGAAACAGGAACATGATTGGATCTGATGCCTAGCCAAAACTGCCTAAAGGAAAAAAAATCATTTTGTTGGAGGTATTAAGTGGCTCTTTAAATAGTGGCTATCAACAGTTATATTTGCCCTTTGAGAAATCACACGGGCAGTGTGACATCAGAGATCTCCAGTTTCCATGGTGATTATTAGTGATGGCATTTCAAATGTTATGGTTAAGTTCTACAGTGTAATCTTTGCACTTTACACCATATGAGAGGGAAAGAAAAAACTGCTCCATCTTAACGTTTTTAAAGGAAAGAATGCTGATCATCCAAGTAGATAAACATCATGGCTTTTAAGGAGATACGATTTGTTAATCTTAAACAGATGTGTGCTGATCGAAGCTACATGAGTAAGTTGATGATAGATACTAAAGTACTTGGACTTAAGTATTAATTAACTTAATTAACTGCTTAGATTAATTAACTGCTTAGATATTTAGCAGCAATTAACTGTTATTTCCTGCCTACACATTATAAGCTGGTTGTTCTCATACTACTGATTTACCCACTTTTATATGTAGGAAAAGATGATTTTCTTACGCTGAAGCAACTAATCCTGAGTTGAGAAATAGTCTAAGTAGGGAAAAATTTGTCTTCCTCTGCAGTTAAGGACAATCTGCAGAGTGAAGACTGAGCGAGCTGCTCTGGCCCCATCAACATCCCTCAAAGGCAGGGTGGCATCTCCTCCTTCCTCTCTCTGCCCTCTCAGTCCATGTTCCCCACACACAGGAGATACTCAATACACGTAGTGTTTTGATGTTGATGAAGTTAGCCATTTCATTTTTGCTTTGTTTAATTTTCACATTTAGAGTTGATGGTTAATTTTAAAACACACAGTTTACTTACTAAGACAATTTTATATACTTAAGCAGAATGAATAAACTTAAAAGTCACTCTGAGAAAGTGCTTCATTGGACTCTGATAAACAAGTTTTCAGTTTTCTCATGTATCTATAAAGTTAGTCTTTTAAAAAAGATAAATCAGCTATAAAATATACAGTATGTACCTTTTATTAACAAAATATCTTGAGGTAACAGATAAAAACAATTTGGTTTTTAATATGGAAAAATAGACTATATGGAGTCTTTCTGACTAGTGATTCAAATCACATCTACTGTGTAGTTAATAATATTGTCTAGAGGCAGAATCAAAGATTATAAATCCAAGAAAACAGAGAAAATCTGCCGGCAAGATGAAGGGAAGTCACAATGAATCAGGATGTAATTAAAAAAAAAAAAACTCTACATAAATGCATTCCTCTTACAGTCACAGAAACCAGAATGATAAATGATCTGTCTCTCCCTTTACTCAAGCTACTAGTTATGCCAGGACAGAATACCTAGACCACCACCGTGTATGAGTTATGCAAAAGCCTACAGACCAGAACAAAGATGGATTTACAAATAAAGGACAAGGTCAGGGAAAAAAAAGTAGGACACAGGTCATAAAATATCACTACTTGGGGGCTTCCCTGGTGGCGCAGTGGTTAGTTATGCCAGGACAGAATACCTAGACCACCACCGTGTATGAGTTATGCAAAAGCCTACAGACCAGAACAAAGATGGATTTACAAATAAAGGACAAGGTCAGGGAAAAAAAAGTAGGACACAGGTCATAAAATATCACTACTTGGGACAAAAATGGACATGCCTCCACAAATCATGGCTAGGATTAGCTACCTACGGGAAACTTTATCATCAAATACCCCAAACTAAATGAGACTGAGATCAATTACTAATGAAATTAAAGGGTCTCTTAATATGGTTTTAGAAAAGAATCTACTTCATATGTAATCAGTACAACATAGTTGGTCTTGTTGAGAACTAAAAGCAATGAAGATATTAAGGGGCAGAATTCTAGACTGTTAGAACTGTAAAAGATAACCTAACCCACTTATTTTTAGTAAAGAAATAAAGGTCCATGGAGATCAAGCAACATTATTCAAGATCACAAGGAGAGCTACTGTCAATGCAGGAATAGAATCCTAACACCCCCGTCCAAGTGTCTCTTCTTACACACCACACCTAATGAAGTCTTGTGAATAAATGCAGCACACAAGCACCAGTACTATCACAAGGAGATTTGCATTCTAAGGATCAACCTATGGAGAATAATCCACTTTTTACAAAAACCAATTAAACACACACACACACAGCATTGTACTTAAATCAGAAAGACCAAAGTCAACTGAACAAATATGGAAGAAAAAAAACAACCAAAGAACACATTATGATAAAAAAAACCCACTTTAAATCTGCCTTCCTTGAAGTTCTGAATAATGGACACCTCAGATGTCTGATTCAGAAACTTAAATAGAACAGTAATATATTACTAAGTTAGAGAAATAAAATGCATCACACACAGAGTAAATGTTCTTGGTGTTTTCATTTGAAGAGTGATCAGGTCGTCAGTCAAACAGCAAGTCAAGGCCCTAGCTGGTTTCCCCAGCACAGAGCAGTGGTGGGGAGGCTCACAGACCATAGAGACAGGAAGTAACACAGAACTCCCTTGAGCGCCCACGAATGCAGTCCAGGGCTGCTTCTGTAGAAACCCTCTGGCTAAGAGAAACCCCTGTACAGAAACCAAGTAGTCTTACTGTGACAACTAATAAGCAGAAAGGTTCTTCCCTGTTATTTTCAGCAAGTCTCTTCTTGTTATTTTAAAAGTTCTACAAGCAGATGATCTGAAATTGAGCTATTATTTAGAGTATAACAAAAGGCTAGAAAGAGGGCAGACGCTGATTTCCACTTAGAAAGACACTGCTCAAAAAGCAGAAACTGAGGCTCTTACAGGCAACTGAATGTGACCTCAGGCAAGTCAGAGGCCACTCTCTGCATGTAACATTTCTAAAAAGAGATAGATATCATGAAGGCAAATTAAATATAATGGAGACGTGAAAGAATACAGATGCCCTGGGACTTCCCTGGTGGCGCCGTGGTTAAGAATCCACCTGCCAATGCAGGGGACATGGGTTCGAGCCCTGGTCGGGGAAGATCCCACATGCCACAGAGCAACTAAGCCCATGCACCACAACTATTGAGCCTGTGCTCTAGAGCCCATGAGCCACAACTACTGAGCCCGTGCGCCACAACTACTGAAGCCCTTGCGCCTAGAACCCATGCTCTGCAACAAAAGAAGCCACTGCAGTGAGAAACCCGCACACTGCAACAGAGTAGCCCCTCTCACCGCAACTAGAGAAAGCCCACGTGCAGCAACAAAGAACACAGCCAAAAAAAAAAAAAAATTAAGAAAAAAAAGAATACAGATGCCCTTCAGTTTTAAAACTGATCAAGTTCCCACAGATACCAGAAAATCACTTGATTGCCTATCAGACTTTGGGAATGCAGGCACTGCCAGGGTCACAGAGAATATCTTTACCTTAGTGATTTGAAAGAGAATACTGCATTTGGAAGAGAATACTAAAACCCTTGCTACTCAGAGTATGGTCTGAAGACGATCAGTATAGGTTATCACTGGGTGCTGGTTAGAAATCTAGGCTTTCAGGCCCCGCCCCAGACCTAACGAGTCAGAATCTGCATTAACAAGATCTCCAGATGATTCACAAGCACATTAACGCTTGGGAAGTCCTGTACTGAGAACACTGACAGTGTGCTGGCAAAAGAGGCCACTGAAATTTCGGGTAATCCCCGGGTGCACATGTACAGAGTTCTGAGTCGGTCTGGCTCTTTCCTGGTACCAGGAAAGGCTGACTTCTGGACAACCACAGGCTATACAAATGAGAAGTAAACATTTTTTTTATTACAAATATTGGCACCAATTAGGTGAACCTCATTTAGTTCCAACTTCTTTAGTGGGATTAAAGGTAACACAGAACAAACAGAGAACAGACTTGTGGTTGCCAAGGCGGGAGGGGGAGCGGGAGGGAGAGGGATGGACTGGGAGTCTGGGGTTAGTAGATACAAACTGTTACATTCAGAATGGATAAACAACAAGGTCCTACTGTATATCACAGGTAACTATATCCAGTCTCCTGGAGTAAACCATAATGGAAAAGAGTATAAAAAAGAATGTATATATGTGTATAACTGAGTCACTTTGCTGTACAGCAGAAATTAGTACAACACTATAAATCAACTGTACTTCAATAAAAAATATTAAAGATAACACAGAAACACAGAGCTAGCCATGTTAAAAAATGCTTTATTATCTGTCTGGATAATGCCAAAAACCATAGCCAGACTGAATAATCGATTAAGTGAGCCTGGGTCATTACATTTCCATATTTGGAATCATTGAAATCTGGGCAAAGGTACTGATTTATTGATTGGCAACAACTTACTGATTTTTTTAAAAAAAGTGTCATTTCAACTTTCATTTAATAATGCCATAGTCTAATGGGAAAACAAATGCTGGAGGGAAAATAACCTGAATCTTGATCATGGCTTTCACCATGTTAGCTTCTTATTGAGAATAGCAAAGTCTGTGAGGATATGAGTGAAAGGGTACATATGCGTTATTTCTTGCTCCACTTACAGCAGGCCTTCCTTTACATGCCCACTTCTCCACTTATCTGATGTCCTAGGCAAGGTAAGGGGAAAGCTTCCAAACAGGGGAAATCTGTTCCCCAGGAACAAAGTCACTGAAAACAATTTTTAAGGAGCAAGGAACGCTGCCTTTCAACATCTTGTACTGGCAACTAGGTTCTGTTTTAATTTCCAGAATGATACTGACAAATCTCCACACTGACTTATGATTTTCTTAGATCCATATCATCAAATTTCATTTTTCCCAGACAGAGTAACTGGGCACAAAGCACAAGAGACCAGTGTGACAGACCACGAGGAAGACAGGATATGGATTACTGGCCTTGCCACTCAAGAGATGGAGAGCTTCTGCAAGCTCTATTCCGCCAAACTGCTTACAGGAATTTTCTTTGTGTTTGAGCACCAGCCTTTCCCTATTTGGCTCTGCCCAATTTTGAACATAATAATCATATATGGGGAAAAGAGAGGCCTGAGGTACTTTTCATTGTAGTACCAAGTTAAAAATGTGAACGAATCATGAACTTTGCCCTCCCCCAGTTACCTGATATAACAGCTATTTTCCCAGATCCATGTTCTTCTCTAGCTATTCTTTCTGCTTCCTCCATCAGTAGCATGCCAAATCCCTGTAAGAGGCAATGGAGGGGTTAGGGAATTAAGAAGGGAAGAAGTCATTAAGAGGAGTCCATAAAACAAGAAGGGTAATATTTTGTAGCTGCTAAACTCTTTTAAGATAAGAGTGACAAAAAAACCATTTACGGGGGTAAGGAAAAGTTTCACTATTCAATTATACCAGAAGCACACTGTAGCAGACTAGGAATAACTGCAACAAAAGCCATCAAAAGGTATTCTGTGGATGACTAATCTAGTCACAGCAAGGGTGTAATTGCCTCTCGATTTGTCTCTTTTTAAACAAGTTCTAGGCAATCTCCAGGTGATGAAAGTCTGGGGCATCTACCCTTGTATTATTAGTCACCCCTTCAATTTCTAAAAAGCTTTTTGAAACCAGGCAATATTCTTAAATCACCAATATGGGGGTTTATGCTACATCCACCATTAGCAGTTTTAACCTATTCTCCTGAAATTTAAAAAAGTGAGTTATTTATTTAGGTTGTTTGGGGGAGTGGAATAGTGTTCCACTATATATATCACATAGCTTGCTTGTCTTTACGAAGTGCTTTAACATTTCATAAGTGCTTTCTTTCAAATTATCATCTCCTTCGATCCCAAAATAGTTGAATCATGCGAAATTGCCAGTATTAGACCATTTGTGACTTTCAAAAATAGCAATTTCATACGGTTCAGTCTATTACTATATTCCACTTGACTGAGTCTCAATTTGTCTCTCCCTCCCCCTCCCTCACACCCAAAGGGGAGCAATTTAAAGAGAAAACATCTCTGAACAACTGTAGTATTATACTGGTTCCTGTTTCTACACTTCCCGAATTTCCCCCCTCCTTTTCCTCTGCTCCCACCCTTCCACCCTTGCCCCATTCTTTTTCTCTTTTCCTCCTTTGAGCAATTTCTTAATCACAGTCAAACAGAAATGGAATACAGGATACCTGATGCTGAAATTTAGTGGGATCCCGACTGCTGACGGGGACGACACTTCCATACACATGCAGCTCTCGGACTATGGACACCCCGCCGACCAATTCGAAACGGAATGTCTCCTCTGAGCACTTCCGTAATCTCAGGAGGCCAATCAAAATGTCTTGATCGGGGTCTTCATAGGATAAGAATGTCTCCCAGCCACCATTTGCAACATAATCTCTTCTTACCAATTCAACCTGTTTCATAAAAAGCCACGCAAAAACTTTTTTTTTTTAAACTAGAGAACAAAGCGCATTTCTATTATTATATATGTTTATTTAGACTAATATCCACGATTAGGGATAAAGAATAAATAACCACAAATTATGTTTCTTTTTACTTGTCTCCTCTCAATAGCACTGATTAAACGAGAGTTCATGACTTGTTCGCGGACTATAAAAAAGGAAACCAGTCTTACAATTTCATAAACATCTGAACCTCATTAACCTTGTGATTCTTACAGTTTGGCTCAGTAAATGCTTCCATGTATTTAAATCTGATCCTCCATGAAGAGTTTCTAAGGTAAAATTATACATTATGTCACGTGTGCAGCTCTTGGGAGCACCCTGAGGCCCCAGAACTGTCAGGTACTCAATGGTTTTCTTTTCTAGTCCTTACCTCCTCCACTAAAACCTGCTTTTAGGGGAAAAAATGTGTTATTGGTTACTTATTCCTTGATGGAATTTTTAAAAAAAGTATCCCACAGGACCTTTAAAATAGTATGCCTAGTTATGAGATTAACATGTTAAAGAAAATCCAACCACCGGAGAGGGGCTTTTGGGGAAGCTTCTGTGTCAGCAGTCTACATGGGCTTTTGACTCTTGCTCCCTGCTCAAGTGTCCCTTGCACTTTGCGTAAATATAAGCAATATGCATGCAGAGAAAGCTGCAGATGTGGGCATGGTCACACCCAGATACACTATGAAAATGGGCAGACTGGACCCACAGCGAGGTGAATAAACAGACTAATACTGATATTCCTCCTCAACTTAATGTTTGCTGAATAACTGGATTGCACAAGAATTTGACAAAATGACTAACTATGCTTGGGTCTCCTTTTTTCCTCAAAAGATCCAAAATGTGAAAAATGTCAATCAAATAAACAATTCACTTTGAGAACAGAAATATCAATGCAGATCTACTCTAGCCTTTCTCAAATGGGCTCCTACACGACAGCTAACCCCCACAGAAAATCTGGCAAATGGCTAACACGATGTCATTCTAGGAGAGAAGTTAATTTATCACAAACACGTTGTGTGGAACCCCTGTTGATATGGCTGATCTATTCGCTTGATTACCATCAACAGGCAATAATTTAACAGTTGCACACAGAGATAAGCACATGACACTCAGCTTTACCTGAAGGTAGCCACTAGTCACATTTGGCTATTTACATTGGAATTACTTGAAATTAAATAAAATTAAAAACTAAGTTCTTCTTTGCACTAGCCACATTTCAAGTCACATGTGACTGGTAGCTGATATCCTATTAGATAGCACAGATTATAGAACATTTCCAACACTATGGAAAGTTCTACTGGACAGTGCTGATCTACAATGAAGTTCAAACTTGGTTTTCCTAACCTGGCTCTTCTAGAGTTGAGCCACCCTCATATCTGGCTTTCCTGGCTTGACTTCATTCTGAATTACTCTTTGCTCTTAGTTTACTCATTAACTTCTAGGGTCTAGGTCCTACTGGTAAGTAGGTGTAGGCCCAGGCTTAACAAAGATTAATGAACAAGACCCAATCTCTCTATAAAATGAAGAAACTAACCTGGTACGGACGCACTTTGTGATGAATTTCTTGGATTCCAACCTCTCTGGTTCTCACATCTCGACACTACCAAAAAAAAGAAAGGAAAGAAAGAAAGAAAAGAAAGAAAAAAAAAAGTGGGAAGGGGGGGCAAATATAAAACTGGTAACTAATTCAATTTTTATTGAAACTTCTCCACCAAATCCTGGGCTCAAAATTAAGTTTGGACATAATTTACATTGAGGTAAAAGAAATGAATTAAAAATGAAGCCATCTTTAATAAACCTGAGGATAGGGAAAAACAAATTAGAAATACATGAAGTTGGTACAGTATTGCTTTTAAAATAAGTTTAGAATCCAAAGGAGATCAATATACAATATTGAAAGTAAAGAACATACATTCTAAAATCTGAAAATCCAGAGGATATAACTGTATCTGAAAATGCAACCCAAAACTATGTCTACCAAAGAGTAAAAACTGAATTCCTGGGCTTCCCTGGTGGCGCAGTAGTTGTGAGTCCGCCTGCTGATGCGGGGGACATGGGTTTGTGCCCCGGTCCGGGAAGATCCCACATGCTGCGGAGCGGCTGGGTAAAAAAAAAAAAAAAAAAAAAAAAGAAAAAACGGAATTCCTAATTTTTTAAAACCTTCACCATTTTATGGCAGTTAACATTTTTAGCATCACCATATTTGTATCATTTTAGGAATGTCAGAAAGAGGGAAGCTAAGACTGCTGTTTTTTGCAGAGAAGGGCTCTGTGGAAGAAAGGATGGGAGGGAGGAAGGAAGGGAAGGAAGAAGAATGGAAAGAAAGAACCTTGAGCTATTTATTATACAATCTGAACCACAGTCACAGATTGGCTCTTTGAGTGTCCCTGGGAAGCACAAAGCTGCCTGCCTATACGGAAGCAGTGCCTGGTCTGCACGGCCAAGCTGTGATGTAACTCTTGCTTCTATTCCACAACCCAGTGTGCAGGCTACACAGCCTGACATTTATAATTACAGTAACTATTATATGCCCTATGGTATATTTTCCCCTATAGAACTGTAAAAATTATTTCCAGGATTCTAACATTTTCCATCAGTGAGAAAAGATTGCCACAGGAAATCTGATGATGTCAGGCAGCTATACTACTAATAGTATATTTAGTATATATATGGATGGAATTCTATGAGAAAAATAAGAGCTCATTATTCAGTCCATGCCCCGGGAACCCATATTACATGCTTTTA
Organism: Neophocaena asiaeorientalis asiaeorientalis; assembly: GCF_003031525.2. Lineage (NCBI taxonomy): Eukaryota > Metazoa > Chordata > Mammalia > Artiodactyla > Phocoenidae > Neophocaena > Neophocaena asiaeorientalis. The sequence goes on along the minus strand of NW_020175436.1, from coordinate 2,287,749 downwards.
ATGAACACTTGCATGCTTTTTTCTTTTTTTTGGAGGGGAGGGGAATGCTTTTTAAGGCAGAGATTGGTGTGTGCTTATTTTCTAGTAAAGACACTGCCTATGTGAACTGGATGTCTTTCGGTGTGACTGCATTCCAGTCTTTAGACTCAATCCCAGGTTACCTGACGACAGGCTATCACGGGTTAAGAGGGGTACAGGGTTAAAAACAGTGCCTGGTTGATGAGGTCAGCAGGCTGGGCAGGCCGGGTGGGTCACTGGGCAGTGGTACTCTCAGGAGGAGGAGCTGGACGACAAGGACAGGCAGGGGGACTGGGAGGCTGAGCAGGCACATGCTCTTGTTTGGGGCTTTCATTACTGCACATACATTTGCTGTTTTTCTAGAACTGAAATTTTTTTGGGGGGGAGGGTAGAATAAGCCATAATGTTCACAAACTCTCCTACGGACAAACAATTTTCTGAAAAATTTTCTCCATAATATATTGACAGAGGACAAAATGTTTTGGGTAGGTCCACAAACATGATATGCAGTCCTCTCAACGACATCTTTCGAAGTGGGGTCCATGTTTGCACTGTGCATGAGAACCTCCCACAGCTCCATCCCAGATGGAGTGAACGAGAATCTTTGAAGGCAGAGGCCAGGAATCAGTGCTCAGGCCTAGACACCCTCCTGGACTTTTCTCTTTAGCAGCTCTGAGAAATAGCTCCTAGGGCACTGAGTTTCAAACCTTATCGTGATTTCAGAATCATCTACAGACTGTCAAATTGCAGATTCCTGGGCTCTTTCAGGGAAAGCAGAAAGGAGGTGTTTAGTAAATATTTGTGAAATAAATGAGTGAGTGAATAGACATGGGGGTGGGGCAGGGCGAGGGAGACTGGTATATCTGGGCAATAACATTGCTAATTATTTCAGTATGTAAGCCTTGTTTCTTCAACTGTTGTGTTCTTCTCTAACCACTAGTCAAGAATTGAACACCCAATACTTCAAAACAACAAAAATAGTTTTTTTAAAAAAGGAGTTGAACACAGTTGGCAATCTGAGAAGGCAGGGAAAACAACCATTAAATTGACAAACCTACGCTCTTTTAGAAGAAAGCAGAGGGGTGTAGGGGATAGGATGCAGACTTTGCAACCACTAGCTTCAATTTCAATGTGTCATACAGTAAGAATGGCTTCAATACATGAAAGCTTTTTGACCAAACCTGTAAGTTTGTAATGTGATAGTATCACAGGTTTTCGTGTCTCAGACTACTTTGATCTCAACAGTTATGGTCAGACTCTTACCTGTATTCCAAGGTCTTTCATTCTTGCAAATGCCAGCTCTCTCAAGTTACCATGCTCTACTCCTGAGCTGACTAAGGGCATTGGAATATCTCTGTAGGAGAAAAACATCAGCTGTTGTAAAATATAAGTCACTCTCTACAGCAGTAAAAGGCAGGGATATTTAAAAAAACAAAAAGAACAAAACCACCCCTTCCCCACCTCAAAACCGACCAGGAAAGCAGAGGTTGAATATTCTGACCCGAAAGCAAGGTTCACCGCTTTTCTACCTCCCAGTTTTCCCATCTATGAAGTTATGATTTTCACCTATCACTCAGGGTTTTTCTAAGAAACATCTGATGAAAACACTTTATAAGATTACAAAGTACAAAACAAATGCCCAATAACCATTAGTAATGATTTTTGGCTGAAGAGACAGACATCTGTACTAAACAAAACAAGAAATAAAACTGTCTTTTACAAAGTTTTTACAAAGTCCAACTTCAGAGGAGAAATAAAAATTATTATTAACACACTGATTTATAGCTTACAGACACTTTCCCATACAGTTGCTGAATGACAAGTAACCAGGAAGCGCAAAAGCCTGGCTTAGACAACTGGTCTCAAAGAATAAATTTTTTCCCATTTCCTAAAAATCTAAATTAGAAGTGACTCTGCATTCGAAGAATAAGAACTTGCCTAAAGATGAGAGTAGATAAAATTTTTTTCCTGGCATTAATATAGTGTAAAGTGCCCAGCACCAAGGAAATGTCAAGCAAAAGTTGAAATTATGAGTTTCATTTTAGTAGCCCCCACTATCCCCTCTAGACAAAAATCAGTATCCAAAGACAGTTTAAAAAAAAAACCCTAAAGTAAGAATATGCTCAGCACATCTCCAGTTTAAAGACAAATCCCCAATTTCTTTTGTCTAATATTTGGTTGATTAGACGACTTGAAGAATACGTCATTTATCTTTTCTTCTCATTTTTGCTTTTGAATCAGCTTGAGTCTTTTCCTTCTCTTTTCACTTATCCCTCCAAATGTTAAGTAAATAAAATTAGCTAATTCATCTATTTGATTCTAATAAGATATTCCCCACTCACTCAAAAAAAGTATCAAAAGCTAATTGATTAGCATTAAAAACTATACATAATAAATCTATCAGGCTCTGGAAGCAACTATAAAGCACTGATAAGCCAAAATTCTTTAAGAGAAAGACATACCAAGGAGTTCAAAGTGAGAGCAACATAAAAAACATATTTTAGAGTGATTAGTTAATAGATATGGTTTACTTATACTTTCTAGTAAAATAAACTTTCTATCTTTGGAACTATAATTTCTTAAAATCAAATTCATCTTAAATTAGTAAGCAGATGAAACCAAAAGAAGGCTAGTCAACTAAAAAGTATAGTTTATTTTAGCAAGAAATGCACAAACAACTGTTTTAAATATTTTACTACTTCATATTATATAAGTCAAAGTTAGTCTTCCACATGTCCCTTTTAACCCTGAAATATTTTATAAATCACTCACAAATACATAAGTATAGTTTCACAACAGAGTAAAATTTTGAACACTGTTATACATCATGTGAAATTAATCTGATAAAACCAATGGCAACCACTGTTAGTGATAGGGACAAAGTAAAGGGACAAATTAGGCAATTAAACAGTTAATCCCACTAGGGGATTGTAAGTAAAGAAAAAAGTATGGGAGACCCCTGTAAGTTAATGGTCATTCAAGAAAGCAGGTTTGCTTAACCACAAAGCCAAGCAGGCCTGCTTAGCAACAAAACCCATGCATGAGACAAGCCCCAAAACAATAAAAACAATGGTGACATGAGACCCACATCCTGCCCAGTGAGCTCAGTAAGTTCATGATCCCTAGGACATGCTCTCTGCACACATAAAAAACAGTACTTTATGGAAAGGTGACATTTCAAAGTGAAAGACCTGAAATAATTTTTCCATAGTGCCATGACAGTCCTGGCTTGACCATGTAGGGACAAGAAAACTCCCCTGCCCAATCTGGAGGAGGAGCTGATGATGGAAGCATGACATCTACTCAAGAATGAGGAAGAAGGTGGTCTTTTCACCCTCCCCACTTTTCCTTTGATTACAAAACTGTAGCCCACTAAGTTCTCAGGGAGCAGCACCTTCTTGCCCAGCCGCTTGTAAGCCTCACAAACATCCTATTCTATTCTAATAAATCACTGCTTATCTATCACTTTGACTCTCGCTGAATTCTTTCTGGGCTGAGACATAAAAGACTGGGTTCCTTGGGGCCCCCCTGAAACGACGCTTATCGGTTTCGGCAGTACCCATTACGCGAGATACATCTGATTCTTGTTATTCATGGCAGTGAAGTCCTATAATGTGCCATGAACACTGAATTAGCAAACAGTGAAGCACTGCTCCTATGGAAAATGCAGGGTTCGGTTCCTGTGAGCCTTTAGTCCATTTTCTCCAACTGATCAACATGTAACCTTGTTTTATGTGGGTTTCCAGCTAAAAACACTTTATTTAACACAGAATTGATTCGGTAACATTGCACTTGTGGCCAATAGCACTATAATTCATGCTGCAATGAAGCTTATCTAACACATTCATTTTCTTTGTAAGACACATCACAGCCTTCTTGTACTTAGGAACACTAGATAGACAGCACCTTGGCACTACATGTGGGGGCTATTTTAAACAGCAAAATCAACAAAAAGCATAAAAATGTGAAAAATGCGTTATTAAATGGACTGTGAAAGGACACTTGTTACAGTATGAGAGCTGAAACAAGTACACTGCATCATGCCAATATCCTGTTCCTCACCAAGCCTCCAACTACCAGTCTAGCATCCACCAATGACTCCTTCTGTATCACCGTCCCTATAATAGACATCAACGGTGATTATTTCTACCATCCCTTCTGCATTTATTAGTTGAGCTTGTATATTAAGGAAGAATGTTCCCTTCTCTATTTATTCATTTATTTATAAACGCATAGATTTCTATTTTATTCAATGAGCTGTAATCTGATATTAACAGTATTTATTTTGTTGCTTACATTAGATTTGGTCAGTGGGCATGCATTCAGGCTGGCTTTGGGGTCCTTCTGACATGTTCCCACCATTCTTTGAATATTTCTTTACTTTCTGGAACAACATGATGTTACACGTTGATCTTATATGTTTGCTGCCCCAGTCCTAGAATTGGCCACTTATCCAAGCATTGCTGATTCCTTTTAGTGGAGGGTGGTATTTAGAAACCAAGATCTGAGCACTCATTGTGCTCATTACTGTTGAGGTATCATTGCCTCTAGACCCTTTCAGTGTACACAACTAAGAAATTTATGTATGTATACACATATGTATATATATATTCATATATTCAAATATAGAAACATGATCGTTTCTACATACAAATTTAAAAAGCTGTGAAATCATGCTGATAATTACAATTCTAATCCAGTGCCTCAGTGTTCTTTTCAGCTTTCTACCCTTCAATGTCTGTAAATGCCTTTGGACAGTGAGAAACCTGGCTTCCTTATCTTTAGTATATTTATTTGTTTGCTAAATCAAACAACTTATTTGCTCAATATAACCAATCTCCCAACTACTCTTGGTGACACCTCTGCACTCACTATTACTCTACATTTCTTCAGATGCCAGGCATGCTGCTCTCAACACCTCTGTGGCACTGCCTCTGGAGGTGATGGGAAGGGGAGATGAAGGGAAAGGAAGATGGGCTCCACAAGTATTTTTAATAATGAACCAGTCCTTTTTTTTTTTTTTAACATCTTTATTGGAGTATAATTGCTTTACAATGGTGTGTTAGTTTCTGCTTTATAACAAAGTGAATCAGCTATACACATACATATATCCCCATATCTCCTCCCTCTTGCGTCTCCCTCCCACCCTCCCTATCCCACCCCTCTAGGTAGTCACAAAGCACCAAGCTGATCTCCCTGTGCTATGCGGCTGCTTCCTACTAGCTACCTATTTTACATTCGGTAGTACAAGTAAGTCCAAGCCACTCTCTCACTTTGTTCCAGCTTACCCTTCCCCCTCCCCGTGTCCTCAAGTCCGTTCTCTACATCTGCGTCTTTATTCCTGTCCTGCCCCTAGGTTCTTCAGAATCATTTTATTTTTAGACTCCATATATATGTGTTAGCATACAGTATTTATTTTTCTCTTTCTGCCTTGCTTCACTCTTTTTTCTGGTAGCATCTTTAGGATTCTCTATGCATAGTATCATGTCATCTGCAAACAGTGACAGCTTTACTTCTTTTCCGATTTGCATTCCTTTTATTTATTTTTCTTCTCTGATTGCTGTGGCTAAAACTTCCAAAACTATGTTGAACAATAGTGCTGAGAGTGGACAACCTTGTCTTGTTATTGGTCTTAGAGGGAATGGTTTCGGTTTTTCACCACTGAGAACCATGCTGGCTGTGGGTTTGTCATATATGGCCTTTATTATGTTGAGGTAAGTTCCTTCTATGCCTACCTTCTGAAGGGTTTTTATCATAAATGGGTGTTGAATTTGTCCAAAGTTTTTTCTGCATCTATTGAGATGATCATATGGTTTTTCTCCTTCAGTTTGTTAATATGGTTTATCACACTGACTGATCTGCGTATACTGAAGAATCCTTGCATTCCTGGGATAAACCCCACTTGATCATGGTGTATGATCCTTTTAATGTGCTGTTGGATTCTGTTTGCTAGTATTCTGTTGAGCACTTTTGCATCTGTGTTCATCAGTGATACTGGCCTGTAGTTTTCTTTCTTTGTGACATCTTTGTCTGATTTTGGTATCAGGCTGATGGTAGCCTCGTAGAATGACTTTCAGTGTTCCTCCCTCTGCTATATTTTGGAAGAGTTTGAGAAGGATTGATGTTATCTCTTCTCTAAATATTTGATAGAATTCGCCTGTGAAGCCATCTGGTCCTGGGCTTTTGTTTGTTGTAAGATTTTTAATCACAGTCTCAATTTCAGTGCTTGTGATTGGTCTGTTTATATTGTCCTCCTGATTCAGTCTTGGCAGGTTGTGCTTTTCCAAGAATTTGTCCATTTCTTCCAGGTTGTCCATTTTATTGGCATATAGTTGCCTGTAGTAATCTCTCATGATCTTTTGTATTTCTGCAGTGTCAGTTGTTACTTTTCCTTTTTCATTTCTATTCTATTGATTTGAGTCCTCTCCCTTTATTTCTTGAGTCTGGCTAATGGTTTGTCAATTTTGTTTATCTTCTCAAACAACAAGCTTTTAGTTTTATTGATCTTTGCTATCGTTCCCTTCATTTATTTTTCATTTATTTCTGATCTGATCTTTATGATTTCTTTCCTTCTGCTAACTTTGGGGTTTTTTTTTGTTCTTCTTTCTCTAATTGCTTTAAGTGTAAGGTTAGGTCGTTTGAGATGTTTCTTGTCTTTTGAGGTAGGATTGTATTGCTATAAACTTCCCTCTTAGAACTGCTTTTGCTGCATCCCATAAGTTTTGGGTCCTCGTGTTTTCATTGTGATTTGTTTCTAGGTATTTTTGATTTCCTCAATTATCTCTTGTGAACCGGTACTTTTAAAAGACACTAAAATTTTCAATACAAGTAAACTCTCTAAGGTCTTATCATATGGTGTTGTTAAGCAGAACTATATGACAGAAAGACAGAATTACCAGCAGGGCTAGCTAATAATTTGTGGTGCCTAGTGCAAAAGGAGAACAGGGGGCCTCTTCTGAAAAAATTATTAATGGTTTCAAGATGGTGAGAGCAAAGCATTAGGCCAAGCTAAAGACCTATGAGACTATACAGGTCGCATGCCCCTGAAGCTGGCACTGACTACCCCAAAGCACAAGTCAGTGTGGACCTGGTAACACAGGGCTTTATAATGATGCTGACAGTTCATAAATGTCCTTAAATTTATGTCTGTCACTACAAATGCAATATGGCTTTAATGGTCTTTGGCAGTGAAATGCCTGGAGTGTACCAGACAGGAGTTTTTCCTCATTAGGGAATAGAAATGTGGCAATCTCCACTTTCAGTGATAAAGTTTTTTTCACTAAAAATGAAGAGAGAGACTTCTATATATGTTGAGCATCTTCTATGTGCAAAGTAGTATATTAAGCAATTTGGAATATATAAATAGACACTGTTACAGACTCCTAGGAGTTCAAAACCCAGGTAAGATTACTGACCATCTGAATTTGATACATCCATCTAGGTGGGACTTAAAATTATTTTTAGGTTTTTCAATTTGTTTCACTTTCTTGGCTTGAAGAGATACTACATTCAAGAATATTCACTTATCTATTTCACAGGTAACATTTCAAGCTTACAGGCACTAATATTTGCAATCTGCTCATCAAAAGCCTTTCAAAATGCTGTCTAGAGCTTTTGTGGTCTGAAGTTTCTCGCACTTCAGAAGCATCTTTTGGCTGCAAATTGGTATTCTATTCTAATGCTTCACAGTGATTTAAAAAAATCACATCAAGGCAGACAGCTGTTAAACAGCCTGTGGGCACCAGCAGTTTAATGTGGCTCCATCATGTCCCTGTACAGAATTTTACATTTAATCATTGACTGCACCCTTCAGGGCTGCAATACAGAATCATCTACTGGGATGCTACTTCATAAAAACACTGTGTAAAATGGTATTGACTCAACTGTCATAAAATTTAAAGTGTAAATTAATTAAGAAAAAAGGGGGGTGGGGTGGGGAAAATGGCCAATTAGAAAAATATCAGGTAATCTAATAGTAAATTATAGTGTTTTTTTAAAAAAAAGACAAGCGTAAAACATTGTGTTTTCACTTGAAGTATCTTCCCTCCCATTTTTCTTCCTTTGTTCCTTCCTTCTGACACCTGTCTAGAAAATAATTCCTTAAATCTTCTCCTCCATGTATAAGTTTAGATTTCCTAGTCAACACTAAGCAAGTTGCTTGTAATTAGTAGAAGCTGTCACTAGGTGAACCAACATAGAGATAGCCAGATTTTCTAAAGGCACAGAACAAAAAGACAAACACGATTTTCCTTTACTATGATTTAAAACAAAAATTAACTATAATTATTAAAATCACCTGGATTTAACACCCTAAGAGGAGGCTTTTTCATTTGCCAATGGTTTCCTTCCAGCAAGACATAACCAACTGCTTCCAAATTAATAGAGGGTACTTAACTGCACTTCTAGACCACTATCAGTTTTCTACATTTTCAGAATCGTTCTAAAAGTTTAAAACTGAAGCTAGAATAAACACTGCGATTCTCTTCTCCCAACTCAAAAGGTTTCTCAGCCCCTGAACAATGTGTAAACACTCAGCCTTCTCTTGTACACATCTGTATGTAAACCTGAGTTACCCATTAACACTTTCCTTAGCACTTCTTTTTCAACATTTTACCATCAAGCCCTCGATACAAGTTTTTTTTAGAAGTCTAGATATACCAAGTTCCAGCTATATCTGAATATAACTTTAAAAACATCAGTAAATGGAGCATAAAGTTTTTATGCAGAGATATGAAGCTGTTTTATCAGAACACAGCTACCAAATTGTTACTAAGTGTTAAGTGTACTATGTGAACAAGGACAGCTCTCCAGAGAGCTGCAATGGGGTCATGACAGGAGAACAGGGAACAGGGAGGTGTCTTTAATCAGCCTCATGTTCGTTATCCATAATATCATGCCTTTCTCCTTGTACACCCTTTTGGTTGTATAATATACATATTCTTAATTCTTGCTGTCATGACCCCTTTACAATTTTCCTATAGAGACTATATTTGCTGCTCCTGTTTTCTTGAAATCCTTATTTTTTCAGTTGGTGGTAAGCCAGGATAATGTCCCATAGTGGTATTTCATAAAGCCTATAAAATTAAGCTTTTAATGTTATAGCAATGTCTTTGTTGCTTTTGACTCGCTGGTTATAGCAGTAAGAAATTTAAAGCAAAAGGAGGATGAGGGGAAGATGGCAGAAGAGTAAGACGCAGAGATCACCTTCCTCCCCACAGATACACCAGAAATACATCTACACGTGGAACAACTCCTACAGAACACCTACTGAACGCTGGCAGAAGACCTCAGACCTCCCAAAAGGCAAGAAATCCCCATGTACCTGGGTAGGGCAAAAGAAAAAAGAATAAACAGAGACAAAAGGATAGGGCCGGGACCCACACCAGTGGGAGGGAGCTGTGAAGGAGGAAAGGCTTCCACACACTAGGAAGCCCCCTTGCGGGCGGAGACTGCAGGTGGCGGAGGGGGGAAGCTTTGGAGCTGCGGAGGAGAGCACAGCAACAGGGGTGCAGAGGGAAAAGCGGAGAGATTCCCGCACAAAGGATTGGTGCCGACCGGCACTCACCAGCCTGAGAGATTTGTCTGCTCACCAGCCGGGGCGGGCGGGGCTGGGAGCTGAGGCTTAGGCTTCGGTCGGATCCCAGGGAGAGGACTGGGGCTGGCGGCGTGAATACAGCCTGCAGGGGGTTAGTGCACCACAGCTAGCCGGGCGTACGGGGAAAAGTCTGGACCTGCCGAAGAGGCAAGAGACTTTTTCTTCCCTCTTTGTTTCCTGGTGCGCGAGGAGAGGGGATTGAGAGTGCTGCTTAAAGGAGCTCCAGACACAGGCGTGAGCCGCGGCTAAGAGCGCGGACCTCAGAGACGGGCATAAGATGCTAAGGCTGCTGCTGCCGCCACCAAGAACCCTGTGTGTGAGCACAGGTAACTCTCCACACACCCCTTCCAGGAGCCTGTGCAGCCCGCCACTGCCAGGGTCCCGGGATCCAGGGACAACTTCCCCGGGAGAACGCACAGCGCGCCTCAGGCTGTGCAACGTCATGCCGGCCTCTGCCGCCGCAGGCTTGCCCTGCACTCCATGCCCCTCCCTCCTCCTGGCCTGAGTGAGCCAGAGCCCCCGAATCAGCCGCTCTTTTAACCCCATCCTGTCTGAGTGAAGAACAGACGCCCTCTGGCGACCTACACGCAGAGGCGGGGCCATATCCAAAGCTGAGACCCGGGAGCTGTGAGAACAAAGAAGAGAAAGGGAAATCTCTCCCAGCAGCCTCAAAAGCAGCAGATTAAAGCTCCACAATCAACTTGATGTACCCTGCATCTGTGAAATACATGAGTAGACAACGAATCATCCCAAATTGAGGAGGTGGACTTTGAGAGCAAGATTTATGATTTTTTCCCCTTTTCCTCTTTTTGTGAGTGTGTATGTGTATGCTTCTGTGTGAGACTTTGTCTTTATAGCTTTGCTTCCACTATTTGTCCTAGGGTTCTATCCGTCCATTAAAAAAATTTTTTTTCTTAATAATTATTTTTTATTTTAATAACTTATTTTACTTTATCTTCTTTCTTTTTTTCTTTCTTTCCTTCCTTCCCTCCCTCTCTCTCTCTCTCTATCTTTCTTTCTTCTACTAATTCCTTCATTCTACTTTTTCCCCCTTTCATTCTGAGCCATGTAGATGAAAGGCTCTTGGTGCTGCAGCCAGGAGTCAGTGCTGTGCCTCTGAGGTGGGAGAGCCAACTTCAGGACACTGGTCCACAAGAGACTCATACAGGATAAATCCAAGGAGAAATATGCCAAGACACATATTAATCAAACTGTTAAAAATTAAATACAAAGAAAACATATTAAAAGCAGCAAGGGATAAACAACAAATAACACACAATGTTAACCCCATAAGGTTAACAGCTGATCTTTCAGCAGAAACTCTGCAAGCCAGAAGGGAGTGGCAGGACACATTTAAAGTGATGAAGGAGAAAAAGCTGTAGGGAGGGAGGGAGGGAGGGAGGGAGACGCAAGAGGGAAGAGACATGGGAACATATGTATATGTATAACTGATTCACTTTGTTATAAAGCAGAAACTAACACACCATTGTAAAGCAATTATACTCCAATAAAGATGTAAAAAAAAAAAAAAAGAAATTTAAAGCTAAAAATGAATGGGGAGAATGCAAATTCTTCATCTTATTGCCCGTGTGATCTATGCCTTGTTACTCTTGGTAGGAAAAGTATGGTGTCTATGGCTGTGAAATTTCTATTCTGTGATATCTGTTGCCCTGCTCTGCTGCTGGGAAGTAGTGTCTTCACTGTTCTCTGGTTGCCCCAGTGATGGCTTCACTGCTCTATGGTTGCCCCAGTGAGTTAAATGCAAATACTATTTTTCTTTTGTTGTTATTACTATTACTTATTGCATCTTTGTTTCTATTGTATTAAGTTTTTGAAACAATCTCAAAGTCACAGAAAAATTCCCAAGTGTGGTACAAATAACTGTATTCCTGAAGTATAATATTTGAAAGTAAATTGGGAACAAGATGTCCCAATACCCCCAGAATACTCTAAGTATTTCCTACAACAAGGATATTCTCTTGGATAACAGTAATACAGGAAAACTAACATTGGCACTTTACTGTTGTCTAATCCTAGACTCCATCCCAGCTTCCTGTGAGCCTCTGGTCACAGCATTTCCATCAGCTGATCAACACATGACCTTACTATATGTGTATTTCTGTTTAAGGTGTCTCTCTCTCTCAATAAATAGGCAGATGATTCATTATCATGAAACTCATAGCTCATGTCTGAATGAAGCTAATCTAACACATGCCTTTTCTAATCAAACTGTCAAAAATTAAATACAAAGAAAACATATTAAAAGCAGCAAGGGAAAAACAGTATCACACAAGGCAATCCCCATAATGTAAGGCACAGCATAGCCTTCCTGCACTCAGGAACACTACACACAACACTTCAGTACTATGCTTAGAGGCCATTTTAAACAGTGAAATCACCAACAAACAGCACAAAAGTGCAAAAATCGTGGCCATTAAACAGACTGTGAAAAGGACATGTGCACACACCATTGTATTTGTTATCGTTTGTTACATTTACAATTATTTCTATCTCTACCAATATGTTGAAAACCACAAGTTCACACCAGTATCTCCTATTCCCAAACACCATGGGGTACATTCGAATTTTCTCCTTTTTCCTATTTGTCATTCCCTTTTCAGATAACAGAAAACCCAGCTCCCATTATCCTTAATATTATCTGCTTATTAGATCCACCCCTTGCAAGTTACTGACCCTCTGTTGCTGTCCTCGTCTCCACACCCCTCAGACACATCCTCCTCGCCCTACTGAGCTCTGACATCTGGTGCCAGGTCAGCCCTCAGTGAGGACGCCTTCCTCACACATCTGGGCTGCAGCAACCTGAACCACACCACCACCTCCTCCCCGAGAACACCGTTCTCCCTGTGCTCTGGGCCCTGCGGCTCCCTGTGTCCCTCGTGTGGATGCCTGCGTTGCTCAGTAGCTCCTAATGTCTTTTGGACTGAATTGTTCCAGAAAGGTGGAAGAGAAGAGGAAGGATAATGCAAATGATTTTGATGGCTCATTTTCTAGTCACTATCTCCTTAGTATTTTTACCTGTATTTTAAAAAATAGAGATCATTAAGCAATTTAGGTCAAGTTGGGCCAATAATTTTAAAAATTTGAGAAATAAATACGCTGTGCCAGAAATGTGGTGGAAGTACCCTTTGACCTTTAAGGAAACCCATTATTTTATATCCGTGATAATTTTCCTTTAGTTGATAGCTCTGCTTTATGTTATTAGTAGCACAGTTGTTGTGCTCAGTGGAATCCTAGTCACAGCAGCTGACTGGACATGCATTTATCGATCCCCATTTGGCCTTGTACTGGTAATACTGGAATCCAGGCAGTTTTTGGCAGGGTGGTGGAAATGTGCCTTAACGACCAGGAAGTACAGGAATGGCTTTGTCAGGATTGTAGGTAAATAGGTAACTTTATGGCTTCTAAATTTTTCCTTCAGTGTTATGTTTCTATTTAAAAAAAAAAAAAAAGACCACGATTGTAAATGAGATCTCAGTTTCTCCTAGAAAAGTAGTTCAGATGATTTCCTTCACACTATCAGGAATATGTCACTCTTTCTCCACATTTACATTAATGTCAGTAAAGAATGCTCGTTGATACTCTTTCTTTTTTCTTCAGAGGCTCTAGAACAGGGATAACAGACACATGGCTCGACGTCCTCCTCCCACAACTAGAGTATCTGGGTTGGAGCAGATCTGAGAAAGGAGACGCTGATGTAGATCACAAGCTCCTGGAACCAAACACCATGCCCACTTCCCATCATCCTCCATCTCCTGGCTCGCGAATGGAGAGATGAACATGTGAATAAACGTGATACTGGCAAAGAGGCTTGGACGTGCTGTCCTATCATTTCCATCCTCTCTATCTACAGACAGCATTCTAGGTGTCCCATTTTTAATTAAAAAAAATTCAAACCCATCAATTTGCAGTAAGACTCTTCTCATTAGAAACTGTTAACAGATAAGACTCGTCACTGATGACTTCTGGCATAAAAGATTAACACATTACCTCTGCACTCGGTACACTCGAGTCCACGGAGGCACGAGGGCAAGGATCCGGGCCACCAATTCAATCAGGTCACTGGGAGAATAACTCTTGTATCTTCCCGATTTCCACAGCTCATAAAGCCCAGTTCCACGAATCACCAGGGTAGGGTAGAGTTTCAAACCATCAGGACGAAAAGCAGGGTTCTCAAAAAACTCCTGTGAATAGAGAAAATGACTTCTCCATTAGTTATATGGAGATTACCCATAGTGAAGTTTCAATCTGGGGCTGGCTTCTCTCACACACCTATGTGGTCCTTAGACTGACTTTTTTTCCTATCAAGCGAGGGAAGGTAGACAGAACAGAAACTCATTGTTTCAACAGCCTCAGTGGAACAAAACATGTGTGTGCTGGGTGACCAAGCACTTGCCAACCAACCCAACCCCGGTCCACTGCTGTGGTGTCATCGCATGCTGCCCTCCCCACCTTGCTTTTCTGTCTTTGCAAAGGCAATTTCCTCTGCCTGGAAATTTCATCCGTTTTTCTTCATCTAGCTAATCTTCAGGTCTCAGCTTGAATGCCAGTTCTTCAGAGAGGTCTTCCCGACCTTCAAATACAAGTTGCTTCACTTAAAAATGTTTTTTGGAATTCTGTATTCTTGCCTTCCTAGCAGCATCATACTGACAATTTATCTGATGCCTGGCTTCACCTCCAGACTGCATCCTCCTTTAATAATGGAATGTATTTAATTGTTTAAACTTTTAAAAGTTGTGACATAGATCATCATCTGGGCTGCAAAACCTAAACTGTCTACTATATGGCCCTTTGCAGAAAAAGTATGCCGACCGCTGGATATGACTATTTTGTCCTCAGGCCAACCGGCACCATTCCTAACCCGGGATACACACAGTCCATTTGTTATCTGGACACTGAGGGATACATCTAATTCATCTACTTTGACATAGTAATTTCCTGCACTGTATCATCCCAGCTGGCTGCCTTATTTCTTTACTTGGGATGTAGCAAGGAGACATCAGGCATTCTCCTTTCTATGACTTTGCACTGCTAATCTGCTCTTATCTTGATTTCGCTTGACATGTGATAGAGGAATGAAGGTGGACTCATACAGCTCCCTCTCACCCCGACCCTGGCGTTAGTACTTAAACGGCCAGCAGTACTGTGTCTTTTGAATTGTGAAAATGCTTTTTTATCTTGTGCTGTTATTCTTACAGAGCTTTCCATTGTTTAACTTGGTTTTCAAAGAAATATATAACTATAGAGTTTTCAATCTCTCTCATTGATTTCTGTCACAGTCTTAAATGCTATAATCTTTGTGCACCATTTGCTCTTAGGGCTATTCTTCTGTAATTGCATGTAATTTTCCCTGTAACATTTATATATTAAAGATTCATGAGGTCTTTAATATTCTATAGCCATCCACAAAGAGTATGTATGCAAGTCACTTTCTACCTAGTATGCATCTATATTGGAACATAGGATTTCAGTAAAGTACTTCTGGTTACTCGTGTAATAAGTTAGGGGGACATATGGGCTGATATAATCCTTTCATAAGAATGATGATAGATGGAATTGGTGCTGGACTTCCGGTTAAACATGGAGAATTAAAATATGTTTCTTTCCTTTCCTTCCAAAATCACACTGAAATAAGAGGAAATAATTTTTTAAAAAAGCATAAACCCAGAAGAACAAAGAGAACATCAGAGGAGACAGGAGGGGGAATAAGTGATAGCAATAAATTTTTGGAAGACAGAAAATGGGTGGAAGATTGGTAAATGACTTTGCAAATGAATAAAACTGTAAACAAACTATCTGCAAAGGGGGATACGGATGAAAGGGCAGCTCAGTCACACCAGAGTCCCAGGAACGAGCATGGATCAGAAATAGCAGTAATGACAGTTCTTCAGAATATAGTTATGATTCAGATGATGTGAATATTATACCAACAAAAAGACAAAAACCTTAGTGAGTGATTCTGATACGGAAAGTGAAAATGAAACTCACGATGCTGGAGAATGCTCCTTTGCTTCTACAGAAGAGTGGACTGAAGACATTTCATGAAAATTAGAAGACTTTACAGGTGTGTCAGGTGTAACTACTGAATGTAATAACCCACAAAGTGTTAGTGAAATAACAGAATTAATTTTGATCAGCCGAAATAAAAATTGCCGGCCACAGGCATTAATTTCTGCAAAAATACCCCAGTCAATAAGGAGTTAAAAAAAAAAAAAAAGGAGGGAAAATAATTTCACAGAATTCTGTAAGTGTGAAGGTATTAGAACAGAGACATTTTGGGGCATGTAAAAGGCTTACTTCCCATGATGAATCCTTTCTTAGAAAGCTGCTGGAGAATGTGTTTTAGTAAAGTAAAGGAGTAAACCAATAAAAAGGATTAACTTGGTTTCTAAAAAACAAAGAATCCAATCCTAGAGAGTGGAGAAGAGGAGCCCTAAGGAAGACCTCTGTGAACTAGGCACAGAGAACTGCCAGTCCAGTTTGGAGCTGGAAGATTAGACCTCTAGGAGTTATGTCTCCAGCCTAAAAAAGGGACTTAGAGAATATCTGATAGGGTCGGCCACTGAGAGAGGGGCTTTAACACTGAATGGGCACACTTGAAGGTTACATATACTCAGAGAACTAATAAGCAAATAAAGAAATAAGACAATTTTACTGTTAACTCTAGGAAAAACAAAGTTATTTAAGAAAAGAAAGTAAGTATAGTATATTACTTGGCTCCATGCAAATAATAATAATTTATGTAAAAACTGTAATGAAAACACTGACTACTCATATAACTAAAATAGTGGCCTAATAATATTGGGAGAATGGGAGTTCCAAGAATTAACTCTTTAACTATTGTATTGGTAACAGTAAGACAAGAGAATCTCTCTACTGATAGTCAGGAAACAGGAATCCAAGCATAGAAGAAGGAAACATAGTGGTAAATACTGGGAGCCCACCCCCCACCTCCCCTGGCCTGGCCACAACAGTTGAAAGTGGCGGAGGACTACGGTGTTTTGATGTGACCCCTTTAGGACTTACTGGATTTTCAAACACTAGTTAATAATAACTTTATTAATTAATACCTTTTATACTATAAAGATAATTAATTTAATAAACATCATTTTGGTGGCAATGTGGATGATACATTAGAAGGGAACATGGCTGGTGACCGTGGGACTTAGCTAAGCAGCTGTCTACCTGTGCAGTGAGCTGACAAAAGCATGAACTGAAGTTGTGGCAGTGGGGATGAAGAGGAGGCGACAGCCCTCAAAAATATTCAGAGGGAGTAATAGACAGGACCTCCTGTTAGATTAGACCCACGGTAGAGGGAACAGCGACAGCAGCAGCAGCAGTGATGTACTGAACACTCGCTATGTGCCAGGCATTCTTCTAAGCATGATGCATGCATTACCTCTGCCCACCTTCACAACAGCCTCATTCAGAGATGAGGAAACTGAGGAACAAAGCAGTCCGTTTGCTACCAAGTGGCGGGTGGGGCCAGGATTCAAACTAGGCCCAGTCTGGCTCCACATATTCTCTCTTTCCTTCTGAATGACTGAATGTCTAGCTTGGGAGGGTATGTGGATGATGGAACACCAATATCACAGGAAACAGAAGACGAGGAGACCACGGGGGGAATGAAGTATGTCCATATTGGACACGTTAAGTCCGAGGTACAAGTAAGACATCTGGTGCTAGTTGAAGAGTATTCAGCAATTGGACTTAAGAGCTAAGGCTTAAGGCTGGAGAGGAAATGAGATTAATTGAAGTATAAGTGGTAAAGTTAGAACAACAGAAGAAAGACGAGCATATAGATGAGAGCAAAAGACAGAAGCCACATTTAAGTGGTGGGAAGAAAAAGAAGATCTAGTGGAAAAGAAATAGTCCTAGAGGTTAAAAAGGGAACCAGGGGACAGCAGAGTCACAAAAGCCAGGGAGGTGAGAATTTAAAACTGGAGAGTCTTTAACAATAACAGGTGCTAAGACTGGATAAAATGTCAGCCGAGAAGTATCCTTTGGATTTGGAGATTACCAAGTACTTTACAGTGTTTGAGAGAAAGAGAGAGAGACAGAGAGAGGGAGAGAGAGAGAGAGAGAGAGAGTGTGTGTGTGTGTGTGTGTGTGTGTGTGTGTGTGTGTGTTGGCGGGCAGTGAGTAGAAGCCAAGCTGCAGTGGATTTGGAGGAAGCAGGGACACTGAAGCGTTTGTAAATGACATGGGGGCACTCAAGGGAAAGGAAGGCAGGGTACTGCTGTTTTTCACTGTAGGCCGTACAGTACAACTTGACTTTTAAAAATTTGCATGTATTCCTTTGATACAAATAAAAAAATAACTGAAAACGGAAAGTTCTGTATCTGTAAGATCCAACCCGACCAGGATTTCAACATCATTCAGGTCATGCATAGTGATTCATCATAA
This sequence comes from Neophocaena asiaeorientalis asiaeorientalis, assembly GCF_003031525.2. Taxonomy (NCBI): domain Eukaryota; kingdom Metazoa; phylum Chordata; class Mammalia; order Artiodactyla; family Phocoenidae; genus Neophocaena; species Neophocaena asiaeorientalis. The sequence goes on along the minus strand of NW_020175436.1, from coordinate 2,269,712 downwards.
AGCAGACTTTCCTTGGCCTAAGAAAGGCGACACAGAAAGGTGCAAAAGAAAGGGTGCCTTCCTAAGAGCCTGCTTCTACCTGAGACTCACCATGGCCTTTAACAGTTACTTAACCGCGTCAGGTCTTGTTTCCTTATCTGAGAGGCTGCAACAGGTGGTCTTTTCTGATATAATTCTACACTACCTGTATTCTATGATATTACCTTAAGTATCAGGCCTTTACATTAGGAAAACCGAGCAAATGAAGACGTAACAACAACAAACACCTCTAACCATACCTGCCAAACTGTAACTTGATCATACTGGCTTTTAGGAAAAACAGCTCAGTGGGGAAAAAAAAGAACTTCTGAGTGTCCAAAGGGTGGGCAAACATTAATGGACTTTGAAAGATTTCGCATTACTGACAAGAGGTTCTGGAGATAAATTTCTCCTCAAGAGAAACTGACACTCTCTAGGCATTTTCAGCAACCTGAGCTTGGATATCCAGGAGCAGTCTAATTTTAAAAGAATAAAATACAAAAACAGCTAAAGGTTATTTTGAGTAGTAAATGATATACCATTTTGGAGGCCTGAGGACAGATGGAAAGGGTGAAGTTAATGCTCGGAGGATAAATTCCTAAGATGTTAAACATTCTCCATCACAACCAGGACTTTCAGCTTATAAGAAAAAGGAAAACTTCACTTCCAAAATAAATCTCAGTTACTGAAAAATATAAGCAAGTGCTATTTATCACAAACAGCTATGAGCTCTGTACCTACCACAAGATAAGAGTGTGAATCTGCAATGAACAGACGCAAATGACCAGCCCTGCTCTTAGCGACCCGGAACTGACCTAAGCAACAAGGTGTGAGAGCAAAGCCAATTTATAACTAACACATGCAGGCACATAGCTGGGTAGAGGCTTTATGGATCCATGCCAGGCAAGGCTATCTTGTCCTCTACAGATGTAACATTTTTTAGACTTCTACAATTATACAAGTAGACCCTTTACTTAGCAACCCTCCCTATGGATAAAAAACACATTAAGGGAACTGTATCTGTGGGTCGCTAATAATGTGACAATAAAATAAAGTAGGGAAAAAAGAAGTTTTTAAAGTGTAAAATATACTGCCTACTAATTCAGGAAAAGTTGTGAATTCCAAATAGGCCCAAACAAGATTTCTTAAACAAAAACTAGTTTAAAAAAATTTAGTAAACCTTTTATTGAAATATATCTTAGTATAAAAAAGTACACAAATCATAAGTGTACACCTTGATAGATTTTTACAAATCATGTAGCCAGCACCTAGACACTCAAATCAAGAAAAGGCACCTTATCCAAACCTCAGAAGCCTACCATATGCCTGTTTCCAGCTACAGTTCCATCCAAAGCTTCTGAACCTCACATTAATAGGATGGTACGTTAGGTAGTCTTTTGGATCTGGTTTCCTTTGCTCAATATTGTTGAATAGAATCAGCCACGTTGTTGCATGAAGTCATAATTAATTTACTCTTATTGTTTTATGTATTTCATTGTTTGACTACACCACAACTTACAATATTGATGTATTTGACTTTAATGGACACTTGGGTTGTTTCCAATCTGACGATACTACACTCAGTAATTTGTGACTGTGTCTTGGTAAATATGTGTGTGCATTTCTGTTGGGTAAACATGAAGGAGTAGAATGGCTGGGTCATGGAGTATGCCTACGTTCACTTTTAGCAGATACTGTCAAACAGTTTTCTAATATGATGTACTATATTCCCACTGGCAGTAAATGAAAGTTCCAGTTGCTCCATACTCTTACCAACACTTGATATCGTCTTTTTTCATTTTAGCTATTCTTAGCTATTCTGATGAGTATACAGTAGCCATGTATTGTAGTTTTAAATTTCATTTCTTTGAAGATAAATGACTTTGAGAACTTTTAAATAGTTTTACTGAATATTTGAATATCCTATCTGTGAAGTGTTTGTTCAAGTTTTTTTTTTTCCCCCATTCTCCTATTAGGTGGTCCTTTTTTTTTTTTTTTTTTTTGCGGTACGTGGGCCTCTTACTGTTGTGGCCTCTCCCGTTGCGGAGCACAGGCTCCGGATGCGCAGGCTCAGCAGCCATGGCTCACAGGCCTAGCTGCTCCGCAGCATGTGGGATCTTCCCAGACCGGGGCATGAACCCATGTCCCCTGCATCAGCAGGCAGACTCTCAACCACTGCGCCACCAGGGAAGCCCATGTCTTTTTTTTTTTTTTAATTGATTTGTAAAAATATTTAAGACCATCTATAGATTAATTTTTTAGAGAATTTTTCTCTAGAGAGAAATCAGATTTCTCATTTTAGCTCTATTTTGTTACTCATTTGCTGGGATGCAGTTAGAAAAGGCATATGGTCTGCTCACATTCCCTGAAGGTTTCTTTGAAAAGATTATAAACAAGCAGATAAATCCGTTTACATGAAGGGCTGTCTTTGCAATATTATTTCTGAACTATTCTTTATTTTGAAGACACTAAGAAAATGAATTTTAAGACTCAGCTATTTGCTATCACTTGACATATTTTTTCCAAGGGCACTTAAAGTTATGAATTCTGGTTATACCACTGGCCCACCTAGGAGCTGTGCTAAAGAAAAGTGTGTTTCAGGTGCCTTTTAGGCCTTAAGTCTGGGTGCCTGGCTAGTACTACTGAGGGGAAGATATTAGACTCAAAATCTATTACATAGTCAATATGGGGGAATTAATAACCTCTGTGAATTAATGCTGTCTTATAAAATAGGCTTTTATTTGTAATTCATTGGCTTAGAAATAATAAACTTTTTAAAAGGAAATAATTATTAACTTCACAAATAAGGCATGATGAATTCTATTGCTCTAATAAACAGAGCAAAATAAAAGCAATTTTGTGGATGAAATAACTTGATAAATATTTTCATTCTCTTCTCTAAAAGGATATCCTTAAGCCACTTTCCCTATTTGAGAATCAGAAGTAAAAAAGCGTTTTGAGCAATCTCATTTCCCAAGACAAAGCTAACATGTGATGGAGTAAAAACAAACAAACAAACGAACAAACAAATGAAGCCCAGAGTTAGGTATTAAAATTCAAAGAACAGAAAGGCTAGAGGAAAACAGAATATTTTCTTCCACTGTTTAATGAAATGCTGTACGAGAAAGGCAGTTCTAAGCTTAGAAGTATCTTAAGAAATCATCACTGAGAAAGTAAGTAAGTAAATAAGATAGATTTGACAACAGAAACAAAAGGTCAAGGATAGGTCGGGGAAAATATTTTTAACAAATATAAAAAACAATCCATAATGTTATTACTTAGAAAGTCCATATAATTAATATTAAAAATATTCATATCGAATAGAGTAACTGGTCAGAGGACAAAAACACACAATTCCAAAAAGATGAAAGAATTATACTTATTGAATACAAACCTGAAAAATACATTACCTATAATTACAAAATACAAGTTGAAACGGCACTTTTATCCATCAAATTAACGAAGATAAAATATTGTATATGTGTGTGTGTGTGTGTGTGTGTGTGTGTGTATATATATGTATGTAGAAAATACATACATAGGAGAGAATTATTTTGGGAAAAAGATAACCCTGCTGAAATGAGTGTAAGTTGTTACAACCCTGGGAAAAACAACTAAGTAATATGGTGAGATTCTTAAAGTAGTTATACCTTCACCTGATAATTCTACTCCAGGGAATTTGTCCTAAAGAAATAACCCTAAATACTACAAAAAATTACAGGCGTAAAATTTGTTGATGTGCAGTCTATTTACAATATCAAAAACTGATAATATCTTCAATTAAAAAAACTGGAAGTGGTTAAGCAAAGTATGGCATATTTGTTCAATGGAAATTAAGTGGATATTTAAATATGTTAACCTTTTAACAGAGACCAGGCTATAACAGGAATAAATGCTTGCTATAATGTTAGTGAAAAAGCTATTAAAATAATTACTATCATATATGTAAGTGTAAGTATATCTTTGTGTATCTATGTATCACCCACCCCATCCCCTAAAAAATCCTAAGTATAAAAAAGTCCTGGGAGTATACTGACATGTTAGAGTTTTATTTGGTGTCGGGGCTGTGAGTGACTCCTCTTTCTCCACTGTGTCATAATGAGAATGTCTTGCTTTAATAATGGGAAAAAAATCAACAGTAAATAATCAAAGCGCAGAGAGGGTAGAAGCAACATGCAGAGGCATTCTCAAGTAGCTTGGTTTAAGGTAACACTTACTGTAAACTGTTCAATGTCTCTCTCTAGTCCCACATTTGGCAGATCGGGCATCATATGAGCCACAACTTTGAAACCAGAATCTTTGGCCAGGTGAAAGGACTCACATACCGCCTTCACAGTGTGGCCCCTGAAGAAGAAAATTCACTACCTGTTACACAAATAAATGGGCAACAAGGTGAGTACAAGGAATAGAGGGAAAACAATCTCTGAGACAGGTAACAGTAGCTCTATAATGAAGAATATGGTTGGGGAAAAAGAAATCTTAGAAAGTCATTTTTACATCTCCACCTCTGAGAAGGCCTGGAAAAAAATAATTTTACTTCTGAGATATTTCTCAGAAATTCCCTTATGCACTTACTCAAAGTTCTGACAGTAAGTGACTGAGGTCACAGGAGTTAATATACACTAATATTATTTGATTTAGCATCATCGGCCAAAATAAGCTTGCTAATGTAAATATCTAGGTTAAAAACAAGAATAATGAGCTCAAAACCATGCAGGAGCAGCATCTTGTTATGCTCTTTCCTTTAAAAATCTTTTAACAAATAATTTCATTTGGAGAAAGAAAGGGGGGGGAAGAGAGGAAAGAGAGGAGAGAGAGAGAGAGAGAGAGAGAGAGAGAGAGAGAGAGAGAGAGAGAGTGGTTGGAGGGCCCTAAAAAAAAAGTAAGAAGAGAGAATGATTTAGTGACAAGGCAGAATCATTTGGGGCCAGCTATATAAATCATCTTAACATTCTAGTGCCACATTCAAGTAAGAAGCAAGCCCGAATAATAGTTTGGGGCTACTAAAGACTGAAGCCCTGTGTCAATCCTTTCACTACCTAGCCACTCCCATTCACCACCAAAGAATCCTACAAACCATGGACTCCTTCCCACTCTCTGAAGGTTCCCATCCATTTCCATGGCTTCCTAGGCGGACTCTCAACCACTGCGCCACCAGGGAAGCCCCTCTAATCTCTTTTTGCTAACGACTTCTCAATCTATATGACTGGGCCAGGCCTCTCTTCTGACACCACGCCCAAACATCCAATACTCTAATGCTGCACTGTACAATATTAGAGTCACGAGGCACACGTGGTTATTCAAGTTTATCTTTAAATTAATTCAGATGGAAAATTCAATTCCTCGGTTGTGCTGTCACAGTGGACAGTGCGGGTACAGAACATTTCAGTCACTGCAGAATGTTCTGCTGGACAGCCCGCCCTAAAGCAAACCTTCAACCAGCTGTCCCACAAGCATCTAAAACTTAGTTTATTCAAAATGAAACTCATCTTCCCTCCAAGCCTCATTATTTCCCATTCTCTCTTACCCTCATTCCCACTCAGTCACCGAACACTGCTTTTCAGGACATCATTTCCTGCTTAAATTACCGCAGCAGCCTCTGAACTGACCTTGCTTCTAGCTTGGTCTCCTTAGTCCACCCTGACACTGTGATCCCCAGGACTTCCCTGCTGGTCCAGTGGTAAAGAATCTGCCTTCCAATGCAGGGGACGCGGGTGCAATCCCTGGTCAGGGAACTGAGATTCCACATGTCGCAGGTCAGCTGGGCCCGTGCGCCTCAACTAGAGCCCGCATGCCTCAAACTACAGAGCCCGTGCACAACTAGAGAAGAGAAAACCCGCACGCCACAGATAGAGAGAAGCCCGTGCACCATAACAAGGAGCCTGCGTGCCGCAACCGAGACCTGACGCAGCCAAAAATAAATAAATAAAATAAAATAAAAAACGAATCTTTAAAAATAAATAAATAAATAAAATAAAATGCAGATATGCCTTGATCACAAGTTAGCTTGCAGCCGGGCCTTGGATTAAAGCCCAAACTTGCTGGGCTGACTTCTAAGGCGCCCCACGGTCTGGCCGTCCTGCTGACCCTGTCAGCCTCACCTCTCACCACGCTCCTACCTCACGCTCCACACTCCCACCAGATGAAACCACTCCAACTTCCTGAAATGTGCCACGTGCTCCTATCCTCAGCAGCTTGCTCGCACTCTTCTTTCTGCCTGAAAAAATCTGCCTCTTCCCCACCTGACTAACTCAGACTCTTCCTGTAAGTCTCAGCTTCGATGTCACTTTCTTCGAAAAGCTTCCCTGACCTTCCAGAGACTCCTTCCACCCCCAAGGTACCTCTCTGGCGTAGCCTTGGTTACTGCAGCAGCCCTACCAGCGTTGCCGGTTCAAGCCTTCCCCGACAAGAACGCACCCTATGCAGGCTGATCTTTCTCAAGCTTGATATCCATCTGACTCTTCCTGTGCAGAATGTTTAATAGACCTCTACTACCTAACGGGAAGCATCCGCCCTCCTTAGCCTGGCACTCTTCCTGGTTGTTGCTAAGATGCTAAGACCCATGTGTTTCCCTAGTTTCCCTTTACTTCCTTCTCCGAGCACAAACCTCTGCCATGTCTACCCAAATCCTATTAAAGTGAAGCAGCCTTTAAGGTCCAACTCAACACACACTTACTAACCCTGAAGCCTGCCTTTACTTCTGGAGGGAAGAGAACTTCATATGGCTCTATCAACCTTTATTTCTTTCCTTCCTTAGACTCCCAAATTTCTCAAAGTTTATACCCATCACCTCACCAGCCTTTCTTTCACTACCCTACCAACTGGCATTTGCTTCACCAAAACTAATCTCTTAAATCTCACACTAGTTTCCTTCTTGTTCAAACCCTTTTCTTTGTTCCTATTCTCCTTGGCCTTCTCTCATGCTTTAAACTACTAACCTTGAGCCCTGCCCTCTGCTTTCCCTATGGGAAAGGCTATTTATTGCAAGAATTGGAAGAGAGATGAGCATGTTTATAGACTACTGGAAAAAAGCCAGTAAACAAAGACAGAAAATCAAGGAAGGAGGAGATGGAATTAAGAGCACAGACAGAAGAATGAATAGGAGGAATACCTAGACCTCTCCCTGTCAGATGGGTAGTAACACAGATCCAATCGGTGGGGGAAAAGGAAGGCTTGTGCAAGATCATCTGCACCGTCTTACCGGTTGGTATCTCTGGCCACATCCTCATAGACACTCTGCACCCCAATCTCCAGCCTTGTGCAGCCATAAGTCAACATATCACTTAAATGCCGCTTCATGCAATAATCTGGTCTGGTCTCAATAGTAATTCCGATGCACTTTGTGAGGCTTCTCTCAGAATACCTGTAGAGTAAAATCGAAAAGTAAACAACTTGCCAAAGCTTTAGGACATCTGCTCTCATTTAAAGGATGTCTTCCTTTTGTCCTCCCGGCTCTAACCCAGTGGTTAAGAGCATGGGCTCGGACTTCCCTGGTGGTGCAGTGGTTAAGAATCTGCCTGCCAATGCAGGGGACACGGGTTCGAACCCTGGTCCGGGAAGATCCCACATGCCGCAGAGCAACTAAGCCCGTGCGCCTCAACTACTGAGCCTGCGCTCTAGAGCCCGCGAGTCACAACTACTGAGCCTGCGTGCCACAACTACTGAAACCCGTGTGCCTAGAGCCCGTGCTCTGCAACAAGAGAAGCCACTGCAATAAGAAGCCCGCATACCGCAATGAAGAGTAGCCCCCGCTCAAAGCAACTAGAAAAAGCCCACGTGCAGCAACGAAGACCCAATTCAGCCAAAAATAAATAAAATAAATAAAATTTTAAAAACAGTTAAAAAAAAAAAAGAGCGTGGGCTCTGGAGCCAGACTATCTGAGTTCAAATCCTGGCTCTGCTATTTCCTAACTATGCAAACAGGAAAGTTATTAACCTCCCTGTGCTTCGGTTTCATTATCTGCAAAATGAGGATAACAGTAGCTATACCTCATGGGACTGATGTGACTGAGCCAGCACAAAGTAATGTTATCATCACCATTATCATTATTATTCTCCTCAGTGTGCTGCAGCCATAATCTCCTTGAAAGCAGGGATTTCAACTGTGAGAACCCTAATTTTCAATTCCTAGCAACGATTTTTCATGGAAGTGAAAACCATCTGCATTATATATTTCCCACTCCATATTTTAGAGTTATGTTAAATAAAAGAAAACAAAAGAGGGGGGAAGGGAGGGTATGCACGATGATCATAGGAATAATTCAGATGAAATGTCTTCTATACCCACAAGTCTTTTTGTCAAGCCTATTCATCTTAGCAACAACTTACAAAATTAGGAATCATTTTTCTCCTTCACTAAACCCAGATATCAGAGTAGTGAGGACCATTTTAAATTTATTTATTTATTTATTTTGGCTGCGTTGGGGTCTTCATTGCTGCGTGCAGGCTTTCTCTAGTTGTGGCGAGCGGGGGCTGCTCTTCGTTGCAGTGTGTGGGCTTCTCACTGCAGTAGCTTCTCCTGTTGTGGAGCACGAGCTCCTGGCGCATGGGCCTCAGTAGCTTTGGCTCACGGGCTCTAGAGCACAGGCTCAGTAGTTGTGGCGCACGGGCTTAGCTGCTCCGCGGCATGTGGGATCTTCCCAGCCCAGGGCTCGAACCCATGTCCCCTGCATTGGCAGGCGGATTCTCAACCACTGCGCCACCCGGGAAGCCCATGAGTACCACTTTAGATTCAAGCTAGAATCTAGAAGAGGAAAATGACTTGCTAAGTGGTCTGCTGATGCGATGGAACAGGAACCATTACCTAGACGCCACTGCGGCCAAGCACTGCACTATATACTCCACATGCAGTGAATGCTCCCGTTAGCTCTATGAAGTATGTCTTATTATCCCCATTTTACAGATAAAGAAAGTGAAGTTCCTAAAGTGATTAAATACTTTGTCCAAGGGTACAGAGCTCATAAAATCCAAGTCAGGATTTGAAGGTAGGTCTGTCTGACTTCAAAAATCCTACCCTGTGTTTCACTCTATCACATGGCTTGGACAATTCAGCATGGGACATCAGATCTGTCCTCTCTTCAACTTCTCCTAGAACGAAATAATTCTTCTCAGTGTACCCTTCTACAACTTTCTCAATGCTTCAGGCAGGGTGAGGGAAGCCTTTTTTGCCACTTAATTTCGTATTTCCGAAGAAGTTCATAGCTTTTCTTCTTGAAAAATAAAAATCATAAAATTTCCATAGTTTTGTAACTACTGTTCTCCTTTAAGTTCATTTATTATTGACAATTCATAATTGTCAATAAGACTGACTTATCTAATTTAATAATAATTATTAAGAAGGTTACGAATCACTGAAGGACTGATTCTGAAGTCTTTCACTCTAGACGTTCAAAGTGTTTACACTATTACCCTATTCCTAAGGTTTTATATAGGATTACTACAGGCAGCAAGAACCAAAGGTAAACAACTAGTCTATAGTTACTAAACGATGAATCATAAGACAAAAAAGGGCACAGATCTTATCAAATCTTGCCTCTGACAGCTAGCTTCTCTGAAACAATCAGATCAGAAAGTCTCATGCCTCTCAAACAGGTGGGTCCCAAGGCATGCAGAATACATGTAACTCACCTTCTTCGAATACCAATTATTGTGTTTGGAGAAAACCATTGTTTTAAAATATTAAGGGACTTTCCTGGTGGTCCAGTGGTTAGGAAATCTGCCTTCCATTTCAGGGGACATGGGTTTGATCCTTGGTTGGGGGAACTAAGATCCCACATGCCGCGGGGCAACTAAGCCCGTGCACCACAACTACTGAGCCTGCGCTCTAGAGCCCGCGAGCCACAACTACTGAGCCTGCACGCTCTGGAGCCTGTGCCCCCACAACTAGAGGGAAGCCTGTGCGCCACAACAAAAAAGATCCTGCGTGCTGCAACGAGGATCTTGCGTGCTACAGCCAAGACCCGACACAGCCAAATAAAATAAATAAATATTTTTAAAAATTTAAAAAAAAGAAACACTAATGTATTATGGAGAAAGCATATTGCATGAGAGCTGAAAAAACCAAAAAGCGGAAAACTCTAAGTTTCGAGTATATTTAACAAAGTAAGTGAGAACATTTTACAATCAGGCGTTCCAAAATTGTATCATAAAACCTCTCTATTAACTGATATTTTTATAAAACCCACAGTATTTCCTGGGACTTCCTTGGTGTTCCAGTGGTTAAGACTCCATGTTCCCAATGCTGGGGGCACGGGTTCAATCCCTGGTCAGGGAACAAAGATCCTATGTGCCGCAAGGCGCAGCCAATAAATAAATAAGTAAACACAAACAAACAAAACAAAACAACCCACAGTATTTCCTAAAAGGATACCATTAAGTTATCAGCAAAGGTGGCAGCACAACAGTACCTAGCAATACTAAAACTAGAGGACAGGCAACTGCACAGATGGGAATTCATCTAGAGGAAAGAGAAGTCCACTAGCTAATCTCTATTGCACAGATCATCGAAGGCCCAAGCAAGACTGATAGAGAAAGCTGCTGCGAGGATGATAAGGTCTCTTCATAAGTAGTTAGAATGTAGTACAGGACATAGAGGCAAACCTTATTCGCAAACAATAATTTAACTCCATTTCAAAAGTGTCTTTCCTCTTGGGGAAAATGTCATTACCTTGTGCAGGAGCAGAAATGGAGGAACAAAAAATAACTCGTTTTTAAAAGCCAGTATTTTCTATTTACCACTATCTTTCTTTCAGAATTGCATTTTCATCTGAAAAGCCATTAAGCAGAAATACCTATCAAATTTGAGTAAAAACAATGGAGTATTTTCTAAAGAACAGAATATAAGGTCATCTTATACAGTATAAGGTCATTTCTAAAAGGATTTTTGTTAATGCTATATATAGTTCTACACATCACTAATTCTTGCCTCTTCATTAAAGGGAGATGTAAAGATATCAGGATGATTGGTTTTTTAAAATATTGCAAATATGTTCATAAAGGCTGTCAACTAATCTAAGCAAAATGTCTGAGCTGGCATTTTATGGCCTGCTATAACCCACCACACTGTTTAGACAGCCATCCGACAGTGTGGCTCTCATTTACTACTGAGTTCAATTACCATACCATTGGGGAGCGGGGAGAGGCAGACTTGTTAAATTCTTGGGCGTTTAGTAAATGTACCAAGTTTTCCAACCCTGATCATGAGCTTCTAAGAGACAAAGTCAGGACTTGGACCCAGGTCTTCTGATTCCAATTCCACTTCTCTTTTTGTGGCATTATAGGGTCATTTTAAATAAGCCTAAATGCCACCACTGTGGGGCTATGCTGAATCCTATACTTTTCTGTATGCCACAGGAGTGGCATCAACTATAAAAGATGCTAATGTTCTCTGTGAAGCATAATTTAAGCCAATAACTTATGCCGACAGCATTTATTTTTTAACTGGGGGGTTGGGGCTAGGAGGGGGTGGGAGATGGGACAATAACCTGGGAACATAAAAGCAAATAAAAACCAAACGCTACCCAGACTTCAAGACAAAGCTCAAATACGTTTCTCCTGCCATGACATCTTCCCAGCGCCTCTAAGTAATTCTGCGCTCTCATCCCTAACGTACCTTGCCCCTACTCTGAATGGAGCTTGTCTTGTTATTTGTGGCTATGTCTGTCTATCCACCTAGACAGGAAGCTCCTGGAAGGCAGTAGGCTCGTATACATTTAGAGGTAAGGGCTTCAGCACTAAAAACTCTCCTTCAATATAAAACTTACAAATATGAAGAATGAGTAAATGAATGAGGCATAACCGAAGACATAGGAGGTCTCTCTTTACCCCCATAGCAGCCTCTAGCTAATCCTACTGGTTACCTTTCCTCTTGCAAATAGTTAACCCTAAAAGTTGCTGAACACTAGGCCAGGTAATCTACAGAAAGTAAAGATACAGTAGTTCTTGTCCCAGAGATGCTCAACAGTCTAGCTGTAGGGATAAGACACACAGCTAAAACCAAGAACCACTTAAGAACAAAGAGCCAGAAGTGGCAGATATATAACTGGATAGAAATGATTTCTTGGAAAGCATGCTTCTATTTCTGGAAGGAAGAAAGTGACCTATAAAAGTGACATCTATTGTTATTACTTACTGTCCCTTCACACTAAGGTCCCAACCAGGGGGACACAGAAGAAAGACGATGTGAAGGTCTCTTTATTATCTTCTGTAAACGGTTTCTGATTTGCTCCAAGAAGGCTGTGGCATCAAAGAACACTTCTGATTACTATTAATCTCCTGAAGTCCTCTCTAAAACCTCTGTCATTAATTAAGTTGGATGTGTCTTACTTTAGATTTCCTGTGTGAAATCTCACTAGAGGTCTAAGCCCAAATTTCTGAGAGGTTTATGGACCCTTTCCTACATGGACATCCCTCTACCTCAAACTCAACCTGCTCAAACCAAATCACAACGTAAATATTTGTAATATGTAGATTAAATATTGATTTTCATTAATCACAATGTACAAACTCTCTTTTGCATCTGCAGTCTCAAAATGAGTAAGTAGAATTTATAAACTTCTTTGGACAGCCAAAGATTTTTTTGACTTGCCAAACAACATCTAGGGTTATTGGTGTAATTCCTCAGTAATACCACAGAACACATGCTTTTTGTGGAGGGGGGGCATGGTGGTGCTGGGGCTATAATCATATCTGGAAAATATCTCAACAAAATTTTATGTTCTGTATAATGCTGTGCTAGTGATATTCCAAACTTAAGAATGATTGAGTTGAATGTTTGAGAATTTTAAAATAACTATCTTTTCCCTTTTGAGATGGTGGTCAAGTTTGCTTCCTGGATATTGGCAGTTATGTCAAGAGGGTCTGTAACATAAGGTTCTGCCCAACACAAACTGAGGAAACAGACAGGAACAGAAGTTCAAAATTTTTTTTTTTTTTTTTAGAAGTTCAATTTTTAAATGAGTACAACCTATGAAAAACTCACCTGGTAACATAGCTTAGAGAGCAATCAGGGACCTTTGGTCCCTTATCATGCTAGTTGACAAGGTTTAAGATATATGAAAAACAAGCCATAACAGTTTGGGTTTTGATTCTTTCAGTAGCCGACAAGAATGCTACCATTTTATACTCCTAATCAGACAGCACAAGAGCCAACAGCAATGTACTATTAATAGAAAAAAACAATCATGGTTATTACACATTCTTTTAATATTGTATTCACATTCAAATTTAAGGGCTATACACATAAATGCATTATAGAAAAGTTGTCATTATCAGAAAGTGACTGCTAGATGAAAAATAACCTTCGAGCACATCTTTTATTATTTTTTTTAATTTTTATTTTTTTTGCAGTATGCGGGCCTCTCACTGCCATGGCCTCTCCTGTCGCGGAGCACAGGCTCCAGACTCGCAGGCCCAGCGGCCATGGCTCACGGGCCCAGCCGCTCCGCGGCATGTGGGATCCTCCCGGACCGGGGCACGAACCCGTGTCCCCTGCATCGGCAGGCGGACCGTCAACCACTGCGCCACCAGGGAAAGCCCCCGAGCACATCTTTTAGATAAAAATTCCCATTCCAGTAGAAATCTTCAAAGCATACAATGTCACAGAAAGAAGTAACTTTAGAAATAATACAGTCCTGCCTCCTCATTAAAAGTCTGGAACCTAATTCTTAACGCACAGTTCTTCCCACTGCACTCATTTAACAATGTTTTTTAAGTACAGTAAGTCCCCTACATACAAACGAGTTCCATTCCAAGAGCACATACATAAGTCCAATTTGTTCTTAAGTCCAACAAAATTAGCCTAGGTACCCAACTTTTACAGATAATGCCAGACACATGAACTAACTTACGTGACTGGACATGCAAACGCATGTTCACATCTTTGAAAGTTCGCAACTTGAAGGTTCATATGTAGGGGACTTACTATATCTTCTCTCCTCAAGGAATTGTGTTAGATATGACAGACCCTCTCTCCATAAAACTGCCAACTAGACTGTTAAAAGAAACAGTTTCAATGCAGAGACACATAGGGGTGGAAAGTAAATGGATGGAAAAAGATACTACATAGGGAAAACAGTTATGTAAAGGCTGTAATGTCTAATTTAACATCAATAAAAGGAAACTTCAAGACCAGAAATAAAGGACATTTCATAACGATAAAAAGGTAACTTCATATTGATAAAAAGTTCATATACCAGGAAAACATATCAATCATAAATGTGCATATTCCTCAGAGCAGATCTTCAAAATAAATGAAGTAAAAACTAATATAACTAAAGGGAGAAATAGAAAATTCTTCAATCATAGTTGGATATTTTAATCTCTCTTAGCAACTGATAGAACTACACAGAAAACAAAACAAAACAAAACCAACCAACCCCAAGACAAGGACCATCTGAACAACACTATCTACCACTTTGACTGAATTGATATTTATAGAACATTACATCCAACAACTGCAGAATACACATTCTATCAAATATACATAGTTTGTTCACCAAGACAGACCATATATGCTGAGCCACAAAATAAACCTCAATAAAAAAACTTCAAGAAACTGAAATTGTATAGAATAGACCCTCTCTGACCAATATGGAATTAAATTAGAAATCAATGACATTAAGAAATCAAGAAAAACTCCAAGTTTTTGGAAATTTAGAAATTAAACCATCCATTTGTATATAATCCATGGGTCAAAATACAAACAATTTTAGGAAACATTTTGAACTGAATAATAATTAAAATACAACATACTAAAATTTGTGGGATTCAGCCAAAGCAGTGCTTAGAGGAAAACTTTAAAGCTTCAAATACTTATTAGAAAAGAAGAAAGGTCTATAGTGATAAGTTTCTATACCTTACTTAAGCATAGAAAGAGCAAAGGAAATCCAAAGCAAGTAAAAGATGATAATAAAAATAAAAGCAGAAATATATTAAGTAGAGGACATAAACAAAACCAAAAGTTAATTCTTTACAAAGAACAATATTTGATAAACCTTAACTAGACTAATAAAGAAAAAAAAAGAGAGAACACAGGTAATCAATATCAGGAGTGAAGGAGGGATGATCACTAACATCCTACAGACATTAAAGACAAAATAAGGGAACATTATGAACAACTTAATACCAAAAAGTTTGACAATCTGGATAAAACAAATTCCTTGAAAAATATAATTTACCAAAATGGACACAGAAGAAACAGAAAATTTGAATATTCCTTTATCTATTAAAGGAATTGAATTAATCATCTAAGACCCTCCCATAAAGAAACTCCAGTCTTGGATAGTTTTACTGTTGAGTGCTAGCAAACACTTACAGAAGAAATAATATTCATCTTACATGAACTCTTTCAGAAAATAGAGGAGGAAACACTTCATAAGTTGTTTTATAGGGCCGACATAACACTAAAACCAAAACCTGACAAAGAAGTTACATAAAAGGAAATCACAAACCACCATCCCTCATGAACAAAATCCTTTACAAAGTATTAGAAAGGTGAATCCAGTGATATATAAAAAGAAAAATATATTTTGACCAAATAGGGTTTATCATAGGAATGCAAGGTTAGTTTAACATTAAAAGATCAATAAAAGTGCTATATATTATCAGAATAAAGGAGAAAAATCATATGATCATTTAAATACAGACAGAGAAATCATTAGACAAATGAGTTAATGATAAAAACTCTTAGCAAAATTCTTTCATCTGATAAAGGTATCTACAAAAAAACTCACAAGTAACACTATACTTAACACTGCAGTATTTTTTAAATGTTTTCCCTGTATTACTGGGAATAAGACAGAGAGACTCACTCTCACCACTTCTATTTAACACTGTACAGAATGTCCTAGCCATTGCAATATGGCAAGAAAAAGAAAAGCATGCAAATCCAAATGGAAAAATTAAAACTCACTGTATTTGCAGATTATATGATGGTTTTTGAAGAAACTCCCAGCAAATTTACAAAAACAACGTTGAGAACTAAGTAGTGAATTTATAGTAAGGTCATATGATATAAGGTTAATATACAAAAATCAACCGTGTATCTAGATACTAGCTGCAAACAATTTGAAAATACAATTTTCAAAAATTTCATTTA
The DNA here is from genome assembly GCF_003031525.2 of Neophocaena asiaeorientalis asiaeorientalis. NCBI lineage: Eukaryota > Metazoa > Chordata > Mammalia > Artiodactyla > Phocoenidae > Neophocaena > Neophocaena asiaeorientalis. Next base: position 2,253,598 of record NW_020175436.1, on the reverse strand, counting down.
ATATAGCATCAACAAAATACTTTGGAATAAATTTAACAAAAAGCTTACAAAATATCCAAACTGAAGATTGCTAAGAGAAATTAAAAAACACTTAAGGAAACCAGGAGATAGACTATGTTCATAAACTGGAAAACAATATGTTAAATGGTAATTTTCTCAAAATTCTTCTATAGTTTAAACACATTCCCAATCCTATCACACTTATATTTATTTACTTATTTTTTTTAACATCTTTATTGGAGTATAATTGCTTTACAATGCTGTGTTAGTTTCTGCTGTATAACAAAGTGAATTAGTTATATGTATACTTACATCCCCATATCCCCTCCCTCTTGCACCTCCCTCCCACACCCCCATTCCACCCTGCTAGGTGGTCACAAAGCACCAAGCTGATCTCCCTGTGCTATGCAGCTGCTTCCCACTAGCTATCTATTTTACATTTGGTAGTGTATATATGTCAATGCTACTCTTTCACTTCATCCCAGCTTACCCTTCCCCCTCCCCGTGTCCTCCAATTCACTCTCTACGTCTGCGTCTTTATTCCTGTCCTACCCCTAGGTTCATCTGAACCTTTTTAATTTTTTAGATTCCATATATATGTTAGCATACAACATTTGGTTTTCTCTTTCTGACTTACTCCACTCTGTATGACACACTCTAGGTCCATCCACCTCACTACAAATAACTCAACTTCACTTCTTTTTTGGCTGAGTAATATTCCATTGTATATACGTGCCACATCTTTATCCATTCATCTGTCGATGGACACTTGGGTTGCTTCCATGTCCTGGCTATTGTAAACAGTGCTGCAATGAACATTGTGGTACATGTCTCTTTTTGAATTATGGTTTTCTCAGGGTATATGCCCAGTAGTGGGACTGCTGGGTCATATGGTAGTTCTATTTGTAGTTTTTTAAGGAACCTCCACAGCAGATGTAACAATTTACATTCCCACCAACAGTGCAAGAGGGTTCCCTTTTCTCCACACCCTCTCCAGCATTTATTGTTTGTAGACTTTTTGATAATGGCCATTCTGAGCAGAGTGAGGTGATACCTCGTTGTGGTTTTGATTTGCATTTCTCTAATGATTAGTGACAACTGAGCATCCTTTCATGTGTTTGTTGGCAATCTGTATATCTTTTTTGGAGAAATGTCTATTTAGGTCTTCTGCTCATTTTTGGATTGGGCTGCTTGTTTTCTGGATATTGAGCTGCTTGGATACTTTGTAGATAAATCCTTTGTCAGTTGCTTCGTTTGCAAATAATTTCTCCCATTCGGAGGGTTGTCTTTTCGTCTTGTTTATGGTTTCCTTTGCTGTGCAAAAGCTTCAAGTTTCATTAGGTCCCATGAGTTTATTTTTGTCCTCATTTCCATTACTCTAGGAGGTGGATCAAAAAGGATCTTGCTGTGATTTATGTCATAGAGTGTTCTGCCTATGTTTTCCTCTAAGAGTTTTATAGTGTCTGGCCTTACATTTAGGTCTTTAATCTTTTTTTTTTTTTGCGGTACGCGGGCCTCTCACTTGTGGCCTCTCCTGTTGCGGAGCACAGGCTCCAGATATGCAGACTTAGCGGCCATGGCTCACAGGCCTAGCTGCTCCATGGCACGTGGGATTTTCCTGGACCGGGGCACGAACTTGTGTCCCCTGCATCGGCAGGTGGACTCTCAACCACTGCGCCACCAGGGAAGCCCTTTAACCCATTTTGAGTTTATTTTTGTGTATGGTGTTAGGAGTATTCTAATTTCATTCTTTTACATGTAGCTCTCCAGTTTTCCCTGCACCACTTATTGAACAGGCTGTCTTTTCTCCATTGTATATTCTTGCCTCCTTTGTCAAAGATACAATGATCATACGTGCGTGGGTTTATCTCTGGGCTTTCTATTCTGTTCCATGGATCTATATTTCTGTTTTTGTGCCAGTACCATACTGTCTTTTTTCTTTTTTTAACATCTTTATTGGAGTATAATTGCTTTACAATGTTGCGTTAGTTTCTGAGTATAACAAAGTGACTCAGCTATATGTATACATATATCCCCATATCCCCTCCCTCTTGCATCTCCCTCCCACCCATACTGTCTTGATTACTGTAGCCTTGTAGTATAGTCTGAAGTCAGGGAGCCTGATTCCTCCAGCTCTGCTTTTCTTTCTCAAGATTACTTCTGCTGTTCAGGGTCTTTTCTGTTTCCATACAAGTTGTAAAGTTTTTTGTTCTAGTTCTGTGAAAAATGCCATTGGTAGCTTGACAGGGATTACACTGAATCTGTAGATTGCTTTGGGTAGTAGAGTCCTTTTCACAATGGTGATTCTTCCAGTCCAAGAACATGGTGTATACCTCCATCTGTCTGTATCACCTTTAATTTATTTAATCAGTGTCTTATAGTTTTCTGCAAACAGGTGTTTTGTCTCCTTAGGAAGATTTATTCCTAGGTATTTTATTCTTTTTGTTACAATGGTAAATGGGACTGTGTCTTTAATTTCTCCTACAGATTTTTCATCTTTAGTGTATAGGAATGCAAGAGATTTCTGTGCATTAATTTTGTATCCTGCTACTTTACCAAATTCACTGATTAGCTCTAGTAGTTTTCTGGTAGCATCTTTAGGATTCTCTATGTATAGTATCTTGTCATCGGTAAACAGTGACAGTTTTAAATCTTTTCCGATTTGGATTCCTTTTATTTCTTTTTCTTCTCTGATTGCTGTGGCTAAAACTTCCAAATCTATGTTGAACAACAGCGGTGATAGTGGGCAACCTTGTCTCATTCCTGATCTTAGAGGAAATGGTTTCAGTTTTTCACCATTGAGAACCATGTTGGCTGTGGGTTTGTCATATATGGCCTTTATTATGTTGAGGTAGGTTCCCTCTATGCCCACTTTCTGGAGAGTGTTTATCATAAATGGGTGTTGAATTTTGTTGAAAGCTTTTTCTGCATCTATTGAGATGATCATATGGTTTTTATCCTTCTGTTTGTTAATATGGCTATAACACTTTTTAATAGAAATTGATAAGCATAAACTTTATATAGAAAGGCAAAGGACCTAAAATATCCAAAGCAATCTTGAAAAACAATGACAGAGTTAGAAGACTTATACTACTTAAATGTATAAAACTACAGTAATCAGGACTGTGGTACTGGCATAAAGACAAAAACACATCAACGGAACAGAAGAGAGTACAGTCCCAAATTTATATAGCCAATTGATGTTTTAAAAAATTATTTTATTTATTTTTGGCTGCATGGGGTCTTTGTTGCTGCGCGTGGGTTTTCTCTAGTTGCAGCGAGTGGGGACTACTCTTCGTTGTGGTGCGCTGGCCTCTCACTGCGGTGGCTTCTCTCGTTGCGGAGCATGGGCTGTAGGCGCACAGGCTTCAGTAGTTGTGGCTTGTGAGCTCTAGAGCGCAGGCTCAGTAGTTGTGGTGCACGGACTTAGTTGCTCTGCGGCATGTGGGATCTTCTGGGACCAGGACTCGAACCCACGTCTCTGCATTGGCAGGCGGATTCTTAACCACTGAGCCAACAGGGAAGCCCTAGCCAATTGATTTTTGACAAAGGTGCCAATACAATCTATATAGGAAAGGGAAGTTTTAAAACAAGTAATGTTGAAACAATTAGGTATGTATATGGAAAAAAAGAAACCTTGACTCCTACCTCACACTATACATAAAATATTAAATCAAGATGGATCATAAGCCTACGTATGAAAGGTAAATATAAAGGCTAAAACAATAACTAGAAGAGAACACAGGAGAATATCTTTTTGCCTTATGAGTAGGCAAAGGTTTGTTAAAGATAATACAAAAAGCAGTAATTATGAAAGAAAAAATTGCAAATTAGACTTTACCAAGACAAAAGACTCTGCTCAAATACATTAACATAATGAACACTCAAGCCACAGACTGGGTTTTTGTATTTGTAAAATATAGATCTAACAAAGGTCTAGAATCCAGGATATATAATAGCCCAATAAAAAATGGGCAAAAGATTTTACCACACACTTCACAAAGGAAATATATATAGAAAGCGTAAGCACGTAATAAAGTGCTCAACATCATTAGTCATCAGAAAAATGCAAATTAAAACCACAATTAAACCCACAACACACCCACTAGAAGAGCTAAACTTACGAAGACTGACAACACCTTATGCTGGTGAGGATGTGGAACAAATGAACACTCATACATTACTCGTAGGAGTAAAAATGGTACAACCACTTTGGGAAAATGTCTGGCAGTTTAAAAACTAAACATATGATGTAGCAATTCCACTTCTAGTTATTACCCAAGAGAAATAAATACATATATTCACAAAAAGACTTATATAAGTACGTTCACTGAAGTTTTATCATAATAGCTACAAACTGGAAACAGCCCAGCTATCCATCAATAGAATGGATAAACAAACTGTGCTCTATGCATATAACAGAATCCTACCCAGCATTAAAAAGGTAACGGCTACTGAAATACCCAACATGGATAAATCTCTAAATATAACGCTCGGTGAAAGACGCCTTACACAAAAGAGTATATGCTATATGGTTCCATTCATATGACGTTTTAGAACGGGCAAAACTAATCTATGAAAGGAAAAAAAGGGAAGACTGCTGCTTCTGGGAGGTGCAGGTGAGGATTTACTGGGAGGAGACAGGAGGAAACTTTCTGGGACGATGGTAATGTTCTATATCTTAGTATGATTTTGTTGCAGAGGTATATGCATTTGTTAGAACTCATCAAAGAGTACCCATAAGACCTGTGCATTTCACAGTATGTAAATTTACTTGAAAAGAAAATATTACAAACAGTGAAGTAGCTAATGATGTGCAAATGCACGTATTCGGGGAGAAGGGTACTGAAGTCTGCAGCCTGCTTTGAAATGTGTTAAAAAAATAAAAAGAAGCATTGATGGGTGGATAGAGGAATGGCTAGTTGGATAAGTATGTGATAAAGCAAACACTGTAGAACCTCGGTGACAGGTATGGGATGTTCACTGGAAAATTCTTTCAATTTTTGTTTGTTTCAAATAAAATGCTGGAAGAAAAACAACTAATATCACCTCTTTTTATGATGACTAAGATTGTATCCTAGGTTGGACTGCCAATGTTGAGGATCCTGGTCACCATCTACGAAAATCTGATTATCAAGGGAGTAAGTAAAAGTGATCAACAATATGAAGTGAGGGGCGGGGATGGGGAGGGTATTAGAGCCAAAGTCCAGACATGCAAGAGGTTCTGAGGCCTGCCAGAAATAAGGCCAGGGCAGCAAGGCAGGAGACTGCCACTTTCAGGCCTTCTTAGGTTGCTTTGCTTTCTTCATTCCTCTGCAAATCTATGAAATTAGCTTCTGGGCCTGGGACCCAGCATTACCTAGCACTCTAGTTTTTCCAAGACACAGAAGGACATAGTTGGAGGATTTAAAGTCATTGATGGAGGGGGAAAAAAGAGGAAGGAACAGAACTGAATTAAAAATTCCACAGGGAGAAGGTATGACTCACCTACTTCTTGGTGGGTAACTACCCTTTTAAATTGCATCTTGTGAAAACAGCCAAGGAGCATTAAAAATTGAATGCAAAACTGCTTCTGGGCCAGGCTGATTAAAAAGGAATAAAACCATTTTAAAAGGTTGTTTTGAGATATTTGGCAACATTTGCATTCTGGTGAACGGGTGACTCAGATCCCACTGCTGGTCCTTGTCACCTCCAGAGCTATGATTTTTAGAGGATGATAGTCACCAGTAATTGATGATCTCTGGAGATTACTGCAGTCTCAGTCTAGCTGATAGTAATGAGTGATTATCACTTTGCTTGATTTAATGAGCCTTCACAGAAATCATACCTGCTTTGTCCTTGACCTCTCTGTTCACTCAAGCTTTCCAATGTTTCCATCTGCAAGGATATAACATACTGCTTGTTACTAACCTGCCATAAATAACAACCAAGTTCACCTTGTTAGGGCTTTTCCTTACCCTAACTCTTAATCTTTTAAGAAAAAAGCAAAACTTTAACCAGATGACACACAATAGCAAAGCAGAGACACACTTGAGCTGATAGTAGAACTTGACACTAATTCGAACAAAGACTTTTAACCTTAAACACGGTTGACTCATCTGTCACAATATGTAACTTTTAACTTAATTTAAAATTAATCTTAAAAAAAAAAACTCACCTAGGGACTTCCCTGATGGCGCAGTGGTTAAGAATCCACCTGCCAATGCAGGGGACACAGGTTCAAGCCCTGGTCCGGGAAGATCCACCTGCCGCAGAGCAACTAAGCCCGTGTGCCACGGCTACTGAGCCTGCGCTCTAGAGCCCGTGAGCCACAACTACTGAAGCCCGTGTGCCACAACTACTGAGTCCACATGCCACAACTACTGAAGCCCGCACGCCTAGAGCCCTTGCTCTGCAACGAGAAAAGCCATTGCAATGAGAAGCCCGCGCACCGCAACAAAGAGCAGCTCCCGCTCGCTGCAACTAGAGAAAGCCTGCGCACAGCAACGAAGACCCAACGCCACCAAAAATAAATAAATAAAATAAATAAATTTATTAAAAACAACAACAAAAAACACCCCACCTATGCCAAGCTTGTCAAAGTCAGTATTACATCTGTGTAGTTGTACTAGTATCAACTACTAGTAAAATAAACATGAAATTCATCACCTTACCTCTGAGAGAAGTGGGTCATGCTGGGTAACCCAAACAGTTTTCATGAATACCCTCTGCGCAAGAGAACTTAGAGAACGGCAAAGTAAATATCTCATCCAAAAATTTTGAAGAAAACGTTATGTTCAAAACACAGTATCTCTGGGCTGCTCTACATTTTGCAAAGATGTCAACATTTGAAAATAGTTTTCTGTGTCTCTGTAATACAAACCAGACAACTATTTCTTCAAATTATACAAAGCTTCCCTGAAAAACAAATACCAACTCTATTATAGGGAATTGGCAGTAAAAATTTACCTCAACAAAGCAAACAAGATACCACAAATTGGCTTTTTCCAGATAATCTCATAAAAGTATAGAGACCAGGAGTAAAAAGCAAAACATGTCGAATGTGGGTTGGCAGGATTCAGTGTAGCATTTATGGATGGTTTCATGGCTCCCAGATTGTACTTTTACTACTTCCCGAGAGCCATTCATGATATTTGTTGCAATGAAGGCTCAAATCCCATAAAAATTTTTATCCGAAAGTAAAGTGTTTGTTGCCCCCTTGAGGTAAATTCAAGAACAGAAACAAAACAACGCCGGCTCTGCCTGGTCCATTAGAGAAAGAGGCTTGCTTCTCCAAACGGCTTTTTCTACACACATACCGTAATCGCAAGTTATAATAATAATAAAACTCTATTTTCACCTGGAAAAAAAAGAGGCAATTTACAAACACCACTAGACACTGCACCATCTCTGCAAAAATAAAGATAAAACTTCACACAAAGAATAGAGCAAATATTTTTAAAGTTTCAGTTGATGAGATGTCAGACTAACTGCATCCTAAAAATTCATTATGCAGATCTTCAGTTGGCCTAGCTCACATGACCCGGGGGACCCAAACTGTAGACTGAAAAGCTCTGCAGCAAACTTTCATGGGGGTGAGGAAGGGCGGGACAAGTCCAAGATACTTATGGCTCAAATCCACATAATGTGCAAGGTCTGCAACATGAGGACAGCTGCACTGATAAAAAAATATACAATACATAAGCATGCGTAGAAAAATATGATGGTCTGAATAGATTATCCTGTGAGGGAATTCTCAGAGTTCAATGATTTTAGTCAGTAATCCTCTGAGGTACTGCTGCCATCCTAATATCATGGGGCTTTGAACTAATTAAGGTTGTTTTTCTTCCTCCAATTGCATTTTATTCTAAGCTATCATCTGATTTTCAGTATTATTAGGAAGAATGCGATGGATTTACATCATTACTCCTCTAAAGATTGAAAGACTTCAGCGTTTTACTCAGCATGACTCATATTCATGAATGATCAAGTTCTGAATGAGCAGTAAATATGGTCCCATCTCATCCTGCTACGAAAGGCCCTGCAGGATGGAGAGATCACCTAGGCCAGCTGTTGCTCAAAGTCCACATTCATGGACATAGAATTAACCTGTCACATCCTCTACTGACAATCACACAAAGTAGCGGCTCACACATGCTTTCCCAGCTGCTGAACTCTCTACCCAGGCCCCTCAAACTACCCTTGAGATTTATTTAAACTTATGAGAAAGTCTCTACTCTTTTCATTTATACCAACCCAAATCATCATTACTCCTCTAAAGATTGAAAGACTTCAGCGTTTTACTCAGCATGACTCATATTCATGAATGATCAAGTTCTGAATGAGCAGTAAATATGGTCCCATCTCATCCTGCTACGAAAGGCCCTGCAGGATGGAGAGATCACCTGGGCCAGCTGTTGCTCAAAGTCCACATTCATGGACACAGAATTAACCTGTCACATCCTCTACTGACAATCACACAAAATAGCGGCTCACACATGCTTTCCCAGCTGCTGAACTCTACCCAGACCCCTCAAACTACCCTTGAGATTTATTTAAACTTATGAAAAAGTCTCTACTCTTTTCATTTATACCAACCCAAGTATGGAATCATAAAAAAAAGAAATGGTTCTGATGAACCTAGGGGCAGGACAGGAATAAAGACGCAGACGTAGAGAATGAACTTGAGGACCCAGGGAGGGGGAAGCTGGCAAGCTGGGACAAAGTGAGAGTAACACTGACATATATACACTACCAAATGTAAAACAGATTGCTAGTAGGAAGCAGCTGCAACATGCAGGGAGATCAGCTTGGTGTTTTGTGACCACCTAGAGGGGTGGGATAAGGAGGGTGGGAGGGAGACGCAAGAGGGAGGGGATATGGGGATATATGTATACATATAGCTGATTCACTTTGTTATACAGCAGAAACTAACACAACATTGTTAAACAACTATACCCAATAAATATGTTTTTTTAAAAAAGTCACTTGTTTTGTTGATTATATAGCAGTTAAATGTCTCAGATTAAAAGTACTCCCAGTGCTCTTTTTGGGTGGGCTCACCTAGTCCAATCAAAGCTACCCCTGCAGTTTAGACCAGCCTAAGGCTGAGAAGATCTGCACAGTGGTTTTTTTGGGTTTTTTTTAAAGTAAATTTATTTACTTATTTATTTATTTTTGGCTGCATTGGGTCTTTGTTCCTGCACGTGGGCTTTCTCTAGTTATGGCGAGCAGGGGCTACTCTTTTTTGCGGTGTGGGGGCTTCTCACTGCGGTGGCTTCTCTTGTTGTGGAGCACGGGCTCTAGGCGCGTGGGCTTCAGTAGTTGTGGCACACGGGCTCAGTAGTTGTGGCTCATGGGCTCTAGAGTGCAGGCTCAGTAGTTGTGGCACATGGGCTAGGTTGCTCCATGGCATGTGGGATCTTTCTGGACCAGGGCTCGAACCCGTGTCCCCTGCATTGGCAGGCGGATTCTTAACCGCTGCACCACCAGGGAAATCCCTTGGTTTTGGTTTTTTGTTGCTGTTGTTCTTTCTTTTTCTTTTTTTTTAGTTTCTTTTTATTCTTTCACATAGTGATTTTGTGAAAATACTAATAACCAATGGACCATACTCACTTTTTAAAAACATAATCCTTCTTCCCACAAAACAGAAGCAACTACAAGGACTAGGTCTGTATGAGATGACAGATGTTAACTCAGCTTACTGTGCTCATCATTTCATGATATATGTGACATCAAATCATTATGCTGCACACCCTAACTTATACAGTGCTCTATGTTCATTGTATCTCAAGAAAATTGGGAAAAAATGTATTTAACCTTACAACCCATGAAAGGTATGCAAATAAAAAGAATGACATCCTCTCCCCTCCCTCCCCAAAAGAACTAGGAACATAGACATAGAGCAAAAGGAATTCTCACAGACTGCTGCTAGGAGGATTAACTGACAACCAGCGTTGGTGAATATGATAAAATAAGGATTTCTTACTTGACTGCCTCGTAAATATTGTTGGAGGTATGTCCTGATAAGGCATCATGTAAATTTCGAATAAAATAATCTCTGTATTCTTCTGGAAGGGCCATAAATGTTCCACCCATCACAATAAATTCCACTTTATCCACACTGTGACCAAGTTGTTTTAACTGAAAGACATAAATTCATCAGCATTAGAAAGATATAGTCAACTACCCTAAGAGTGTTATTGCAAATTTCTATTTTTACTTTGCGGTGTTCTCATCAGTATAGTTTAAAAATGAGAAGCAAACATGTTAAGCAAATTCTATGGACTAAAAAAAATAGACTCCAGGGTCTGAAAAGGAAATTATTGCTCAAATAAGGAGGACGAGAATTAAAAATAATAAACAAGAAGTCTGATGTCAACTTACAGAGTTAAGTGAAAATTTAATAATACAAAGAATATAAATTAAGAGAGCAGCAAAGCAAATAACACAATATGTAATAGAATAAACAAATATTTATTGATTACATATTTTATGCCAGACTTTGTGGTCAGCACTGGGGACGAAGAAGACTATATGCAACATAATCAGGACTTGATGCAAGTGAAAGAGAACACTAGATTAGAAAGAAACGTTAAGAAAGCAGTTTTAAATTAAAAGTTTTGAATTAATTATGAAGTTTCTGGGTACAGGTAGCACCTTAAGCCTAGTTTCAGGAGTGGCGGAAGGACAATAAAGTCTGAAATATGACATCCCTTCTATTTGGGAAGAGAATGGTATAGATCTTTCAGTTTTTCAACTACAATAAGGCAAGATTCTAATTTTTAGAAACAGGTATTTAAATTTCTTGCCATATCTTAGGCCTGAGAAAAACTAGGTCAAGTAGACTACAAATTATGAACTCTAATGTACTATGTAAAGAGGATGTCCACACTTAATATAAGCAAAAAGTTACTTTGTTTTATACTTGCTTCTGAAAATGGCAAATAACTTATACATACATACATCCTTATACATATGTAAATCCTTACAGATACATAAGCATATGGGCATGCATGTGCATACACATGCAAATATATATCTGTAAGTACGTGTACATAGCTATCAACACTAAAAGAATACTTTATAACTATGGTTGTTTACCAGGAACACACAACAAAATCTTCCTGGTAGCTTTTTCAAAATATCTTGCCTGGACCCTAAACCAGACTTAATCAGAACTTCAGCGGTGAAATCTGGCATGTGTTTTGGAAAAGTTACTCAGGTGATTCTAGTGCATTTACAGTTAGGAAAAGAATCACTACTCTCTGGTAGTTTCTAAAATCTTTCAAAACCCATGCTCCTGTTTGGAAAATATAAACATTTCGAACTCTACTGAAACACTTCAAATGAGTTAAATATCATGGGGAATTCCCTGGTGGTCCAGCCAGTGGTTAGGGCTCTGTGCTTCCACCGCAAGGGGCATGGGTTCCAAAAAAAAAAAAATTATGGCTAAAAAAGAAATTGAAGCAATTGAAGCACTGGTCAGTTTAGGAACTATGTTGGCTCCCTGCAGGTGGGGTCCTCTCCTACAGCTGACAATCCTGATCCATATATGCTTGGGTGACAATGATGTGAAAATTAGAAGTGGCTGGTATCCACTCGTAATAACAGTTAAGCACAGAAGCGACTTACTGACTATGGTATGTGCTACTTTCCATTTGAGATTTTCTAGTTGTCTTACTAGATGTAACTATAAAAACTATGGACAGTTCTTGCATTGTTTGAAATTGGACAAGTTTAAAATAAAATTGTGAAAAAGAAAATCTGTATTAATGTTCAGAGTTCTTGAACAGAGCAAGGCCATCTACACAGTACTTGTTTTTAATCAGTTATATTGAGGTATAATTTTTTTTTTTGGTGGCTTTGCCATGCAGTTTGCAGGATCTAGGGATCGTGGCCTAGGGACTGAACCCAGGCCACGGCAGTGAAAGCCCGGAATCCTAACCACTAGGCCACCAGGGAACTCCCGGGGTATAATTTATATACAATAAAATCCACTAACTTTAACTGTACAATTAAATGAGTTTTGACAAATGTTTAGAGTTGTGTAACCACTGCCACCACCACCACCAGTATACAGAACAACTCCATGGCTCCCAAGAGTCCCTCATCTCCCTGTACAGTCAATTCCCCATTCACACCCCAGCAAACTAGTCACAATACTTCTCACTTGGCTTATGGAAGCTAAAATTCAATCCACCCACCTATTGTCTAAGACATATCCATATTCTGTAAATTTCATACCATAAATAACTTTCTACAAATTGAAAGAACTTTAGAGACTATAAAATCCTTACAGAAAATAAGACGGTCTTTACAGCAAGTAGTGTTTTTGACCTTGCTAGGTATTGCATAATAGTCCCCCTCCCTCAGATGGATATTAAAAACTTACAAAGGGGAGAAATATTCTTTCAGTTCTTATTTCTGGTTCAACTCAAATCAAGCAATAATACCTTCTAAGTATAAAGATCTAATGTAACAATGCTTTTTAAAACCTTACCTGTTCTATTCGGTGTCTTGTCTGTAGATAAGGGTCATACCTAGCACGGATAGCTCGCATGGAGGTTGGCTAAGAAAAAAGAAAAGTATCCTGTTATGCCCACGCTGAATTAAGAATAAAAAGTAGTTTCAAAAGCGTATTAAAAATAAAGTTCCCTTGGGCTCCTTTCTTCCTCTCTCAGTCTTGTCAGGGTTCAAAACAATGTCCTGAATAGCATTCAGCTGGTCTCCACTCAACAGCAGGCAGCTCCTTGGACCATAGTTATCTTTGTGTAAACCCTTATGGGATCCCCAGGGTCACCAAATTGTTATACTGCTCACAGACATAGCTGTGTATACACATTCAAAAGAGTTGCTTGATAAAATAACCTTTAAACCAGATCATTAAATATCAATACAACAACACTTTGTAATGGCTTAACAAAAAGCCATCATGCTATCATACAATGGAATAGTCTACGGCCATGAAACAATATACTGATATAAAACGTTCCCTAAGATACATCGTTAAATGAGAAAGGTAAGGTGCAAGGTTTTGATAGACTACCTCCTGTGTAAAAAGTTAGGATAAAGAGTATGTATTGCTTTTATATCTACATACTATCTCTGAAGGATGTATAGGAAGGGGATGATACTGATTTGTCTTCGGGGGCTGAAGCAGAAAGGGGTGGTGGCCAGGGGAGAGTGATGAGAGGGAGTCTTCACTGAAAAATTCTTTTAGTATTTTTAAAAATTTGAACTATGAAAAACAGGTAAGAAATGAAAAAACATGTATAAGAAAAAAAGTCACATGGTTTCCTGGCTGCTGGCCTCTTTGGATGAGGCCGACGGCTTCGAAAGCCTGCTCGCTGGCCTCCTGCTTTCACTCTTGCACCCGCTCTAATCCTGCCCTCACAGAACCATCAAACGATCTTTTAAAAACCGGAACTGGATTATATCATCCCCCTGCTTTAAATCTGGATGGCTTTTCACAACACCTATAACAAACTCCTTGCCCTGGCTTACAATCCCCTGCATCACCCGTCTCCCGAATCTCATTCTCCCCTCACCTGCTCTGCTCCAGATGCCCCCACTGTCATTCTGAGCCTGGCTCCATGTTCCAGCTATTCTCTCTGCTAGGAATGCTCTTTCTTGGTATTCTTGAAAGGCTCTTTCTTGTCATTCAGGGCTCAGTTTAAATGTCACCTCCTCAGACCATTCCTTCCTAGCCCCCAAGGCTGAAGTATCCACCCTGCTACGACATCTTACTTGACTTTACTTCCCTGCTTTGCATTTACTAGTACCTGATTGTTTTTTCTTGTTTGTTTCTTTACTGTCTACCCCGATTTATTAGAAAGTAAATTTCTCAAGACCTGATCTGTTTTTTCACAGCTGCAGAGGCAGGACAATGTACTGGTGAGGAGCACAGAATTCAAAGCCCGGCCCTGTTACATATTAGGGGCGTGTCTCCAGGCCAGTCATGTAAGACTTCTAGGCCCTGGTTTCCTTATCTAAAAAACTGGGATAATAATAGTGTCTACCTTCAAAATCCTGCTGTCAGGTTTAAAGTTGTAAAGCACTTAAAACAATGTTAACATATTAATAATAAGTGCTTACATAACTATTTCGCCAGTGACTAGAACGACAGACACTCAGCAAATGTTTGGTGGATGAATAACTTATGTAATCAGGAAAAAAAAAAATTTTTTAAGAAAGCTGGTACTTATAAAAGCATACTCTTAATAAAGTATGCTGTAACACTCCTCAGGACAGCCTCACATTACTTTACCTCATATCCAGTATAAGACTGGGTCGAATATTCAAAGTCTGAATCAGGTCCACCAGGGCAGTATCTGCCAATACAATAAAATGAAGATGTCAGATACAGAACTTACTTCAACAGTCTAGCTCAAGTATCTACAGGCTCCGTAAAATCCTGACTGAACCAGCTTCATTTTCGAATCCTAACAGAAGATTGTACCTTTGTAGTATCTGCAAATATATACATTTTCTACTAACAAGTAAAAAGATAAACATATAAAGGAACATTATTACAGTCATTTTCAGAGTATTGCAGTCACTATTATGTTAGAAGTTTAAGCTTTTAGGGGCAAATAACCAGGCCTAAGTTTTCCTAAGTTTGGATTGATACTCACAGTGCTCTCTTGGTAACTACACTTAAGAAAATCTTTCTCCTGATTAATAACCTTCCTGTCTAGAGTCATGAATATTCTTCTAATTTTTCTAATTATCTAAATTTAGTAAGTTTAAAGATTATTAGTAAAGATAAGTTTTTACATTGATACTTTTCTGATCCAAATTCATTATAAACTTCTGACATTTGGAATTTAGGCAGCTCATATTTCCATGTATCGTTTATCAAGTTAACAGAATATCTACTGTTTTGAGTTCTGTAACCTATGAATTTTTTTTACTGTGTATTGCAACAAATTAAAATCTTTATATGCTTCATTTTTAAAGCATTGAGACATCCTACTAGTAGGTGCTTGTTTCAAAGAACTAACTTATGAATCTATTAAGTCAAAGTTTTAAATGTTTCCAGGGAGTTCCCTGGTTGCCTAGTGGTTAGTGATGCCGGGCTTTCACTGCTGTGGCCCGGGCTCAATCCCTGGTCGGGAAACTGAGGTCCCAAAAGCCGTGGCCAAAAAACAAATACAAACAAAAAAAAGTTTTAAATATTACCAGCATGTATTGATCAAGGCTCTAGGGGACTTACTGGTTCAATTAAAATACACACACATACACAACTTATCACAATCATACTCACACACATATGTTTCCTGTAAAACTGATGTGTGGACATCTGTGGGGTTTGCACATGACAGCCACAACAGCAATCTATAAAAGGAAGATTAATAAAAAAGCAATTATGAAATAATTCATACAGGTGGCACGGGTGCCACCCGCTGGGGCTCCGCTCTCCCTGCACGAGCCCGCGCGTCCTTCCCGACGAGGTCCCTGCGCGGCGCGGCCAGGCTCAGTGCAATTTTGACAGCAATCATCATACCAAGCTATTATGAAGTGTGATGTCAGTCTGGAGGACGGATAATATATAAGCCAGTTCTTGACACCCTATCTTACAAGGAAACATCTGAGACCATCAGTCCACTTCATTTTGCCATTGAACATGAGCCCTATAGGCATGTAATACATAATTGTTGAAGTGTAAGTAAAATGTGGAAAATATATCTTCTTCTGGCTCAAGGAATATTATTATAAAAGAGTTAAAAACTGTGGCCTTTCATTTATACAAACGGAAAATTGTATTGACTTCTCTCACGTAGTAAGGCTTCTAACGTGAGGAAAAACATGGAATGACAAGTGTGGGAAAGAGCAAGCACTAAATTACTGTCAGAAAAATAAACGGAGCAGCACAGTGGTGCTCGGTGATTTATGGGGGCAATTAGTCACCACCCCAGGTGCTGCTGAGGACAGCATGGCGGCAGACTCGCCAGGCCCGAGAGGAAGAAGAGGCTTTGCACTGCTCTCCAGACAACTTTTCAAACAAGAGAGGATATTTGAGCACATTAGGTTCCATGTCTTCCTTCTGGGTGCCCACCCTTCACATTATTCAACCAACCTAATACATAAACATATTTTTAGCACGCTATTAACTTGTTCTGTGTGTGTTAAAAAGACCAACTGCAGCTTTTTTCTCTCCCACTGTCCAAAGTTGGTGTTTCCCTATCCCGTAAAAAGCAAAACAAACAAACGGAAAAACCCTTTCCCCACTCACAAGTTGTCCCCCTGACATGTGCCTTCGGTCTGTCTCATTACTTTTGCATCTTGCTACTATGTTCTATATTTGCTCAGAGCCACTGGGTGCTAAGGAATTTGGTCTGCTGCTCCTCCAGGGAAGTTTGGTGAGCTGGTACAAGGAGGTGATAAACAAGGCCATAAAACACAGGGTAAATGAAAAAGATACATAAACCTCCTGGTATTTCTTTTTTTTTTTTTTTTTAACATCTTTGTTGGGGTGTGGTTGCTTTGCAATGGTGTGTTGGCTTCTGCTGTATGGCAAGGTGGGTCAGCTGTGCATGTGCATGTGTCCCCATGTCTCCTCCCTCTTGCGTCTCTCTCCCACCCTCCCTGTCCCGCCCCGCTGGGTGGTCGCAGAGCACTGAGCTGATCTCCCTATGCTGTGTGGCTGCTTCCCACTGGCTGTCTATTTTACGTTTGGTATTGTATATATGTCCATGCCACTCTCTCGCTTCGTCCCAGCTTACCCTTCCCCCGCCCCCGTGTCCTCCTGATATTTCTTAACATGCTCTTTAACATACTGTATGTAGTGCCTGTGTATATGTGCATAACAAAATAAGCCTGGTAAAATGTAAAAAAAAAAAAAAAATCATACAAAATTCTGGAGAGTTGTTATCGCTCAGAAAGCGGGAGAGGAATGCAATCAGAGGGTGGCACACAAGCAGGTTTCAAAAGTACTGGTAACGCTGTATTTCTTAAACTGAGCTGTGGGTACCAGGGTGATCTCTTTTCAATATTATTAATTTTCAAAATGTACATATGCATTGTATCCACTAGTTTGTATTATATTTTACAATAAATTAAGTGCAAAATAAGGAATTAATAAGTTTTAAAGTCACGGTGATTCTTACTCTCTCTTGCTCTTTCTGATTTGTTTTAATAAAATAGCCTACAAGAGAACAATTACTTACGCAATTCTGTAAAATTGTATCTAAACCTAACCTTTGTATCCCAAACTCTTCCCAGTAGATCTCAATATTTAGAATAGAGACTATTAAACTGGAGCTAGACTTCAGAGTGTGTGCAAGATATTCTCAGAGGGGTCTGTCAGAGCCCAGTGGGGTAGGAAGAGCATCTGCTTGAGAAGGACGTGATGGCAGAGTTAGATAATCAGTTACATATGGGGGCAGCTGGTCAAATAAGGGTATACACTAAGATGAATGCGAGCCAGATTTCTTACTGTCAGAGAAGAAAGTTATGATTTTTTAATTTATTTTATTGAAGTATAGTTGATTTACGATGTTGTTAATTTCTGTCTACAAAAAACTGATTCAGTTATACACATATATACATTCTTTTTCATATTCTCTTCCATATGGTTTATCACAGGATATTGAATATAGTTCCCTGTGCTATACAGGAGGACCTTGTTGTTTATCCATCCTATATAAAGGAGTTTACATCTGCTAGCCCCAAACTCCCAATCCATTCCTCCCCAACCCCGCTCCCCCATGGCAACCACAAGTCTGTTCTCTATGTCTGTGAGTCTGTTTCTGTTTTGTAGATATGTTCATTTGTATATTTTAGATTCCACATATAAGTGATATCATATGGTATTTGTGTTTCTTTTTCTGACTTACTTTACTTACCATGTTGCTGTAAATGGCGTTATTTCATTCTTTTTTATGGCTGAGTAGTATTCCATTGTATATATGTACTACATCTTCTTTATCCATTCATCTGTCAATGGACATTTAGGTTGTGTCCGTGTCTTGGCTGCTATGAACACAGGGGTGCATGTATCTTTTTGAATTATATCAATAGTTTTATCCAGATACATACCCAGGAGTGGGATTGCTGGATCATATGGCAACTCTATTTTTAGTTTTCTGAGGAACCTCCATACTGTTTGCCATAGCAGCTGCACAATTTACATTCCCACCAACAATGTAGGAGGGCTCCTTTTTCTCCACCCCCTCTCCAGCACCTGTTATTTGTAATGACTTTTTAATCATGGCCATTCTGACCGGTGTGAGGCGGTACCTCAGAGAAGAAAGTTAAAATATGCAAAGGGAGAGAACTAGAATGAACTCTGTGGGTTGGATGAAATTAAAGGTACTGTTGTGGACTCACAGTACACACACACACACACACACAAATATAGATGTAAATGTTTTATGTATGTTGGATGAAATTAAAGGTACTGTTGTGGACTCACAGTACACACACATACACACACACACACAAATATAGATGCAAATGTTTTATGTGTATGTGTGTGCACATATATATTTCCTAGTTTGGTCCACGGAGAGGGTCTGGGAGCAGCAACACCCTAACGGCATTGAGCACATCTAGCACTCAGATCTTTGTTTCTAAATATTCTTCTCCACTAAAAGAAACCAGGGCTCCTTGGAGTAACAGCTGATTCCAGGGCTGGGGTAAAGAAAGTACAAGATGAGCCTGGAACATTTTATTATGACTGAAAGCTAGAAACTGCCCAAAGAATGATGGGGACATTTAAAAAAGAAACAGAAACCAGCTTGAAAGGGCTCCTACTGGTCAAAACTGGGAAAATTTGTACATCAAAATAAAAAATGATAGAACAGATTATAACCCACCAAACAGGAAACCATTTAATCCAGTCACATAAATGAATGAGGAGACTGGAAGTCTGATAAGGAACAGGATATTTGCATAGTTTCAAAGTACTTCACCAGGCTTCCCTGGTGGCGCAGTGGTTGAGAGCCTGCCTGCCGATGCAGGGGACATGGGTTCGAGCCCTGGTCTGGGAGGGTCCCACATGCCGCGGAGCAACTGGGCCCGTGAGCCACAACTGCTGAGCCTGCACATCTGGAGCTTGTGCTCCACAACGAGAGGCCACGACAGTGAGAGGCCCGTGCACCGCGATGAAGAGTGGCCCCTGCTCGCCGCAACTGGAGAAAGCCCTCGCACAGAAACGAAGACCCAACACAGCCCCAAATAAATAAATAATAAATAAAATTTTTTAAAAAAGTACTTCACCACACAAAACTTCTTAATTACAAAGTGGAAAAGAATAACTTTACAAAGGGGACGCCTAGCAGACATCACCTTGATCAAAGACAACATCAGCGACAGGACAACAAACTATGCACCACCTGACAGGATATAAGAACACAGTATCACTTCTGTGATGTTCCTGCCAGACATGCAAACCCAAATCTAATTATGAGGACACATCTGATTAAACCAAATTGAGGGAGATGCTACAAAACAACTTGCCTGAAATCTTCAAAAGTGTTAAGGTAATGAAGTAAAGGAAAGACAGAGGGAAGTGTCCAGACTGAAAAGCCATGACAACTAAACACAGCACGTGATTCTGAACTGGGTCCTGTAGGTCATTACTGACACACCATTAGAAACTTGAATGAGGTCTGAGGACTAGATGATGATAATGTATCAGTGTTAAATTTCTGATTTTGATGGCTGTATTGTGCTGATGTAAGAAAATGGTCTTGTTTGTAGGAAGTACACACTAAAGTATTCAAAGGCATTGGCTTTGCACCTTACTCTCAAATGGCTCAGGGATAAAGTGTTCTTTGTAGTGGATTTTCAACTTTTCTGTAAGTCTGTGATTATTTTTTAATAATAAAAATGATTAAAATTGAACTTAAATCATTAGTGATCTACAGAAACTCCTAAATAAATAATTTTGCAAATCAAGGGCTTCCCTGGTGGCAAAGTGGTTGAGAGTCCGCCTGCTGATGCAGGGGACACGGGTTCGTGCCCTGGTCCGGGAAGATCCCACATGCCACGGAGCAGCTGGACCTGTGAGCCATGGCCGCTGAGCCTGCGCGTCCGGAGCCTGTGCTCCACAACGTACAAAAAAAAAAAAAAAAAAAAAAAAAATGCAAATCTGAATTAAAAACTTAGATTTTCAAACAAATGTTTGTATTTAAAATGAGACACAAGTGGTATACGTATACCACTGATGAGGTCAATCTAATTTCCCAATCTTTTATTGAGGGCCTACAATATAGGCCAGGTTCTGAGCTACACAGAGCAGGTGGGCCCTAAGACTACAAAAATATTAATGCACTGCCTCTGTCCCCTGAAATCATACAAGCTAGCAGGGGAGGAGGACACAGAGAAATAGGCTATTTCAAAACCACATGGTAAGAAGCATGTGGTAAAAGAAAATACTAGGGATGCCCAAAGAAGGGGATTAATTAGCCCCGACCAGGGGCGTCAGGGAAGCCTTCCTAAGGGGTTGACAGCCATGCTGAGTAAGAGTTAACTGAGCTAAGAAGGCAGAGGGACGTGGGGACCAGGGAAGCAATGTGCAGGAGTTTTCAAGCATTTTTGAAGTGGCTGAACTCTCCCTTCAAGTAATGTTTTACTTAGAACATCAACTTACAGAAGAGAGAAAAGCAACAGCCCTGGGTGAAGTAGAGATGGGGCCTGCTCCCACGGCTTCCCTATTATTCCCCACAGTAGCTCCTAAAACACTTATACGGATCCTGTCGTTTTGTCGAATACAGCTTAAAGATTACTGATAAGGTAGAAAAAGCTATGATTTTGGAGTCAGCCAGAGAGATGAAACTTTGAATCTTTTATCTACCTCTTACTGTGTATTTTCCTGTTTTGTAAAATGAAGACAATACTACCTACCCTCAAAACAGTTTTGAGGATTAAATTAGAAAACACACCAGTGCAGTGGCTGGTATGTAACAGGTGGGCAACATATGGTCACTACTGTTGCAATGAGTAATGATACTACTCTGAATAATAAAAATCATGATTTTCAAAGCAAAAAACCCAACAAAACGAACAAAAACTCAAATACAAACAGACTCAAAATGGATCATAGACTTAAGTATACTAAAAAGGTATGCCACAGACTGGGAGAAAATATTTACAAAACACATGTCTGATAAAAGACACATATCTTAACTATTAAAAAAAAATCCTTAAAACTTCACAATAAAAAACCCAAACAACCCAATTAGGAATAGGGCAAAAGATCTGAAGAGACACTTCACCAAAGAGGATGCACTGAAAGCAAAATAAGTATATGAGAAGATACTCAACATCGTATGTCATTCAGGAATTGCAAATTAAAGCAATGAGATATCACTACATACCTAACAGAATGGGCAAAATCCAGAGCACTGACAACACCAAATGCTGATGAGCTTGTGGAGCAATAGGAACTCTCATTTACTGTTGATGGAATGCAAAACAGTGCAGCCACTTTGGAAGACAGTTTGGCAATTTCTAACAAAGCTAAACGTAGTCTGACCATATGATCCAGCAATCATGCTCCTAGGTATTTATTTACCCAAATGAGTTTGAAAACTTTTGTGTATGCAAAAACCTTCAAACAAATGTTTATCGCAGCTTTGTCCATTATAATTGCCAAAAATTGGAAGCAACCAAGATGTCCTTCAATAGGTGTGTGGATAAACAAATTGTGGCACACTCAGACAATGGAATATTATTCAGTGCTAAAAAGAAATGAGCTATCAAGCCACTAATAGGACATGGCATAACCTTAAATGCCCACTGCAAAGTAACAGAAGCCAATATGAAAAGGCTACAAAACATACTGATTCCAACTATATACCATTCTAGGAAAGGCAAAACAACAGAAACAGTAAATAGATCAGTAGTTGTGAGAGGTATGAAACAGAGGAAATGATGAGGGGAGTTTTAGGACAGTGAAACTATTCCATATGATACTGTAACGATGGATACGTGAAATTATGCATTTGGTAAAACCGACAGACTGTACAACACCGTGAGTGACCCCAATGTAAACTACCCGCTTTGGTTAATAAGAAGATAGCAATATTGGTTCATCAATTATAACAAATGTGTCAAACCAATGCAAGGTATTAATAATAGGGCAACCGGGGGAAGGGGGAGAGGAAGTATATGGGAACTCTCTGTGTTTTCTGCTCAATTTTTCTGTAAGCCTAAAGCTGCTCTATAAAAAAATATAAAGTACTACAGTAACAGCAGAAGTAAAAGCATGGAGGTTAGTGGGCATATATCTGGAGAAAACTATAATTCAAAGAGATACATGCACTCCAATGTTCACTGCAGCACTATTTACAATAGCCAAGACATGGAAACGACCTAAATGTCCATCAACAGATGAATGGATAAAGAAGATGTGGTACATATAAACAGCAGAATATTAGCCATAAAAAATAATGAAATGCCATTTGTAGCAACATGGATGGACCTGGAGATTATAACACTAAGTCAGTCAGAAAGAGACAGATAAATATATGATATTGCATATATGTGAAATCTAAAATATGACGCAAATGAACTTATCTACAAAACAGAAGCAGACTCACAGACACAGAGAACAGACTTGTGGTTGCCAAGAGGGAGACATGGTGGGGGAAGGATGGATTGGGATTTTGGGATTAGTAGATGCAATTATATATAGAATGGATAAACAGCAAGGTCTTACTGTATAGCACAGGGAACTATATTCAATATCCTGTGATAAACCATAATGGAAAAGATTATGAAAAATGTATATATGTGTATAACTTAATCATACATTTGCCATACAGTAGAAATTAACACAACACCGTAAATCAACTATACTTCAGTAAAATAAATTTTTTAAAAAGCACAGAGGTTAGGATGCATAGCAGCTAGGGAATGACAATCAGCTGTGTTCCTTTGATATTTTTAATAGTCACTCTGGTGATACTGCAGAAAATGGATTTGGTGCAGGTAAGACAAAGTAGGCCCATTAGGAAATGAGTAAAACAATCTAAACAAGAAATAATAAAGGCCAAAACATTCCTCCCAGTGGTGGTAGGAACGGACAATGCATTTCGCATCTTTTAGAAACTGAGTGGACGGGGGCACCATTAGCTAAGGCGGACAAGGAAGATGGGTGAGCAAGTCTGAGGTTTTGGTTATGCTATACTTAAGGGTATACTTACAGGCAATCAAAGGAGAAATGTCTAACAGGCAATTTGACATGGATATGAAGCTTGGGGAGAAGTCGGAGCTACGAGTCAGCATATGGCAAAACTTAAAAACATCAATGGATGAGATCACCAAAGAAAGCATGCATGGCACTAAAAGCAGTTGGCCCAGGACCACAGAAAAATCAATTTTTAGATGGAAGCAGAACAAGAGTAGCTGTCAAAGAAAGAAATGATCCAAGGTAGGAGGAAGACAGAGAGAATGGAATTATGAAAGCCAAGTGCATTTGTCAGGTTGAAACATTGCTAAACCTTTGTCTCCACGGTGGCAAGCCCACACACAATGCTGAAAACTGAAAATCCAAGACTTACCCATAAAGCACGTTATTTAGGGATATGGAAGTAAATGCCAAGAAATCAGCTAAGACCTAAAAGTGGTTGCCCTGGGGGAACAGTCGGGGGAGAATGGGAGGTGAGGGATTTGGACCTCTTCATTTTTCTGAAAGAGTCTTTTATACTAGGTACAAACAAACAAACCCCAAACACTTAAGTTCAAAGGAGAAGAGACTAGGATAGGTGGTACACTGTGTGTGAAAGGTCTGGGGTTTAATTAGTCACAAATATATGATCCAGGAGATATGGCTACCCAGCAAGTCATTATAATCTGCATTTACTAGAAGTACAATATCCCCATCCAAACAACAGACTGAGCTTCTTAGATCACACCAGGAACACAGCATTCGCTTGGGTACCATGTTTTACGAGGGGCTAAATACTATCAATTCTTCCCTCATGTCTTTCACACTCATCCTTTTTATCGTGGAGGCCCTACCTTGATTCAGGCTCTTAACACTTCACACCTAGGTCAAATCAAGAGTATCCCAACTGGTCCTTTTGGCTCCAAGCTACCCTACAACTTGTATGCAAATTAATTTTCTGAAAATCTATCTGGTTCCCATCACTCCCCTTCTCAAAAATCTTTCAGTTTCCTATTATCTGGCTATTTTGCAGGACACTTAAGATCTTTTACAAGTGGATCTCACGCTAACTCTTCACCCCAATGTCCTGCTGCTTTCCAAAATGAATTGTCAGCCCCAGTGAGTCTGGTACACTCGTGGTTCCCTGCACACACACCTCTTACATCATCTCTACCTCTGTGCCCTAGTTCCTGGGTCCTTGCTCCCATTACTCTTTGAACCTGCTCTTCTCTGCTTGTATGGGTGCCATTTATATGTTAGTCAAGCTCCACGCTTCCTCTTGGGCTTTCCCTAGTCCCTTTTACTGCAGGGACATCTCTGTCCTCTGGACTCCCATATCACTCCCTATGGTGTCAACTGTCTCACAATTACCATATATATTAACAAAACGACTTTGCACTATCAATTTAACTTTTCAAAATACCTTTTATAAGTATCAATCTTATAAGCCACAAGCTTAAGATGGCCAACAATATTGGTCATCTTATGAGAGTCACCAAGCACCTAGCTATACTTAAGACACCAAAACCCAAAACATTATCTACTCCTCTAAGAACAGTGACCTTTTCCCCTCTGTGCCCTCCTAGCATTCTGCACGTGTCTCCACTCCAGCACACACCATAGCATATGGATTTTATTAGTCCAAATCCCCCACTTCCACCTCATTACCTGGGTGTTACATGGAGGCAGGGATCTGTGGTGGAACAGATACACAATCAATCTTTGATGAACTGAATCACTCACCCCACTGGCAGTTCTGATGGGTTTTGCCTTTAACTTGGGGACCAAGACCTTTCGATACTGAGGTGGGACTGCAGCAATGATATCCACCAGGCGGGGCTGTGCTGAAAGGCCATATTTGGCAGCTGTCCTGGTTTTCACCCTGAAAGTAAAGCATCTAGCATTATCAAGATCACAGTATTTCAAGGACAAGCTAACAAAAGGATAACCTATAAATAACATCATCAACTCCTTTCACCAGATGACAACAGTGGTTTTAACATTTGTAATTATCAGGGAACTAGAACAAAATTCATGACTTCCTTTTCTCCAGAGTACCAGAAAGAAAACCAGATGACTACAGGGCGGGGGCCCAGGACAGTGATACAATGTAGGTCTCGTTCAAAGTAGTGCTCCAGCTTCGAAGGATTCTACCCTTTTCTCAGCTTCCACACTACTACATTTGGGATCAGATTAATTCTGTTGTGGGGGATTGTTCAGTACATTGTAGGAGGTTTAGCAGCATCCTTGGCCTCTACCCACTGGCACCTCTTCTTCCCGTTGTAACAACCAAAAATGTCTCCAGACATTGCCAAATGACTTGGGGGTGGGGATGGTCATGCCTGGTTGCAAAGCACTGCCTCAGGCCAACAAAACAAAACAAAACAATTTAAAGCAAAGCTATGCAGAACCAAATAGGAAATAAAGTAGATATATTTTTAAAGCTTTAAAAGTTTTAAAACTTTTTCTAATTCAAAATATTACATAAAGAACAGAACAATAAAACATATAAATATACTCTAACAATTATAAAACAATCACTCTTGTAACCACATTCCGAGAATATGATCAGCACTTCAGAAGACCCGTTTGCCCCTTCCTGACCATAACCCTATCCCTAACCCCCAGAAGTAACCTTTATTCCAACTAATAATTCCTCGCTTTCCTCTATAATTTAGCAATTTTTCTTTTCTTCGTGGCTGCTAACCAAATCCTAATAGTCACTTTATCTTCTCACTTTAATCCATCTAGAAATATTATGGGGTGTTCAAATCATTTCAACAAATGGTTACTGAGTACCTGATAGGTACAAGAGACTACCTAAGTACTTGGTACGTCAGGAGGTTGTAAGGCATAGCTGTTTCGTGCTCTATGTTCGCATGTTTGCAGACAGGCATGCACAAAAATAAATCTACAAGTAATAAAAACATATGTATCAATAATAAAACACACACACAACAATGAATGATTCCAGAGCTCAAGAGAGGAACTCAGTGTGTGCTGGGGAGATATTCAAAGAAAACGGGCACATTAAAAAGACAGGCTTCAGACAGGCAATAAAGACACAGAGATGACACCGAGAGCAGACAGGCTGGCTTATGTGAAGATGCAAAAACAGGATAGTACAGATTTTAAGAAATATGAGTAGACCAACTTAACAGAAAGCAGAAGGTTTCCAATATGAAGATACAGAAGTTTAAAAAGTTGGAAAAGTAAGTTGAAGCCACACCGAGAGGCCTTACATAATGGGCCGAGGAATCTGCGTTTAATTCCACAAGCACTGGGAATGTGCTGAAAGTTCCCGCACAGGGACATGACGAAGGAAAATTAATCCAGCAAGACAGTAAAAAGAACTGAAAGCATAAACTACTGCAGGAGTCTAGACTTAAGTTTAAAAAGGAATGGAAGAGGAAGTTGGTGGTGAACATTAAAAAGTTATAATGAAGAAACAGTAGGCAAAATTTTGACTCTAAGTGGACCTAAGGGAAAAGATTCAAAGATGACACTAGAGTTTCAAACCTGGGTGAAGGTTAAAACAATTAGGCAAAGAGGACATCTTGAGTAGGGGCTGGTTTTAAAGAAGGTGCTAGCTTTAGCTTTAGATGTGCTAAATTAAAGAGAATGACAAAAATATACAAGAAGTAGAAATGTTCATGAGAAACAAAAGATTTGTATAATTAGGGGTATAGCCAACAAAGATGAGGAAAAAAACCCCACTGCTAAACACACGGTAGAAAAACCAATAAAATATAATGTCTTCATGGTATAAAAGAATAGTTATTAATTTATTCCTTAGCAAATGTTTATCAAGCACAATGTTCCAAGGAAGGGGTATAACATCGTAGTATCTCAAGTAACAGAAGACAGGGTCCAAAATAAGGTCATGTGAGTAATGACTAGACCATTGATGACCTGGGGATGGGGGGAGAACCCTTTCACCACAGCAGATCTGTATTACAAATATATAGTAAATAAGCAGATGCAGAGAGGAAAAACCACTCTTATTTGAGGATGTAGCCAAGTCAAAGCTGAACATGGTTGTGGAGAGGAAGTGGATGAACGTGTCCAGGAGGTTCTGAAGTAGGGAAAGGCTGGATTTGATCAAAGGCCCCAAAGAGAGGGCTTCCCTGGAAGAGAGCTAACACCTCTCTGAGACGACCGGGAAGAGAGGAAGGATGTGAAAAGAGATGGCACAGAAGGACAGCACCTGGGCTCTGGAGATGGATGACCTGATTCTAAATCCCAGCTCTGCCAATCACCAGTTATTTACTCCCGAACAAATTATTTAACCTTTCTCTAAGAGGACCCATCTGTCAAATGAGGTAAATACCTACCTCAGATAGTGTTTGAGAGGATCAGCTGAGCTAACACATATAACGTACTACTAACAGCGACCGGAATACCGTAAGCGCCCAAGGAATGTTAGAGACTATTAGTATTATAAGGCTATAAGGCAATTTTGCCATAAATAATCTATAGGGCAGGGAAGAAAGCTAAATTCTCAACTAAAACGTGAAACATGAGATAGAACCAGTAGTGTCTGATAATTTCATAAGAGATCTACTACCCAAGAACAAGATTACCTTCGTTTTTATAGATCCACTTACTTATTTAGATCGATGTCTTTCCCCTGTTCGTGGGCTTCAATTAGTTGTTTAATAACATCTCCTATGGTCAGCATCATCAGCTCAGCAGGGCTGAGATCTCCTGAAAAGATAATATTTGACACTAAAAAAATCATATTATTCAGTAAAGGTTTTTGTATTTATTAGGAGTTTGTCTTCCAAAATCATTCCAATCATGTCAAAATGATAGCTCAAGTACACAAGACACTACTGTTCACAATTTGATCATATATTTTATATCTTTAATTTTAAAACCAACCTGGCTTCACCTATATATGGGAAGAGTTCACTTTAGAAGCATATACACCTCAAGAATGGTAGATGCAGGAAAGAGTAGAGACAAACATGAGGAAAAAGAACCTAATCACACAGGAAAGGACCATAGTTAAAGTAGCTTCCCTTTATCTCCAGATTGATAATTACATTTAGATGCATTATTTCATCTGATTCTCAGAACACAGTGAGGTAGACGGAACAAGAATATTTGGCTGTCCCATAAAAATGCTACCAAGGGGTGAAGTTGAAACTCAAACCCAGGTATCCGCAGAAATAATGTTAATACTATTTTGAAATACAAAGCAATGTAGTACTATTTTGAAATACAAAGACATGGGTCTGTGCATGCCTAGGGATCTTAACACATCTGTAAAATAGTCTGTCCGCCATCGCAATATTCTCCTGGCAACTGAGGCCGCCCTTCTCCTCTAAAAGGCAACAGCAGAAGCTGACATGTTCTTACATGACCCCATCCCCCCAGTTAAAGTTGACTGGTTCAAGGATGGGCACCTATCCAGGTCGGGCAAATCTGAGCTCTTTTTCTCAAAGCAAAAGACACCAGTCCCTCTCCAGTGATAAAAAGTTGTGAGATTTCAGCTTGGGAGCTACTAGCAAGCCTGCCTCCTGCCTGCAGAGAAAGCTGGTGTGCAAAGATAATGATGTCATCAGAGAGAAACACAGAAGAGAAAGTCCTGGCGCTCATGGAGCCCTTTCATTTATCTCATTTGAAACCTCACAACACTGGAAGGTAGGTATTGTTACCACATTTCACAGATGTGAAAAGTTAAGGCTAGTTAAGACATAATTGTAAAGGGCATAGTTAAGACTCAAATCCAGGTCTTTTCTCCGCAACTTACATGCTTTTAACCACTGTACCAAGCCACATCTAATTTAATGAGGTAAAGCTAACACATACAAAACAATCTGAGAGAAAAAGAAGTCCATCTGTAGTCAAAGGCTTAAGTGCTTTCTAAACCATGTAACTCAGCCCTTCAGAGTTCTACAAAGGTGCCTGAGGGGCCATGTAACAGGTCGGGCTGGTGGTGATTAAGTAAAGGAGGAAGGGAGGGAGAGGGAGGCTTTCTCCATTTCAACCAAAGCTGCTGGGCTTTCATCTGTTTATATGCTGAAGTTCTGCATAAGAATTTGGAGAAAAGGTGATTCGGGTGATAAAAATACAGGCAGACCTCAGAGATACTGCAGGTTCGGTTCCAGACCATCACAATAAATACTGCAATAAAGCAAGTCACACGAATGTTTTTGGTTTCCCAGTGCATATAAAAGCTATGTTTACACTGTACTGCAGTCTGTTAAGTATGCAAGAGCATTATGCCTTAAAAAAAAAACCTTAATTTAAAAATACCTTATTGCTAAACAATGCTAATCATCATCTGAGCCTTCAGCAAATCATAATCTTCTTGCTGGTGGAGAGTCCTGCCTCGATGTTAGCTACCAAACTGATCAGGGTGGTGGCTGCTGAAGGCTGGGTGGCCATGGCGATTTCTTAAAATACGACCACAGTGAAGTGTGCCTCATCCGTTGACTCTTCCTTTCATGAACGATTTCTCTGTAGCAGGCGACAGCAGGGTACCCACAGAACTTTCAAAACTGGAGTCGATCCTCTCAAACCCTACTGCTGCTGGTTTAACTAGGTTTAACCTAATAGTCTACATTCTTTATTGTAGTTTCAACAATCTTCGCAGCATCTTCACCGGGAGTAGATTCCATCTCAAAAAACCACTTTCTTTGCTCATCTGTAAGAAGCAACTCCTCATCCATTCGTTTCATCGTGAGATTGTGGCAATTCAGTCCCATCTTCAGGCTCCACTTTCAATTCTAGTTCTGTTTCCACCACATCTGCAGCTACTTCCTCCACTCAAGTCTTAAACCCCTCAAAGTCATCCATGAGGGCTGGAATCAACTTCTTTCAAATTCCTATTAATGTTGATATTTTGACCTCTTCCCATGAATCATGAATGTTCTTAATGGCATCTAGAATGGTGAATCCTTTCCAAGTAGGTTTTCAACTGACTTTTGCCCAGGTCCATCAGAGGAATCGCTATCTACGGCAGCTATAGCCTTACAAAATGTTATTTCTTAAATAATAAGACTTGAGAGTCGAAATGACTCCTTGATCAGGCTGCACAATGGATGTTGTGTCAGCAGGCATGAAAACAACGTTAATCTTGTACGTCTCCATCAGAGCTCTTGGGTGACTAGGTACATTAACAATGAGCAGTAATATTTTGAAAGCAGTCTGCTTTCAACAGTGGGGTTAAAATAATCAGTAAACCATGTTGGAAACAGATGGGCTGCCATCCAGGCTTCGTTCCATTTAGAGAGCACAGGCAGAGTAGATTCAGCATAATTCAGAATGGTTAAATGAACATTTTCTTCACCTTAAAAGTCACCAGCTGCATCAGCCCCTAACAAGAGAGTCAGCCTGTCCTCTGAGGCTTTGAAGCCAGGCACTGACTTCTCTCTAGTTATGAAAGTCCTAGATGGCATCTTCTTCCAGTATAAGGTTGTTTTGTCTACATTGAAAATCTGTTGTTTAGTGCAGTCACCTTCACTAATTATCTTAGCTAGACCTTCTGGATAACTTGCTGCAGCTTCTCCATCAGCACCTGGGGCTTTGCCTTGCATTTTTATGCTATGCAGATGGCTTCTTTCCTTAAGCATCACGAACTGACCCCTGCTAGCTTCAACCTTTTCTTCTGCAGCTTCCTCAACTCTCTCAGCCTTCAAAGAATTAAAGTTAGGGCCTTGTTCTGGATTAGGCTTTGGCTTAAGGAAATGTGGCTGGGTGATCTTCTATGCAGGTTACTAAAACCTTCTCCATATCAGCAATAAGGCTGTTTTGCTTTCTTATCATTCATGTGTCCAATACAGTATAATCTTCAATTTCCTTCAAGAACTTTGTGTTCACAACTTGGCTAACTGGTGTAAGAGGCCTAACATTCAGCCTACCTCAGTTTTCGACATGCCTTCCTCACTAAGCTTAATCATTTCTAGCTATTGATTTAAAGTGAGAGATGTACGACTGTTCCTTTTACTTGAACCCTTAGAGGCCACTGTAGGGTTACTAATTGGCCTCACTTCAATATTACTGTGTCTTAATAGGGAAGCCTGAGGGGAGGGAGAGAGATGGGGAAATGGTCAACAGGTAGAGCAGTCAGAACACACACAACATTTATCAATTAAAGTTCATCGTCTTATGTGGCAATTTGTGGGGCCCCGAAACAATTACAAGAGTAACATCAAAGATCACTGATCACCATAATAAACATAACAATAATGAAAACGTTTGAAATATTGCGGGAATTACCAAAATGAGAGACATGAAGTGAGCAAAAATGCTGTTGGAAAAATGGAGCTGATAGACTTGCTCAAACAGGTTGCTACAAATCTTCAATTTGTAAAAAACACAGTATCTGTGAAGTGCACTAAAGCTAAGTGCAATAAAACGAGGTATGCGTGAAGATAAAGATTTTTTAAACACGTGTATAGCCCTTGAGTATACCAAGAATTAACCAGAGAAGTAAATTAGTAAGAAAAGGCTTCGTGGAGGAAATCACACAGGGATCTTTAAAGGGCAGGATCTGGACAAGCAAAACAGAGGGCAATCCAGAAGGAACAATGTTAGGTATAGGAATTGCCTATCATCTTTATGTGCAGGAGTACTGCCTAACTACAATAGAGGCTTTTTGACAGGGTTCAGTAAGAACAGATTACAGGGTACACTGGCTACAAGGCAAAGGCATTTAGATAGGATGCAATACACAGTGGAGAATTATATGTTCTCAAGTTTGGGAGTAAAAAGATGAAAGTAGTGTTGAAAGAAAATAAGTACAGATTTATCCTTGAACACTGGCTTGAACGGCACAAGTCTACTTATATGCAGATTTTTTCAAATAAATACAATACCTGTATTTTTATTTTACAGATCCTTAAATTAACTAAGTGTGGGGAAAAGTCTGTGTTTGAGGATCTGAGTCCTGATTCTATCCAAACTGTTTCAGCTTCCTGCCCTTTGGTGAGTCATTTATCAATTCCTTTGTTTTTCAGACAGAGATAGCAACACTCAGAATTTCAACTGTGCAGGGGTCAGTGCCCCCGACCACCCCCCTCCATTGTTCAAGGGTCAACTGTATACAAAATATACTAAAGAAAAAGAGGATACAAAAAATGATTCAGAAGATGAAAAGAATACACATCCTCTGGATACTAAGTAAAAGGCTCTTGAAAGGCAACATTGTTAAAAAACAAAACAAAACAGATTTACAGTAAAAAACTTAGATGACAGACTCAGTCTCTACCTTCCAAACCCTACTGGCTGTGTGATAATGGGAAGATGAATGGCTTCTGAGCTCCCATTTCCTTGTCTGCAGAATTAGGATAATCCATACATATCTTTCACAAGATTCAGTGAGAATCAACAAAAGTAATGTATATATGAAAGCCAAAGTATTATTCAAATATCAGTTCTTAATGAAGGTGGGTTAGGGGGATAGTGGCTAGAATGATGAGGAATAAACTATTTCAAGAAGCAATTTCTATAAGAACTAACAGGACTTGGTGATAAATGAAGTCAAAAGTTTAAAGCTGGAGATGGAGGAGCAAGTTAGAGGGAGATGACTAATCAATTAGGGGCATGTAGAATTTGATGCCACAAAACAACTGAAGGTAACTTGGACACTTGAAGCAGTTGATGCCAAGAGGCACAGTGATTAAGGAACAGATTTTTTTTTTTAATTTTATGTTTTTGGGGTTCATAGAGACAGCCTGACAAACCAGTTCTGGGCTAGGAAAGTTACTGAACTCTTTTAATCTCGGCTTCATTTGTGAAAAGGCAGCGATATCAGCCTAAGAATTATTAGCAAAGGCTCAACAGATGGCAGCCATAGTTATCATACCCATCACTATTATTAGACCGACTGCTCAATTGAGCTTACAGAGATAACACTAGCACCTGTGAGAAAATACTTGAAATTCGACTCCATTCGGCTGAAAAACTAAAGGTGGAATTGCTCCACGCTAACTCAGGAGGTAATACAAACGGGGAATGGCTGCCTAACTGCCCCCACAGAATCCAAGAATAATTCAGTGGTTTTCTTTCTTTCTTTTTCTAACTTTGAGCTTTAAAACAATCTCAGATAAAAAAGCACGTGAAATGTGTCGTAAAACGAATCTTAGCAAATTAAGGGTCCGAGAACGTGTTAAATCCACCGACCACGTTAACTTCTTGGAGGGTATACCTTGGACTAGAGCTTTTGTCCTTTATGCAAAAGACACCAAGTGACTGCCAAAAAGGAAGAGTAAGGATAAATTAGTTCAAAAAACACAACAGGTGAAAGGAGAAAGCAGGGGGCTGGAGGCCACAGACGGACAAGTGGCTGGGGAAATTGGATGAGGTAGCGGATTCCCGCGGGAAAAACTGGCTTCAACATCTGAGAGACCCGGGGTTCGCCCCTTTCCTACCACCGCCCCGCTCCCCCTCCCTTATCGCACCTTTCCGCTTCTGCCTCATCTCTCCGCTGTCGTAGCAGCCGCCACCCCAGACAATGTAGCGCTACCCACTCGGACCTCTGGGAAAATTGACAGCCACAAAGCAACCCTGTCCTGTCGTAAAATGACGATCGATATATCGTAAAGCTGTTCCCAGAAGACAGCGCGCGCAAGGGTCCGCCCAGCTTCCCTGCAGCTGCTCGCAGAGCTCCAGGAGGCGGGGCAAAGCTGCGGCCCGGGCGAAGCAGGCTGGAGTCTAAGGGTTGTAGGGTCCCCTAAGGGCAGCTTGGGCATTAGAAACCGCGATCTGGGCAGCACAGCGACAGGACAGAGCTTATGGACAGAGGCTGTGCCAGGAAACCTAGATAAGAGGGTGGATGTGGGTGGTCTCTAAATAAAGGTGGAGGAGCCCAGGGTGCGTTGCGTCCAGGGTGGCTGGGCGGGAACGTGAGTGGGGATCGCGGGAAACTGGATTCAGAGCCTGGAAGAGACCATGCAGGAATCAAGTAACGATCTGAGGTTCAGGCTCTGACGCCAGTGGATCCCCCTGGTCTCAGATGAATGGCGCGTTATCAATAACCATCATGAAAGCTCTGGAGGTCTCTCCAGAAAAACGCACACACGCACAAAGTTTTGTAGTGTTTGCAGGCAGGATTTGGAATCATGTTTTCCTGAAACCCATCCATGATCTCCTTTGTTCATGGACCAGAAATTAAGAACGCCGCTCGTTAAAAAAGACAGGAATCTGTGCTGTTTTCAATTCCTTACTTTCCACTAGAACTGAGGTACCTCTAAGTCTTTGACCTCACCATGACACTGAAACTGTCCTGGTCTTTTGACTGCCCAGCAGGACAAATTCAGTAGCATTTATGTGTTCTTATTGTCATCCTAGTACCAAGTGACATAAGTTAGCTACTTAGGAAGTCTTTTATTATAGGACCCTCCACACTGAGTTTTTCTTCTGCTTTTTCTCAATCCTGCTGTATATCATCTCAAAATATTGGTGTACCAGAGGGGTCACTTCTCAGCCTTGATTCCCAGAGTACCAGAGCTTTAAAACACCATCTGTCTGCTCCCATTTTTATAGTCCAACTCCGACTTCTTCCCTATTTGACATCTTGTTAGATCTGCATGTCTGATATGTATCGGACACTTAACATGTCCCAAAAGGAACTCTGCTTTTACTTCAGTTCTGTTCTTTCCCCAATCTTCCTTAAAATGATGACACCATCCTCTACCTCATCACTCTTTTACCTCACACAAGAGAAAGAGATGGGTAGTACATTTGTAGATTTTAACTAATAATTGGAAATGTAGTATTTGAGCTAATATTTGATATATAGATATCTGGGGGAAGAGTATTTCAGACAGAGGGAACACTTAGAGCAACGGTCCTAGGGAGAGAGGATGCCTGGTGTATTCAAGGAAAGTAAGGAGGCCGCTGTCAGTTGAGCAGTGAACCAGGGGAAGTGTAATAGAGGTCAGAGAAGTGATGGGGTGCAATGGGGGACACTGCAGCTCATGTAAGACCTTGTAGGCCAGTGTAAAGCCTTTGCCTTTTACTCGGCACATGAGGAGCCATTGGAGAGTTTTTAGCAGAGATATAATCTGATTTATAATTTAAAAGTACCTCTATTTGCTGTGTTGAGAATGGACTGTAGGGAGGAAGGGTAGAAGTAGGGAGATCAGTTAGGTGGCTGTTAGCATACCTATGCCGGGGATTCCCAAACTTTGATGAACATGAGAATCACCTGGAGAGAAGTGAAAACTCCTGGTGCCCAGGTCACATCCCAAACCAATTAAATCAAAATCTCAAGGGGGTGGCAGCCAGGCATTAGTATTTTTTAAGATCCTTGGGTGATTTCAAAATGCAGCAAAGTTTGGGAACCGCTGAACGAGGCCAGGGATGATTATGACTTGAATCAGGGTAGTAAGCAGTGGAGGCAGTGAGACGTGTTCCGATTCTGAATATGCTTGGAAGATTTCAACAAGACTTCCCGACAGCCAGATGTGGTATGTGGGAGAAAGACAGGCATCAACATCATGGGTGACACGGAAGCTTTTGGACTGAGGGACTGGCACCGTGTAGTTGCCCTGAGCTGAAATGGGGAAGATTGTAGGTGGAGTGGGGTTTGGGGGGGAAGTGTGGGGGGCTTAATTTTGATGCATTGGGTTTGGGATGCCTAGTGAGCAGTAAGACACGAAAAAGATTGGGGCTGGAGATAATCAAGTGAGAGTTGTGGGCATATAGGTGATATTTAAAGCCATGAAACTGGGTGAACGTGGAAAAGAAAGTGACCAAAGATTAAGCTCTGGGGCATTCTATTATCAGCAGGAAAGAGAAGTAACTAGAAAAGAAGGCTGAGGAGGTGCCTCCAGGGAGGTTGGGAAGAAAACTAGGCAAGTGTGGTTCCTGGAAGCCGAGTGGAAAAAGTGTGTTAAGGAGGAGGGAGTGATCCACTGGGTAAAATGCGGCTGATGGGTCAAGAAAAGAGGAGAGTTGAAAATTAACTAGGGTCACCGGGGACTTTGACAAGAACAGTTTCACAGAATGGTAGAAGTGAAGGCTTGACTGGAGTGGGTTGATGATTGAAAGGAGAGAGATTTGAGACAGTAAGTTTAGACACAACTCTTGAGGGGGTTCGCCATAAAATACAGAGAAATGCGACAGTAGCTGGCAGGGAAACCGGGGTCAGAGGGAATGTTTGTTAAAATGGAATAAATAACAGCATGTCTGTGTGCCGATGGGAATAATCCAGTGGAGAGTGAAAATCTGATGAACGAAGAAGGGAAAGTACCTCGTCCTGCGATTGGAGAGAGGGGGTGGGATCTGGTGCACATGAGAAGGGATTAGCTTTTGATGGGCACATGCGTAGGTAGTTCATCCATTTACAGGCTGGAAGGCGGAGCAGGTGATGCAGATCCTGAGAGGTGGTTGGGTGTGATGGTGGGGCTCTGTGGAAGTTCTCTTTCAATTGTGTCAGTGGTTCCAGTGAGTTCAATAAAAATTCAGCCTGGTAGTTTGCCCAAACTTCTAACTGAGCATTCAGGACCTAGCGTTCAGATGTCCAACAGCAGGTGTCAAGGACCCAGGCAGCTTTAAAAAGGACCAAAATTGGGCTTTCCTAGTGGCGCAGTGGTTGGGAGTCTGCCTGCCAATGCAGGAGACACGGGTTCGATCCCTGGTCCGGGAAGATCCCACATGCCGTGGAGCAACTAAGCCCGTGTGCCACAACTACTGAGCCTGTGCCCTAGAGCCTTCGGACCACAGCTACTGAAGCCCGCGCACCTAGAGCCCGTGCTCTGCAACAACAGAAGCCACCGCGACGAAAACCTGCGCACAGCAACGAAGACCCAACGCAGCCATAAATAAATAAATAAATTTATATATATATAAAAAGGACCAAAATTAATGTCAGTTATTAGGTACTTCAGTAGCATCTCTGATTAAGAATACAGTTACCTGTTGAAGCAGAGAAACAGCCAGTAGAGGGAGAGCTCAGCACATATGTCATGAATATAAGGTATGATTTTGCCCAGAGATAAGTAGATCCAACACTAACGATGTTATTCACGCTGATTTTCTTTGTTTTGAACTTTATATTGGTATTTCTATGGTTTTCTTATGGATAAGGCAGCCATCTTGCTAAAAGTTCAAAGCAATTTTTAAGACCACATTCTTTTTGACCTTTTTGCTTTCTGAATCCCCACTTTGGACTAAAAACATACCTACAGTTACCGAGGGTTATCCTAGTAATGACTGACTCTGTCTTTGAGGGTCAAACACTACCTGAAGCTGAAGGTTAAAAAACGTATTTTTCCCCTGTACTTGATGTGATTTTTTGGGTTGTCAGATATAGCAATGTGGAGTAGGTTCTGCTTTCTTCTCCTGGACAGCGTTTTAAAAATACTTGTTTTTCTGTTTTGTTTTTAAAATACGGATGTAAAATTTAAGTTCCAGAAAGAGTTATTTAAAACTATATGACATTTCTACAATCAAACAATCCAATGTTGTATGGGTTTCGGTAAATTTCAAGATTGTGTATCAAGAATCAGGTTATCTTCATCATCTCATATTATCCATCTCTCCCAGTTGTCTTGTATTTGGCAGGGGGCGGGGGGAGGGAAATGAGTACTTTGTCTCTCTTGGGACGGGGGCATTTTTCCTCTCTTGCTCATGTAAGTCAGATCCATCTGAATAGTTCTCATCCTCAAAGAAAGAATGCTGCAGGATGGATCCTGCAATCTATTTGGAAGGGAAAAATGACTAACCTGTAGGGATAGGGCAGAGAAGAAAGAATATAAGAGCCCCAGTTCACATACAATTTAAGTTTAAATGAAAGAGGCAAATAGCATGAATCAATTTCTGAGGGGGGAAGTCATCATAAATAGCCTTCAGATGACAAATTAGTTTCACTTCTGCTTATTGGTAAATGTGGCTTTGTGACTGTGGCTACAAAGGGCTCTATATCCCGGCTGGTTCCACATACCGAGACCAAGGCAAAGAAGCTGCCACTGTCTTCTTTTTGGAATCCTGGAGCTGAAGCAGAAAAAGTGACGTCTGGTAAGTTGTTTCTCTTATGCAATTTATGCTGTAACTTATGGTTGCTTAAAAAAATAGCTTTAGATTTACAGAAGAATTGAGACGATAGTACAGAGAGTTCCCACAGAACCCACACCCAGTTTCCCCTCTTATCTTACATTCGTATGATGCATTTATTATAATGAATGAACCAACATTTATAATATTATTATTAACTAAAGGCTATCTTTACTCAGATTTTCTTAGCTGTTACCTAATGTCCCTAATGTCCTTTTTCTGTTTTAGGATCCCATCCAAGACACCATATCACATTTAGTTGTCATGTCTCCTTCGGCTCCTCTTGGCTGTGAGATTGTTTTTGATGACCTTGACAGTTTTGAGGAGTCCTGGTCAGACATTTTGTAGGGCTCACCTGCATTGAGAGTTGTCCTTTTTTTCTCAGGATTAGACTGGCGTTATGGGTTTAGGGAGGAAGATTACAGAGCTAAAAGTCTCATTAACTTTGGCAAGTTTGAGGAAACAATATGAGAGGATTCAAGTTCATTTCCTTCGAATCTGATAAAGTACGTAAGGAAAATATCTGCTTATTTTACTGACCTATTCGCCTGGGGGAGAAGGATGGAGGCATGTCATCCCAATGCCTTCTCTACTGTATCTGCCTCCCATGGCTGTGCTTCTAAGGTTGCACACGTTGGCTGATGCATTAATGCTCAAAACAGAACTCTTTTCCTTTGGGGGTTTGAAGGCCCTTGTTTCACTTTTGCCTCTAAGCTAACGTGTTTAAATTGTTCCTTTGGAATGTACCTAGTCTGGAAGAGCAGTGCAATGTCCAATAAGGTGGCTAGGAATTTTTGCCAACACCAGAGGTATTTAAGATTTAAAAACAGAAAGGAGATAAATCCTAAACGTCATCAACATTCCATCATTTTATTAAGGATCTCCTCCTTGCCCTTACTTCATTCTTCAGCTACCTCCCTGTGAGAAGGGTACAAGACTCTACCAAGTGCATAGAACCTTCAAGGCGACTGGTCAATGGGGACAAGAATGGGGGTGTCAGTTTATCATTAAGGTGGCATCTGTTCCCCCAAAATAAATAGACTTTGCCTTGGTAAATATTAGTACTGATTTCGTGTTTAACTGTCTTCACCAAATATTCTGAAAGACAATAACATTTGTACAGATGCATAAGTGTCTGTAGACCAACTATGCATGCAATGTCACATTTAGTCCCCACGATGAACTCCAGACATAAGTATTTTTAATTCTCATTTTATACTTGGATAAACTGAGACTCAGAGAGATTAAGTGATTTGTTCAGTGTTACATTGAAATACCAGAGCAGGATCTCCAAATCTAGGCATTCTAACTCCAAAACCTGAGTACTTCCCACTACACCACTCCCAGTCTGGAATATAAGCTCTGGGCGTGGGCACACCTTGCCCATTTTCTTCCCTGATGTGTCCCCAACACCTATAACAGTGCCTGGCACACAGTCGACACTCAACAGATATTTATTGAATGAATGAATATAATTCCTGCCATTATTAATGACACGCTTCATTCATTCAACAAATATTTATTCAGTGTTTACTAAGCACTGAGCACTTCCCACATTTGTTAAAAGTAGGGCATAAACCAATGTTAATGATCAAAATGCCCCTTCAAGGAACTTTGCTAATTGAAGCATTTAAATTTTTTCCTATCAGTGTTACCTTGGGATGGTGGATAGGGGACAGAAATGGAAGGAAAACAAGAATCATGTCGGGAGGGGTTAATGGGAAGCAAGGGAAGGTGGGATGAGATTCTGACTAAAGGAGGAGAAGAAACCTGGACGCTTGTCATTCTTAATAAACACGTGCAGTTTGCCTCGGACACGGACTGAAGGCAGTGAAATGTACTACCCGTTCCCCACCTCACCACGCACGCACACACCCCGCATGCAGTCTGGCTTGTTTTCTTCTGAGGGCATTGAAGAATTTGCAGACAGTAGCTTCAGCTGGAGCCCCTAAGCACAATTGTTATCAAGTTCCCACTCTCCCTGCTACTCAACAGCCTTCACTCCCCGAATGCCTTCATCATGCATTAGAGGGAGCCCCTCATTTGTGGGCACTGTTCCCTCATTCTCCTACTCTTAAGCTCCAGAGACTTTGTTTAAATAGTACCACTTAGAGGCTGCTTGGTGGAATGAAGAGAACACGGAACTTGGACTCACTACGTTACCTTGGACAAGTCCCTTCCCCTCTCTGGGCCTCAGTGTCCAAATCTGTAGAAGGGGCTCAAGAGCATTATTTAATTCCACTACATGAAGCTGTTCTAGTATAGGAGTGACCATTGCATTTGTGTCACCTCTGTTATGTTCTCTTAAGAAAAAAGGCAGTAAGCAAACACAAACAGAAGGAAAGGAGAGCAAGAGAAGCAAGAAAAGGTGTCAATAGTCACAATTATTTGACGGGAAACTGGTTCTGTGCAACCTTTCCCCATTTAGATAAATATGCAGAGAGTCTCATTTAAAAGATGCTATTCTTAGGCTCAGTGCACACGAATGTAAATAAGTACTAAGAGAAAAACTTAACTGTTAACCACACAGTTGAAATACAAGTGAAATAAACCACACATAAAAAGCTTGCCCGTGTGAGCAATACATTTGGACGTTTTCAACTGCTCCTCTACAGAAACAAATTTTCACAAAATATACCATCGTTGCTACCTCTCTTTGGTGGAAAGTGGAGCCCAACATAATTTGAGGAAGGACTATGGGTCTTTTGCTCTTCAAAGCAAAATGAACCTGAAATGACCATAATCTCAGCTGTGCTGCTTTTGATGACACAGGAGCCCTAGTTATTGGTAACAGTCTTGGTTTCCATGGCAAGTGACGTTTCAAAATAAGAACTTAAGGCTTTTGGCTCCCAGCTAAATCAGAGAACATTCGCACCTTAAGGACTAGTTCAATTTATAGATGGGAAAGCTAAGGCCCAGACTGGTACAATGATGGGTCTCAAGTCCTATGGCTCCTTTGATTTTGGCAAAGCCAGAACTGGAAACTGCCACACCTGATTTCAAGCTTAATGCCCTTCCCACCATATCATTTAGTTTAACTCAATGGCTATATACTGAAGGGCTATACCACACTATCTCCTATTAATTGATATGTTTGTCTATAGGTTTTCCTCTGTAAGTGCTTGGCATCTATTTCATTCTGCCTCTTCAGCCTTTTAGTAAACGATCCCTTTCCATTTTCCGGTGTCTTCGTTTATCAATCAAATGGGCCATTTCTGCCAGTGTTGGAACATTGGCAGAAGGAATAAATGAAGCAGAATTCACCACAACCACAACTCAAATAATTTCCAGTTTCCCCAAATTTCAGTTAGGGGTCACACATTACTCCTATACTGGTACCAGAGATGCTTTATAGTGGGAGGCTCATGGTTTGGTGTCTGCATTGCAAGCAGCTAAACCCAATCTAACCCCAGACAGTTACATGCCAATAACCCTTGCTGGCCACTGTGCACTGTTGATTTAATCGGTAAAGTCCTGTGACCCTGGGGAGCCCCAAACTGCCCATATTCTAGAATTTGGCGAACACGTCTG
The DNA here is from genome assembly GCF_003031525.2 of Neophocaena asiaeorientalis asiaeorientalis. NCBI lineage: Eukaryota > Metazoa > Chordata > Mammalia > Artiodactyla > Phocoenidae > Neophocaena > Neophocaena asiaeorientalis. Next base: position 2,211,960 of record NW_020175436.1, on the reverse strand, counting down.
CTTGTACTCCAAGCCCTCTTCCGTCTTGGATTGAAGGGCCTTAATCTCAGTGTTCAAATGGTGGTAACACTTAGCAACTTGTTAGTTCTCTGGGGCTTCATCCGGCTTCTCTAACTGTTCCTGGCATTTGACTAGCAGAATAAGCTGTCCTGAAGGTCTACAGTGGATCTGTCCCCTGGGAGGACCACACATGTTGTTTTGTTTCCAGTGCCCACTGTGATATGATGCCTAATATTCTGTGTGACTATGGCTCATGGAGCTGCTGTCTTCAGAAAACAACAGATCTCTTTCTGAGGGGCAATTCCCAGTTCCTCATCTAAAGTTATTGATGACGTTACCATATTTGTTCCTCCTAACTCGCCTAGGTTTTGATGCGGTTTAGCATTTCTAACTCAGCATTTCCAATCGGGAAACGCTCATGAATTTTAGTGACCTCGTAGAGTCCTCCCACCACCAGCTTTACTGGTGACCATTTCAAGCAAGAACACAGCATCTTGGGATTTAAAGAAGCCTTAAAATCCATCTAGTCCAATGCTATTATTAGGTTGCTGTACCAGTAAAGGTTTAGACACCTCTGGGGCAGAAAACTTGTTACATTCCATTTTGGACAACTCTGACTACCGGAGAATGTTCAGCAAAAATGTGCTTTCTTCTCATTCTTTACACCTAGTGGATCTAGTTCTCCCTGCTTGGGACCACTGGAAACATGCATCGTCCGTCTTTTATATGCAGCTCTAAGGTCAAGTATTTGAAGATCACTACGAAGTCCTCTCCCTGTCTTCTGCCTCAGCCTGTGTCTTCCCTTCCTCAAGCTGAGCATTCTCAGTTCCTATGGAGCAGTCCTATCAAAATGAATTTGATTTTAGAACATCCTTTGGTATAGAATCTCATCAGAAGCTTCCCACCACGATTTCCTTCATTCAGTCATTCAGCATTAACGTCAGTCATTGCACTTAATGATAGAAATGCAGCATTGAAATCAATGCACTATGACCTGAAATAGCTCACGGTTCAGTAAAGAGGAAGAGACATAAAGGAAGCATAGCAAGCATCATTGCACAGATGTCCTTGGAGCAGTGGTGACACAAGAAGGGAATGAATGGGAATCAGGACACAGTTGCACAGAGGAAATACTCAAACAAGATCTTGAAGAAAGAGTAGGAATTCACCAGGAAGAAGAGGGGAAGGGTACCCTACACAGAAGCACGTTTCTTCTTGGATTCCCTGCCTCGGAGGACCGCAAGGAGTTTGGGGTGGTCTGAGAGGGAGCCTCAAGATGAAGAACGGAGATATGAGGAGCTCTAGTGAAGGCTCAGGACCTTGTACATAGTACGGTTCACCCCACATTCAACAAAAACCCACCAAGTACAGAAACCATTTGTTTGGTTTGATACCCATGATGCAAACTAAGAATAAGAGGCTCTTTCGACTGACGAGTGGTGATTTTCATTTGGGGGTAATATGTAAACGAGGCACCGTCTCCACAACTAACGGCCTGTGGGTCTAGTCGGGGTTGACAGGTCAGGTGGGCTTTTGCATATTTCAGAAGGGCTGGTGACTCTCTGCTTTTGAATTACGCGGCTGAGTGATCCAAATAGCAACATCAGAAGTGGAGAAGAAGCACAGTTGCCCCCCAACTTGTGTCCCTCAGATTCTCCTCAACGTGTGGGGACAAAGAAACTCCAGGGGAGCAGGGGCCACTGTTCTGAGCCTTTACGGACCCACTTCTCCCTCTGTGCCCAGCCCTGTGTGCCCGGGACTAGAGACAGGTTGGATCTGGCCCTTCTTTTGGAGCACTTCTCCTTCTCTCCACCCACCCTGCCACCCGCAGATGCCCCATGAGGCGGAGCTTCTCGTAGCCCCCAGTAGGGGTGTCTTCCTGATTGAAGTGTTGGGTGGGCTGGTGAGGAAGATCCAGAGACCCTAGTTGTTGCGCCTCTCCTCCCCCACTCAGGGCAACTCCAGGGGGCCCCAGGAGTATCAAATATTCCATCCAACTCCCAGACACTTGCTGAGACCTCCTGGGACTCGACATCACTGGCAAAGGAGTTCAAGGGTTACCTGATGGGGGCGCCGATGTCTCCCAAAGCAGCAAAGCTATATAACTTCACCTTCAAGGGTCTGGTCACTAGAGGTTTATTCTCTTTTCAGAGTGAGTTGCCTTAAATATCTCAGTCTTTTCAGTTTAAAGTTCTACGGATACAACTACTGTTGAAAACCAATAGTCAAACATGGATTTTTGTCATATTTAAACCAATGTGTAGTGAATTCGCTGTTGTGATGGATTTGAAAATAAATTAGAATGGCCACCGCCCTTTAGAATCTTGGGATCTACCTGGGGAGACAAAGCGTAAGCAAAATTACATGTTATTTTTGGTTTTTTGCTTTGTATTTACAATTTCTGCAGTCTACCCCTCCCACCTCCACCCTTGTACTTTGCGTGCATTTTTTTTCAGGCTGACGCTCTAAGTGGATAAAAGCAGGTGATTACACCACAGGAAATGGCAGAAACTGCAGATTGTGTGGGTCAGGAGCCACATCCAGGTAACATCCCTACAATATCACCTGATGATCTGGGTCAGTGGGGGTAGTGCTAGCATCTGAGACGTGGCTGGGCATGAAAACTGAAGGAACTGCAACTTTGGGGACCCCTTGGTTGAGGTTAGCCCTGAAGGCGTGGGGCGTTCTGCTGGGAAGATCTGCGGCAGGTGCTGGCAACGGTCTGGATCAACATAGAGCCTGTATTGAGAGCAGTTGTCAAAAGCGACACCTTGTGGCAACAAGAAGCAACAGCAGCAGAGACTAAGGTAGACTTCTTTGGATTGCTCCTACTCACCGCTCTGCTCTTCCTTCGAATAAATCAGTGTAAAATGCTGGAAAAGGCGAGGGAGTGCTTGAGCAACTACAGGGACGAATGAATGTGGCCAGTTCACACCAATTCATTCCGGTTACAGTTTAATGTAAAACCATTACCCTTAAGTGGTTTAAATCCCAGATGAAGTACTTTTTCCTTTCCATGTGGTTTTTCATTTTAGAAATTGAAGGAAAAGTTTAAAACCTTGCTGTTTTATCTGACTTCTCAGCGTTTGCTTTAGTTGAGAAATAAGCTTCCAAACTTTGATCAGATTAATTGCCAGTCTTTACAAAATTGAAATAAAGGCCAGGATACATGGGCTGTACTGAGACTCTTTGGTACACGTGGCTAAGATACCGTGCAAACGTTGTTTACACAAAAGAGTTCCCGAGTTACAGAGTCAAGATCAAGGCCCTCCATCCTTTTACTTTCTTTCCACAGGCAGGGTGGAAACAGACTGGAATTCCAAGACACTGTTTATAACATGTACTAAATTGTTTTTCAGCTGGCCGCTGGCCACTGGCCGCTGGCCTAGGGGCCCAAGTTGCATGTTGGTTTTTTTTTTTTTAATGGTTAAAAATTATTTGCTTTATTTTGTTAAAACTTATTGGCAGATTTTCTAGAATTTCACTTGATAGCTTCAGTCATGACATATTTATAACTCTAAATGTTTTTCTTTTCCACACTCTGAGATCATGGATAAAATAGAAGAATAAGTTACAAACATCTTCCACAATATTAAACCATAATGTATAATAATTTAAAGTATTAAGACTGTAATTGTGTGTCAAAAAACATTGGACTTGTAGTTTACATCCTTGGCTTTTTGTTCTTGCTGTGTCATTTGCTAGCTCTGTGCCCGTTATAACAAGTCACCTGATCTCTCTGGAACTCTACATCTCAATTCATACATATTTTACATTGTTTTCCAATGTAAAATCCTGTGATTCTGACACCCCCCTACTATCAATATCTAGGTTCAAAAGTTTATCCTACAGTGTATTCCCTTACTTAAGCTAAATTATTAAAGTTAGCTATTGATATCTGCATATTATAATCAAATAATCTGGGGACTTTGGAAAAGCTTATCTGGCTCCACTTTTTTTTTTAACTTTTTATTTTATATTGGAGTATAGCTGATAACAATGTTGTGTTAGTTGCTGGCTTTTGCCACCCTGGGTCCCTGAGCGAAACTCCCTCTCTGTGGTTCTTGAAGGAATATGAACCCTGTGTCATGTTCCGTTTGGAGGCCTCACGCCCTTTTATGAGCTTAGAGACTATGACTCTTGGGGTCACCTGTTTTTCCAGGTCACCTCATGGCCGTTTCCTAAGGCCCACGCCAGCCCCAGGGGCACTGGGTTAGAACCATTTCCAACAATCTTGACTCCAAAGACCCCCACCTACTGCCCCTTTCTAACCAGGTGAATCCTGCCAGGGGAGTGTTTTCTAAAACTCACCCAAACACACAGTTTTGGTTACACCCTTTCCTGAGGTTTATGGACCCTTCCAGTTCTTCACTTCATAACTGATGGAAGCCACTAAAGTGAATAAAGCTCTGCAGAACTACAAAGATTTGCTTCTTGGCAATTTTTTTTTTTCTCACCCATGTAAGGAAGTGGCTGCTAATGTCTTTCAGTGAGGAAGCGGGAGGAAAGCCCCCCAATTTAACCTCTGAAGGATGTCCACTGGGAGGGCACCCTCCAAAACTCTTGTATTACTTATATGGATATTTTTGTCAGCCGACTCATTTTACAGATGAAGAAACTGAGGCTCCGGGAGAAGAAGAGATTTGCCGTGGTCACGTGGCCTGTTCTTTCCTCTGATTCTGCTCCCAATCAATTTCCCTGTTTGAAAAGATCTCCCAGGGGCCTTTCTCCACCCCACGCTGAGCCGTCTTGGGATTCTCTTTACACTCTCTCGGCACTTGGTGAAGAATATCGAGCCATTTTGTCTTCTCAGGATTCCCAAACAGGAACTTTTCATGTCATTTCAACTTATGTTCTGGGGAGATATGTTGGACTCTGCGTTTTGGAACTAGATGCAGAGTCCTGGGACTCTGGGAATTAGGAATGGCCCAACAGGGCTGCTTCTGAAATGAGCTCCCGGACATCCAGGGCTGGCAGGGGTCCTCCTAGACTCTTTGGGTTTGTGTATCGATAGAGGTCAGGCAAACACAGTGACCCCTGAACAACGCAGGGGTTAGAGCGCCCACCCTGCTTCGAAGTCAAAAATCTGCATATAGTTTAAAGGTCAACCGTATACTATGCCCCCAAGACCTATAATTTTATATAACCTCTGTTTTTCTCTAGTTGATGATGATTTCTTTAAAGAACCAATGAAAAAAAGAAGACGGTCAGATCGAGACCAGCGGTTCCGAGCGTTTCCCTCTGTGGAACAAAGCACCCTTAAGGAATGTGAGTGTCATGAAAGGGCTCTGCCACTTGTTTTAATGTGGCTCTGTTCTTTTCCAAATGTGTTAACAGGCTCAGAGGAAGAGAAGGTTACATTGAGAAGCAGGATGGGACATCTCCGAATGATCCCGATCCAAAAAAGGAGGCCTCCTAGTCTCTGCAGAGATAATATAATATGACAGCTTATCTCTCAGAATCTGGATAGGAGGCTTGTTACAAAAATAATCTCTTCTTGATTAGAACTGTGAATGAAAAATGGTTGTTTTGGTTCTTTCATGGGTATTTATATGATGTCCTTGCATTTTTTTTTCTTTTTATGACCACAGGAGAGAAGAATCTAGAAGGGCTACAGCCCATGGTGAAGCCTATGTGACTTCCGTTACACTGAGCCTCAGAGCAGGCTGGCTTCATGGGATGCCCTCATTATCAATGATTGCTGTCCCACAAGCTATTATCTCTGTCAGATAACTTGTTCTCTTGTTTAATTGTCTTTTCATTTCTTTTTCTTTTTTTAATTTTTTTTTACTTTCTCTGTAATATTGAGCAGATTCCTCTTGTGGAGACCAAGTACTTGATCCCTGCCAGGTACATCCCGGCTAATACATCTCTGTTGATTCCAGATGAAAAACTGGAGTCACGGACCAGAAGGGTTTTGAGCAACACTTACCAGAAACTCATTCAGTCTGTGTTCCTGGATGACAGCATCCCTAATGGTGTCAAGTACCTCATGTGAGTCTGACATCAGCTACCATCAGATCTTACTTGGATGTCTTTCCTTAGGTGGTGGTAGATGCTTTTCTCCAACAATGAAAGGGAATTTTCAATTAAAAACAGAGCAAAGAAAGCCAACGAGTTCTGTAGCTACGGGCCATTATTGTTATTTCCGATAGTTACCATTCATTGAGCTGTCACTGCTGCTAGGTGATCTGCTAGATACTTTATATATATCAAATTTCGTTTAAGTGTCCCAATACCCCTATAAAGTAGGAGCCGTTATTATCACCCCCATTTTGGAGAAATTGAGGCTCTGAGAGGCCAAGACATTGACCAAGGTCACACGGTTGGTAAGTGAAAGGGCCTGGAATCCAGCCCAGGCTGTGGGACTCTGAACCTGTGCCCTCAATGGCCTGTGCCCAGCTGACTAGAAGGACTTGAGTGGTGTCAAGGCCGCATCTCCCACCCAGTAAGACTCTTCATGTTGCTCCTAATAACACTTCACCTTTGCATAAACTTTATTTCTAAGATCAAGACGATGCCATTTCCATGAACACAAACAAGGAGGCCTCACACCTATATAGACATTGTAGAGTTTGTGTGGGATTATTATTACCAAGTATTTGTGCATATTCTCGTTTGATCCTCATGACAATTCTGTATAGTAAACAGGGATGAATATTCCCCTTTGACCAGGGAGAGAACAGAGATTCAGAAAGATGCGGTGACTTGCCCAGGATTAGAACTCAGTTGTTTTTTGTTTTTGTTTTTGTTTTTGGTACGCGGGCCTCTCACTGCCGTGGCCTCTCCCGTTGTGGAGCACAGGCTCCGGATGCGCAGGCCCAGCGGCCGTGGCTCACGGGCCCAGCCGCTCCGCGGCACGTGGGATCCTCCCGGACCGGGGCACGAACCCGCGTCCCCTGCGTCGGCAGGCGGACTCCCAACCACTGTGCCACCAGAGGAGCCCCTAGAACTCAGTTGTTTTGTGTTCTGTTCTGATGATCTCCCTACTATGCTTCGATGACCGTGACAATGAGCATTTTTAAATCGATCTAGAAATAGGCTTCTTGCCTTGATTGAAAAACCATCACTGGACCCAATCTACATCGGATTATTTGGAAGCACTGGGGCTGGGAAGAGCTCCCTGATCAATGCCATCATCCAGCAAGCCATGTTTCTGCCAGTGTCTGGAGAAAGTATATGTACATCATGTATCGTTCAAGTGAGCTCAGGCTGCTGTGAGTGGTATGAAGCTAAAATCCACTTGCTCTCCAACCAGGTAAGTGTTGCCTCCCTCCCTCCCTCCCTGTCACCCTCCCTCTCTTCCTCCTTTCCTTCCTCCTTCCTTCTCTTTCATCCTTCTTCCTTTTCTTTCCTTCCCGCCCCCTCTCAGAGACTAAGATTATGTTCCTTGTAAATATAGCTCACGTCTTCGTTAAACGAAAAGAACACAGTACAGAATGAGAAAGTCCAACAGAACAAGATGGGGGTTCTAGTGGGTCCTGTCTCAGCTCTTTATGGGACTTTGGGCAGGACGTTTCCCTCTTTGGGTTCCTGTCTCCTCATGGACAAAACCAGGGAGTTGGATTAGATGATCCCTGACGGGATTAGGTGATTTTAGATTTCCTGGGTATGCAGCCCCCTGCCCTCCACAGGGACAATGGATTTCTCTCTTTGTCAGTGTCTTCTGTATCTGTGTCCTGGGGGACTTTGGCCCCCACTCTGCCTTGGCAGGAGTGGAAGCAGGAGCTGAAGAACTTGACGAAACTCCTGCACAGGCCTGAGCAGCTGGGCAGAGAAGAAGAGGATGCCTGGGACAGGGACGATGCAGTGGAGGAAGCCATTTGGAAGCTACAAATGGTTTATGGAAACGGGGTGGAAAGGAAGAGCTATGAGGAGTTACTAAGGGCAAAGCCCAAAGGAAAGATCCCCACCTCCAGAGTCATCACCCTCAAGGCGGAAGAGGTGGGTTCAGGACGTCTTTATCTTTTCATGAGTCTCAAGGATAACAGTTGAATCCCTTTAGGGGATTTGCGCAAGGCACAGTGTTCTTTTTGGAAATAAGTTGATACCCAAATCAGAAGTATCCATGAGAAAGTGGTTTTTCATTATTTATGGCTGTCAAATGGGAATTTTTAGTGTCTGAATGGGGAGTTTTTGTTCACAGGAAAGACTATTTACAGTTACTTGAAGATTAATTAAGGATGCTTTTGGTGGCAAATAATTTAAAAAATAAGCCCGATTTTTAATGGCTTAAACAAACAGGGATTTATTCATTTTCTCACATAAGGAGTCTGGGGGCAGTTGGGTCTGTGGGTTGGTTCAGTGGCTCAACCATGGCCGCATCCCTCTGGTTCCCCTGACCGTCCACATCTGTTGCCTCATTGTAACAAAATTGCTACTGAAGTGCTGGACTTCACAGCTAGCTTCACGGGGGGAAGACATGGATAAAAAGGTGGCACCAACCACATCTCCTCTTTCACTGGGAAGTAAAAGCTTTGCTAGAAACACACCCAACAAATTTCCATGTAGACTTTCTTGTTCAGGACTGAGTCACATGGCCTCTCTGAAGGAGAGTCTAGAAAAAAACAAGAAGCAGACTTGCCAAGATTGGCTGAGACCAGTCTCAACCCACTGCCTTCCCCAATAAACACACAGTCAGGATGCTGCTGGTGCAGGCGAAGGGCAGGATGGATGCAGGATGTGCACCTAGTAGAACAATGCCCTCTTCATTTTTATGATCAATATTCATTTTATTTAAATTAAAATTCGATTTTAAATGAAACCAGAATACACGGGCAACTAATCTGTAACTTATTAATGTCGTACATTTAAAAACCTAGTGTTTCTTGCATCTGAAAATTCACCTTTAATATATTGTTATTCCATTTGTAAATCTGGCAATTTTTGTATGAAACGAGAACAATTACTTACACCTGTTTCTAAAATTGAACGTTCAATTATCTCCTAAGTTTACCATAGAAAAGCCTCCTTTCAAAGTTAATGCTACTTACATAATTAATCAACATTTCTTTTTATAGTTCAAATTTAATATATTTGATTCTCTCAAAAAAATTGAAATACTTGACCAGGCATACTTAGAAGTCAAATGAATTAAACCTTTCAAGGCACTTAGCTCTTATATATCTAGAACATGGAACAAATGTAGTAGCCATTTCTTATATTTAAATGGCTATTATAGTTAAAACGCATTATGCTCCTAATATCTAAAACACAGACCGAGCACGTCCAAAGAAACGTAATGATGATAAAACTGGCTACTTTATCTGAATACACACAACTTACACCACGGTATCAATATAATATTCATTTCTTCACTACTCTGTATTTAGAAATATCCCTTCCCCGTGTTACGAATTTACCCATGGAAACAAGAGGAACAGAATTAACATCTCCATGAATGAGGGTACAAATTCAGAGTTTGGGTCAGGGATTGTAGGCTGGGGTGAGGGAATCTGAGTTTCCCTCCCAGCATGACTCGCCTCCACCAGTTTATTGAGTGGAGCCCTCTTCTTACAGAAAGCCCATGCTTTTTCTTTTATGTTGCTCTTTTTGTATCTCCTTTATATTTTCATCAAAATATCTTAAAGAACTTTTATCATTTCCTCTCTCACAGTTTCTTGTGATTCGATTAGAATTGATGAAACCTCTTACTCCCTACCCTGCAATTAAATCAGATTGCAACAAATCCTCTGACTTAATCTCAACTCTCTTAAGAATTTACTTTATCTTTCTTTCAGGACCATTCTGTAGATATTTATTAACAATGACTACCATGCATCCCAAATCTTCTCTCCCCTGAAGTATCCCATAGAGATTCGCTGCCATACATAGTAGCTGGCATGAAGATGTCATTGTACCAAGATATGTTTCGTGAAAAACAACAGGCTGAGAGCGATCCCCCATCTCACCCACCATCACGAAAACATCCTGGAAACGCCTATATGTCAATATATTTTTTTGGTACTTGGAAGATAAATTTTTAAAATCTTTTTGAAGATCAAGTTCAATTTTCCATCTGGAAAATACGGTCACCATCTCACTATCCATTTTCCACAGTCAGGGCTTTCTGGTAATGAACATGCTCATATTAACCATGTGGGAAGAATCCTCTCTCTCTCAAATTTAGAATACTGCATATGACTTCCATTAATTTTAGAACTGGAATGGAATTTAGAAGATACACTCATTATCCAGTGAAGCCTGTTCTAACTGACTTTGTTTTCTGCATCTGTCAGTCAAGGAACTTGAACTTCCTGATCTCCAGCGTCCTTTCTGGTTCTGAGTCTAGACCCTTCCAGGCTGGATCTGAGGCCTCCTGGTGCCTGTTGCCCAGGTGCTGCTTTTCACGTTTCTCGGTGGACCTTCGGTGAAACTGAGTCACAGCCCATTCAGGGTAGATGTGCTGGGAGAATGTCTGGTGTGTGTGACCTGTCACCTGTCCCTCTTCCTCAGGCAGGAGAGCTGTCTCTCAAGCTGGACCCCTACATCCGGACTCAGAGGAGAGGTTGGGATGGAGGATCAGCTGAGACACAAATCTGGCCCTTGATCAAACTGGTGGAAGTGACTCTTCCCAAATCGGAGCTGATTCCAGAAGGCGTTGTGCTGGTGGACATTCCAGGCACAGGCGACTTCAACAGCAAGAGGGACGAGATGTGGAGAAAGGTGATTCTCTCTCATATGGCTTTGTTCCCTCTCTCCTCAACTCCAGCACCCTTTCTAAAGCAGCAAAGAATGCTCTGCTTTCCGCTTACAGGATTTTATGAGCTCATCAGAGTTAAATTCTTCCACGTTCTAAGCCTCAGGGCAATGGCAGGATATGGTTGGCCAGAGAGATTGGGGAGGGAGGAATCGTGAGTATGTGACAGATGAACAGGGCCAGCAATAAAGTCGTCCAAGAGTGAGCAGAGGAAACAAGGACAGAGCAGGAGAGGGAGGCCCAGATATGGGTACAAAGCAGAGAAGCCAATAGCCACGCACCAAGGAACCGGGAGGCTGCTCCCATGTTTGGCTGTAGGGAAGAGAAACTCACTAAAGCAAATCCCAAGTCAAGAAGGCTTCATCAAAAGGCTGTCAAAGGATCTCACGAGACACAGCCAGGCCCCAGGACCACCTATCAGGCTGGAAGCTGCTATTTTCTCGCTCATCCTCTGCCTGGTCTCTTGCGACCCTGTTTCTCTTTGTGCGTCTGTCAGCTGAGTCCTGCTTCTCCCTTAGCCATTAGCGCCCATGTTGTGGAACAGGACCGCCTTGGCTGCGTCTCTGAATGACACTGCTGTTCCTGTACCTATCACTGTCTGACTATAGTCTCTATGTCTTTTAGTTCAGATTCCTCAGAGGAAAATCTGATCAACTACCACCCAGCTAAGGATCAACTCTCTCTGGATTAAGTATCCATCCCTAGTGTAGTCAGCTGTGCCTGAAGGGGGTCATTGAGATGAAAGTAGGTAGGAGTTCAATTCCCAGCAAATGGAGCATAAGCCGATCGGGCCCCCCACCCCACCCCCAGATGTGTCTGCAGCCAGAGAGTTAAACGCTAGGGCAGTCTGAGCTGTACCTAGTGATTAGAGGCTGGGGGATTTTAAAGAATTTATCTCTTTGTTAATTTGCTTTCTGTTCATCAAACACATACAATATGTAAGACTATGTACTAAGCACTGAGGATGCAAAGATTATAGCTAATAATAATGAGAGCTGAGCTAATTTTATAGCTCATAACCCATGCAAGAAGGCTCAAGAGCCTCTCTGCTGTCAACCTCTACTATATCCTACACGATAAACAACACAAAATGAAGAGTGAATGAACAGGTACAGAACATGACCTTTTATGTTAAGAAGCGTGTGCGTGTGTAATGTTTGCAAATGCACGGCGAAAGTCAGATCCTGCCTTCCGGTAAGATACATACCCAACTGTTAAGAGCAGCCTCTGTGTTTCCTACCGCTCTTTACTACAGACACCTCTGTATTGTTTGTATATTTTGCCTGAACATGTATTATCTTTAAAACTAAAAAGACGAAAACAAAATAAAACAATGTGATTGAGAAGCAGAGCCTTCCCTCAAGGGGCTTAGAGTCTACTAGGAGAAATGAAACACGCAGATGACGAAATACGTGGCAGAAAATGATGTACGAGAAGCACGAGGAGCTATGAGCTCTCAAAAGTCGAAATCACCTCCAACCAGAGAGCTCATTCCTTCAACAAATAGCCACTGAGCATCTCCTCAATTTTATGATAGGCTCTGGACAGACGGAGACAAAGTCCTTGCCCTTGGAAGGCTCGTAGTTCAGAAGGGAATGAAATACACTAATGAACAAACCCCATTACTTAAAAATGAGAGCACAAGGTGATGACTTCCTTTGGGAGGTGGGTGAGGCTTCAGAGTGGATACAGATGCTCAGCCTCCACCAGGTAGAGGAGGCAGGTGGGAGTGGGACCCTGAGCACCGTTTGCAGCATTTGTGGAGCCCAGAGGGCTGAGGGCGTGGGGGAAGGATGGAGAGAGGCACAGAAGCCAAGCCTGGGAAAGGTGGGGTGGGCTTTAATACCATGCTTCCTGGGGAAGTTCGAAGGACAGGAGGGACTCGGGTGAGTGATAGAGAAAGAAAGGGCGTCTTAGAAGGAGCTCAGGAGCGCAGGGTGGGAGGGAACACGGGGCACAGGACCAGAGCCAGAAGGGACTGGGAAGGAGGGCCAGTGTCTGTGAGTCACGATCAGTGCAGTGGCTGCCGAAAAACTCACTGCGGGCCCACTGCTTCTCTGTTATAGGTAGACTTTAAATTCAGCAGATTTGCGCTAAATGAATGACTGTGGGCCGGGGGAGCTTTGTGACTGTGGTTTCCAATAAAGATCAGGATAACAGCTTACAGATACTCAGCCTATGCCCTGATTTTACAGATAAGGAAATGGAGGCTCAGAGATGGGAAGTCATTTGCCCAAGACCACACATCTACTGAGTGGCAGAATTTGAACCAGAGAGCAGGTTCCTGCCTTCCCAGCTGAGACTCTGTCTCTCACCCCCCAGCACATCCCCTAACAGTTCTTTAAGGAGGAGGCAGTCCCAGCATCCTTCACCCTTGGTGGTCTGCTCAGGCCTGGCCGGGAGAGCCTTTGTTTCTGCAGGGTTTCAGCTCTGGGAGTGGAATCGCCAACCTCCTCTAGTTCCAGGCCAGTCCCAGGGAGCGACAGCCTGAGGAGGTGGCCGGCCTCGCTCACAGGATGGAGCCGTGGCTGCTGCCAGTTCAGGTACACTGGGCAGCTTATCAAAGGCCACTCAGAACAGAGGAGCTGTGAGGAGGTGGGGCTGAAGCGAAGTGATGGCCCCCAGGCTGCTCTGCTTGGTCGCAGCTCCCCTCCGTGCTTGTGGTTTTGTGATATCCTCTCATGAGAAGTTACTAGAGACTCCCCTCCTTCCAGGGAGAGCAGAACACGATGCCTCGCCCCCACCTCCCCAGCTGCCCAGCAGTACCTTCCCTACACTAAAACCATTAAGAGCTCAGACGTCCCCGTGCTGCCTGAGTCACCTGACCTCTTGGAGGCCCATTCTCATTGTGGGAAGGGAGGAGGGCGGCGATGGCAGGGGGCCATCCTACCCACTCCCAAATCCAGTGGCTCTTGTCTTATAGATCGGCTTTTTTCCGGTGTTTTCTGTGACTCTAATTTTACCAAATCCTGGCAGTCGGGAGCTTTGTGTAGGGCCTGAGATTTAACCACTGCAACCTTTATGATTGCAGTTCTCTTCTCTTTTAATAAACATTTATTAAGCACCTGTAGTTTACCAGGACCAGGGGAATATAAAAGTGAAAGAGGTCCTGCCCTAGAGGAGGAGTTTCATCTTCCACAGCCTGATGGAATGATCTGAAGCATCCCTAAATTGGTTATAATTTGGGAAGTGGGAGGGAGCGATTGGTTTTATTTTCCTGCCCGAATGTGAGTCCATCCATGTAGGGGAGGAAGTTCAGGACCCATAGTTGGGTGGCCTTAAGCTGATCCTTTGCCTCTTGGGGACTGTTATGTACCCCCTCAAGTCAAAACGGTTAAAAATGTCTCCAGACATTGCCAAGCGTCGTCTGGGGTATAGAACCTCCACTAGTTAAGGACCATTAGTATAAAGCAAATAATGATTTCATTAGCAACTCGCAAACTTGTCACAGCTTTTTGTATAAAGTGCTGTTTTGAGGAACCATAAACAAACTCAGTCCTGGTGATGGACCAGCTTTTCACTTATATGGTGAGATGAGTGAAACAATGCAGTCAGAGAAATGTCACAAGGCAACACGCTATTGCTTGTCACATGAAAGTTGCATATTAGCTAAAGCAATACATATGTGATCAACGAGTAGGTTGCAATTTCAGGTTCATTGGCCTTTGCAACTTGAATCACGCGGTTTCTGGCTCCCTGCTGCCACCTGGTGGTAGTATGCTGAATATGCAGGGGCAGCCAGACATCAAAATGATGCCCTGTGGTGACAGCTTTGGGGTAGATCATGACCAGGACTAGCTCTGGAAGAACAATAATCTTCCCTAGAGGACAGCTGAGGTAAATCAAGCCCGTGATGGATATGGAACTGGAGGTCTGATTTCTTGAATTCTATCAATGACTACTGCCACAAACATCTCTGAAGCCTCTACTGTGGGCCAAGTACTGTGCTTGAGGTGATGTGGATTCCAAGCTGAAAGATGCAGCCCCTTCCCACCCAGTACCTCACAGTCTGGGTGAAGAGGGGGAGAGGGGTATAGAGTGCCGACCGTGTACAATAGTTCTGCCTGAGAAGTACTGTGGCAGGTAAGTCCAGGTGCTGTGGGACGCAGAGGTAGAGGTGGCCAACCTAGCCTCAGGTGGCCCTTGGCAGTCTCAGATGGCAAATGGATGTCAAGCAGAGGTCATGGCAAGGGCAAAGGCCCCAAGAGATAGATGAGCAATTTACATCCCAGGAAGTGTAAGAAGCTCCTATGGTTGGTGCCTAAAAGAATGTGGTGGGGAGGGATGAGAGGTGGGGTTGGAGAGAGAGTCGGGGCAGGGCATCGAGGACAGACATGGTACATTAAGGAAGCACATGCTCTACAACCGAGGCACCATTTATGCTCTTAAACATGCTGTGGTCGTGTTTCACAGACCATTGATAAATGTTCAGTTATCTGGCTGATCAGTGACATCGAAAGAGTTTCTGGAGGGAGAGCCCATGAAGACCTTCTGAACGAGAGCATCAAAGCCTGCCAAAGGGGGTTCTGCAGGGACATGGCCCTGGTGGTCACCAAGACCGACAAGCTCCACTTGCCGGAATATCTAAGGTACGGTGCTGGGCTTACAGGGATGCGGGCTTTCCTCCATGGGTCCTGACTGCTGTAATTACGGTAACAACAGAGCTTTGACTCATGGGCATTTTGGACTCAGGGAAGTGACCACTGGGGCTAAAAGAGAAGTCTGGGTGATTTCCTGGGACATCAGGACCCTTGGGTAGGTTGTCTTGGGAATCTTCCAGAGCAGCTGCTTAACGCCCGTGCTCTACACAGCTCCAGGGGTGCCACTCAGGTGTCTGAGATGCAAAGAGCAGCTCCTGGCATTTTACAGAGTGGTGGACCTGCCTGTCCCCCCAGATATGGGAAGTGTAGACGGCCCACAGCTGTTGGGCACTTGCTATAACACCATCTGGCCCGGTACCGCTTTGAAGTGTCAAGATTCTGTTTCAGATTTGTCTCCTCCTGAGATTTTAAACCCATATGGAGCAAGGTTCTCAAAGGTTCAGAACTTGGCCCAAAGTAAAAGCATTCTTAGAGTCATACTCTAACAAAACATAATGAAGGGTAAGCATTTTAGAGCTTAATAGATGTTAATATATGTTGATTTCCATGCACATGTCTGTTCCCCCTGTAACTAGGTGGACTGGAACTTATCTTCCATGTTGGGGCACTCTGAAAGTGAAAGGGGTTGTAATTAATCTTTACAGAGGATCGCAGGTGTACACTGGTCTGTTCCGGGGACATAGGACATACAGTCATGGGCTCTACCCTTGCCAGTATTTCTCTGCTCTAACAAAAGCTTCTCCACCTGCCCCCTCTGCCGTATCCTCCCCACTTGAGTCTACTGTCTCCAGGAACTACCTAAGCAGAGAAAAATTCCTCAGTGAAGAAACAGACTAAGACTTTTCCCCCAACTTCTTGCTTTCATGGTCTAAGTTGGAATTTCAGCTCCATTATTTTTTTCCCTGCAATTCCATTCACCCCACTCCCTACCACAGAATAGTATCTCAAGTGCTCCCTTTCCAATGCCAGCTCTAAAACTGAACATAATACAGTTGAATTTATGAAATGTTTATTGAACACCCTGGTAGGGGCAGCAGATTCAGAGAGGCACCGTTCTTAGTCACTGAGGTCACTGTCTTAAAAGAGGATGAAAGGTTATATGAGAGGGACAAGTAAAGTACCATGGGACCCCGGAGAGTGAGGGCTACGTTTTGACTGGGCCAGGTGGTGAGGTCACAGAAAATTCCACCGATGACAATATATTGAGAAATTAAGATACTTTTTTCAAATGGACACTGGAGGTGGGTCAGAGCATTTGGACTGAAGAAAGAGCTTAGGAAGAGGCATAAAGGCATGACAGTATATGCTGCTTTCAGGGAAAGTCAAGACTGCCGTGACACATCACGAGATAAATAATTGTTATATTTCTCATTTCAGGGAAAGAAAAGTGGGAAGTGTAAGTATGGACTAGTTTTTTTTTTCTTTCTTTTCTAAAGCTCAATTGAGATATAATCGATAGACAAAAAGTTACACACATTTAATGTAAACATCTTGATGAGTTTGGACTTGTTATTCTTAAATAATACTTTTTATGACTAGTAATATATGATTCGAACACATGCACATTTGTCTGGGCCAGAGGAAGAGCTGCCCGCAAGATGTGCATCTCATCCCTTTATCACTCTTGATAACCCTAGACTCTTTGCCATGTTTTTATTTCTTTTCACAATCCAGCAAGCTATTCAAAGTCAGCGGGAGGCTGTTTTAGAAAGAAATGAAATGATAAAGCTACAAAGGAATAAAGTTCTCAAGGAAAAACTAAAGGTAAGTTAACAGATTCTCCTATGCATTTTTCTGCTTTTCAACCACTCAGATTTTGAGAAACACCTATTTGGTCTTGTGCGGTAGCAAGGGCAGAGGCTTTGGAGTAGACAACTTAGTCCTGCTGATGAATTACTTTGTGACCTTAGGCAAATCACTGTACCTCTCTGAGCTTCCATCTTCTCATCTGTAAAATGGGGGAATAATAATATCTACTGCCTGTGATTGTTGGAAGGATTGAATGAGCATATGGTCTACTGAGAATTATGTGCAGATAAGATCAGGGATCACAGTGCAGGTTGAAGTGTGCTTGGCTAGAGGGATGCAGCAGGGCTGGGGGAACACAGAGGAAGGATGCCCCAGTCACACGGGCCGTTGGGGGAGGCGGTGTTGAGGAGAAGTTCAGGGAAAACTTCTCAGCCTCTTCAGCAGAATTTTAAAGAACCAATAGTCTTGAGTGAGGTGAAGAAGTCGGACAAAATGTGTTTGATACAGAAGGAAGAACATGGTTGAAGAAAACTGCCACGCTTGGTGAATTATAGGCAAGTAGTTTTGAATAGCTCAGCAAGGGGCATACGCAGGAGTGTTGGGAGAAAAGCCCTGAGCTCTATTTTTCAAGCTTGAGTAATTGTTCTGTGGGAATCTTGCTGTTTCTTAAATTATTTTTATTATGCTGTCACTAAAACAGGTACAAACATAAAACTCCTTCCTGTAATAGTCTTATGCAACTATAAAACTGAAACCAACTTGAAGATGAAATATAAACAAAACAACTTAAATGTTATATCACAGTTAGTATAATGTGATAGAAGGGATGGTTTTGCTGAGACTAAACCTTCAGTGTTGGATTTAACAGTAAAAACACATGGCCTGAGGTCCAGTTCTATGTTTAATTGCTTTCTGTATTTTGACTTCAATTATATTGATGCAGAAAATGTCTGGCGTACAATGTGGAATTAGAAATTTCAGGGCTTTTGTTTCTAATTCAGAATAATCAGACTTCATACTCAAGCCAAAGTCTTCTACCGAGCAATTCTTGAATGTTGATTTTAATGAGGCAATAACTCAGTAAAGCTGTTCTTATTCTCTTTAATTGTTCTTCTTGGCATTAAAGAAATATGCATTTTATGAGGACCTAATTATATTGTTTCTGGAAGCAGAAACATGAAATACCTCAATACACAATTTACAATTATATTTATTGCTAAAAAATGTGGCAAATTGGTATGTACAAGATAGGGTCTGGGCAACAATACATCAGCTTGCAGGGTGACTGTGGTTTTGATTCTTATGGCACAAGTTCTTTTAGGTCTGCACACCTACACCTCTGATGGCTAGGTAACGCCTTCATTCTCCAACCACTTCTTTTCAGTTTGAATTATTGTGAGACCTTTATTTGTACTGCAGACCTTCATTTGGAGCAAATTTAATTTTGATCATAGAAAATATGAGTCAGAAGTTGATTATAGGGTAGCCACTCATAGAGATGTCTCTGCTTACTTTTTTAATTATAAAAAAGAAAATTAAGAAAAATATTGTAAGAAAAATTTCAGGCTCCTGGGACTACACTTATTGATTTCAATTTGGAAATATTATGCATCTTAGAAAGGTGATTTTCTCGGGAATATGGAGAATGAATGGTGGGGAGAGGGGCTGGTGAAGATTGGATGTAGAAAGACCAGCTGGGAGGCTTTTTCTGTAATCTAGGTGGTGTTAAAAAGAAAAAAAAAGAAGTGATAGGGCTTCCCTGATGGCGCAGTGGTTAAGAATCCATCTGCCAATGCAGGGGACATGGGTCAGAGCCCTCCGGGAAGATCCCACATGCTGCCGAACAACTAAGCCCGTGCACTATAACTACTGAGCCTGTGTTCTAGAGCCCGTGAGCCACAACTACTGAGCCTGCGTGCCACAACTACTGAAGCCCACATGCCTAGAGCCCGTGCTCCACAACAAGAGAAGCCACCGCGATGAGAAGGCCACACACCGCAACGAAGAGTAGCCCCCGCTCACCGCAACTAGAGAAAGCCAGCGCACAGCAACAAAGACCCAATGTAGCCAAAAAAAAAAAAAAGTGATAAGAGCCTGAACTAGGCAGTAACCATAGAAATAGAGTAGAGGAGATGCATTCAAGAACGAATAGGGGGTTCAGATCCATAGGTCTGGATGACTAATTGTATGTGGCAGGTAAAAGAAAGCTGGGTTTTGATGTTCTCAGGCACGTCTTTTTTTTTTTTTCAGGCATGTCTTTTGAGGTGATTATTATACAGCATTTTGCCTTTGCTTTAGCAAATCTGTAAAGAAAACCTATGCTACTGTTCCAGTGCCTCTCTCCGTCACTCGCACATGACTACCGCACTCATACTTCTGACACCATACGTGTGGGAGTTTTCTTCGCACCAAGCAATTCTCTCTGACACCAGCTGGGCACCTTACAATTTAACTCAGTTTGACATGGTCTACCTGGAGATAGTGTCAGATCCCACAGGTTAAGGATTTAGTCCCACAAGACTGCCTCCCACTTCAGATATGAATCTCAAGAAGTAGGTCCCCAGGTTACCCACAACTGCCTGACTTGGCTACAAATTGGTTCCCTTGACCTCCTCTCCCTTGCATTATTGGGTTATTTGCTAGAACAGCTCACAGAACTCACAGTGAAACACTCACATTTACCAGTTTACTATATAATAAAGGATATGATAAGAGATGAACAGCCAGATGAAGAGATACATAGGGCGAGGTCTGGGAGGGTCCCCAGCGCAGGAACTTCTGTCCCCATGGAACTGGGGTGCATTGCTCTCCAAGTATGTAGATGTGCTCACAACCTGGAAGCTCTCCGAACCCTACACTACTGGGATTTTATGGAGCTTCATCAGATAGACATGATCAATTATTAACTCCATTTCCAGCTCCTCTCCCCTCTCTGGAGAATGGGGGTGGGGGATAGAAATTCCAAGGGATTTGGGAGCTCTGTGCTGGGAACTGGGGCCAAAGACTCAATGTTAGAATGAAACCCCCTATTTATAAGGGGTTTAGGAGCCCTGTGTTGGGAACTCAGGGCAGAGACCTGTAGACAGATAGATAAATAGATAGATAGAGAGATAGATAGATAGAGATAGAGCTTATTATTTCATAATACCTTATTAGTTTACTCAGTTTGAGGATTATAATGAACTCATGGCTTTTCACAGAATTACTGTGTTCTTTTTGATGTTCAAGTTCACATCTTGGCCAAAGGGAGCCTTTAATTTTAGCTGGTTCCTTTTAGCATTACCCAGACATTAAAAAAATATATCTTTCCTCTCTGGCAACAAGAACATATTCAGGCCCATTTTCTTTTTCCCTGCCTCAAGGCATGGAACTATTACTATCAAAGAAACTTGAGTTTCTTTTAGCAGAGAATAATATTAAAAATAAAAGTTGGGGTGCAAGGGGTACATATCAAATAATTCATACAAGTAAAAGAAGTGGACAGGGTGATGTCACTGCAAAGTCATTTTAATGACAAAGCTAGAAAATATAGATTTTTTTTAAATGGGGTTGCAACTAGTTCAAAAAGATACATGCACCCCAATGTTCATAGCAGCGTTATTTACAATTGCTGAGACTTAGAAACAACCTAAGTCTCCATCAACAGATGAATGAATAAAGAAGTTGCAGTGTATATATGTGTGTGTATATATATATATGTAGATAAATAGATAGATAGATAGAGATATATACACACACATACATACACACAATGGAATACTACTCAGCCATAAAAAAGAATGAGATTTTTGCCATTTGCAGCAACACGGATGGACTTGGGGGGCATTATGCTAAGTGAAATAAGTCAGAGAAAGATAAATACTGTATGATAATGGCTTATATATGGAATCTGAAAAATACAACAAACTATTGAATATAACACAAAAGATGCAGACTCACAGATATAGAGAACAAACTAGAGGTTACCAGTGGTGGGGAGGGAGGGGCAATATAGGGGTGGAAGAGTGAGTGGTAGAAACTATTGGGTGTAAGATAGGCTCAACATGGGGAATATAGCCAATATTTTGTATAAAAAGATACATGCACCCCAATGTTCATAGCAGCGTTATTTACAATTGCTGAGACTTAGAAACAACCTAAGTCTCCATCAACAGATGAATGGATAAAGAAGTTGCAGTGTATATATGTGTGTGTATATATATATATGTAGATAAATAGATAGATAGATAGAGATATATACACACACATACATACACACAATGGAATACTACTCAGCCATAAAAAAGAATGAGATTTTTGCCATTTGCAGCAACACGGATGGACTTGGGGGGCATTATGCTAAGTGAAATAAGTCAGAGAAAGATAAATACTGTATGATAATGGCTTATATATGGAATCTGAAAAATACAACAAACTATTGAATATAACACAAAAGATGCAGACTCACAGATATAGAGAACAAACTAGAGGTTACCAGTGGTGGGGAGGGAGGGGCAATATAGGGGTGGAAGAGTGAGTGGTAGAAACTATTGGGTGTAAGATAGGCTCAACATGGGGAATATAGCCAATATTTTGTAATAACTGTAAATGAAAAGTAACCTTTAAAAATTGTATAAAATTTTTTTAAAAATGGGGCTACAAATTATATTCCTGATTTCAATCTAACTCCAACTTTACTATATGCTTTTTTTTTTTTTTTTTTTCGGTACGCGGGCCTCTCACTGTTGTGGCCTCTCCCGTTGCGGAGCACAGGCTCGGGACGTGCAGGCTCAGCGGCCATGGCTCACGGGCCTAGCTGCTCCGCGGCATGTGGGATCTTCCCGGACCGGGGCACGAACCCGTGTCCCCTGCACGGCAGGCGGACTCTCAACCACCGCGCCACCAGGGAAGCCCTACTATATGCTTTTTGATTCTGCTTCCATCTTGTGTCACTTCTATTTTGAGCTTCCAGGTTTTCTCCTTTCTTATATACAATATCTTCTTACAAACTTAATACATTATGCTATATATAGTTATTAAAAACCATGTGTGTAAATGATAACAGTGGCTCATCTTTCTATAGGATAATCTGATGAGCATCTACTTAGCTCTTGGATCCTACCCTCCAACTGTAACTGTTTCTACTTCTCTTTAACAATAATACGGAACCTGCTACTGTAGCCATCCCGTTGATACTATAAAAATATTTCTTTGGATTACAATAACAAGAAGTGTAAACGAATCTTCAATAATTTTTAGAAAAGATATACAAAATTTAGAGCAAAATTTTAAATAATGCAAACACCTGGGTAAATCTAGGAATACTCCTTTCAACTATTTCAAAACTCTACTAACATTTAATTGCTTTTTAATTAATTGTTTTATCTCCCAGTAGAAAGTGGGGTCAACTTTCCCTAAACATTTTCCTAGAGTCAAAACTCTATCAAGCAGGGAAAAAATAATAATCTTGGCAGCTCCTTTATACAACTTTAGTCCTGACTAGAGTGTGGGGCTTCTAGCAATCTGTATTCCAGCCTTGACTAGATGGGCTCACAACTTGAGATGCAGAGATATTGCAGAGATGCAGCTTCTTGCCTCTCCCAGTGGACCACTCACTCAGCTTTTTTATATCTTTGCATCAGAAGAAGGTTGACAACTCCCTACTGTGTTCTACCGCCCCCATATACCCATGCATACACATGCATACTCTTTACGGCTTTTCTCTTTTAAGTGAGAAGAATGAAGGATTATGAAACATCATTTATGTGTCATTCTAGTATGACTTCTCTGTGGTGATGTTTTTCTAATCATAAAAAATTTCTCATATGATTCTTAATTCCTTGACATTTAAAACCATCATTTGCTTAAACATTACTCTGCATTTAAATGTGTAGGATGACTAACCACCCAGTTAAGAAACTTGCACTTTTATAGGACCTTTGCCCAGTGTTGTGTTGTGCTGATACGTTGATACATGTTTTAACAGTCAGCTCTCTGTTTAGAAAACAAAAAAGGCCCAATGTGTACCATTTGCCGATTCCTGTGGTGTAAATGTTCCCTTGCCAGTTTCAAGCTACCGATGTGCTGGTGCTGAGGGGGGAGCTGGGAGGAGCTGTGTATGGTGGATGCTCAGGAGCTGGTCCAAGCTGGCTCCTGCCCATCACTGCCTTTGTCAGGGCTGTGCTTATTTTTCCAAAATGGACCCTGGTACTTTCCCGCCTCTGAACATTTAAATATAGCTTTTTAAAAAATTGAGGTGTACTTAATTTATGATGTGTTAGTTTCAAGTGTACAGCAAAGTGATTCAGTTATAATATCTATATCTATCTATCTATCTAATCTTTTTCAGATTCTTTTCCTTTATAGGTTATTACAAGATATTGACTATAGTTCCCTGTGCTATACAGTAGGTCCTTGTTGTTTACCTATTTTATATATAGCAATGTGTATATGTTAGTCTCAAACTCCTAATTTATCCCCCCCCACTATCCCCTTTGGTAACCGTAAGTCTGTATTCTATGTCTGTGAGTCTATTTATGTTTCGTAAATAAGTTCATTTGTATCATTTTTTTAAAATTTCACAAATAAATGATATCATATGGTATTTGTTTTTCACTGCCTGACTTATTTCACGTAGCATAAGGCCCTCCAAGTCCATCCATGTTGCTGCAAATGGCATTATTTCATTCTTTTTTATGGCTGAGTAGTATTCCATTGTATATATACCACATATTCTTTAACCATTCATCTGTCGATGGACATTTAGGTTGCTTCCATGTCTTGGCTGTTGTAAATAGTGCTGCTATGAACATAGGTGTGCATGTATCTTTTGGAATTACAGTTTTCTCCAGATATATGCCCAGGAGTGGGATTGCTGGATCCTATGGTAACTCTATCTTTAGTTTTTTAAAGTTAAATACATGGTTGAACTATTTTCTCTATATATTTCCTTCTAGAATTGCTATTTTTTTTTAACTCCCAAGAGAATCTCTGCAACAGTGTCCTCACAACCTCTGACCTTGTAAGGCGGACAGATGGGAACATTTGACACTTGTTCCTTACAGGGCTTGTGCAGAACTGAAAGCGAATGAGCTCAAGTTTGCTGGAGGCTCTTGTGGAGCATGTGCATGGTTGCCTTTGCGGCGGTTGAGTTATTCTGTTCTCTGTGTGCCTCTCTCACTTCAGAGGAAGCTGCCAACTGACTCCAGGGTTCTGGAAGACTCAGAGCTGGTGTACACGGTCAGCGCCCAGGAGTACTGGCAGCAGGCTCTCCTCACCGAGGAGGAAACCGGTAATTTATACATATATATTTTTTCATCTCAATCACTCCAATTCTCAGGATTAAGCTTGGCACTCTGAATTTCCCATTCTAGAACTTTCTGTGTCGCACTTCTAGTTTACCACAGTTTCTATACCTATGAGCAGCTATATGCGTGTTTGTCTCTGCATTGTTGTGGTGCCTGAGACCACAATTCCTTTCTCCTCCAAATCTTACGACGAGTTGCCATTTCCTTAGTGTTTGCCTTGAGAGTCCTTGCTCACCCAGGGACAGGTAGAAAAAGCATCCATGGCATGCTTTTTCTTTGGGGGTGGGGTGGGGTTAGAGAACATGGCTGCTTTCTTCAGAGAACTTGAAATTTACATGAAGAGCTAATATAGTAAGTCCCCTACACACGAATGAGTTCCATTCCGAGAGCGCGTTCGTAAGTCCAGTTTGTTCGTAAGTCCCATAAAATTAGCCTAGGTACCCAACTAACACAATTGGCTATATAGTACTATATTGTCATAGGTTTATAATACTTTTCACACAAATAATACATAAAAAACAAACACAAAAAATAAAGAAAACATTTAATCTTACAGTCCAGTACCTTGGAAAGTACAGTAGTACAGAACAACAGCTGGCATCCAGGGGCTGGCATGGAGGGAACAGGCAAGAAGAGTTACTGACTGGAGGAGGGGGAGGAGGTGGGACATGGTAGAGCTGAAGGATGGTCAGCGATAGGAGAGGGAGGGTAGGCTGCAATGTCACTCACGCCTGACGTTGATGGCGCAGGTTCTGGTTCCTTGCTGGAACCAGATGCACGTTTGCATCTTTGAAAGTTTGCAGCGTGAAGGTTCGTAAGTAGGGGACTTACTATACTAAGCCACGTGCAAAAATCAAAGTAAAAATGAGGCTAGTTCTATGGTGCTCTGAGTACAGCAGAAATTCAGAGAACCCAGGACCTGTGTGACCGGATTACTGAAGGAAAGCTGGGTGAGGAGGCAGGATCCGAGCTTGACCTTGATCTCAGCTGAAAATGGTTTAAAATGGGCCTATATGTCACTAGACACGGATGAGCGTCAAAGGCGATTAAGGAGCAGAAGATGTGAAAAGTTGCCAGAAATGGGGAACTGCTTAAACAAGGATATCAAAGAAATAATCAGTATGGCACAGGCAAGGAATAATATAGAAACATTTCCACTTATAGGGATAATGGGGGGAAAGTAGCTTGACATCTATTATCTTCCGACTAACAGAGGATTCGGACTAAGATACGTGTCTAATCTGGAATTGCACTTGTCAGAGGTCCTACCCTTTCTACAGCAAGCATGCGCTATTTTGATGTTAATGGTTATTTGATATAGATAGAAAAGTCTAGCGGGACCAAATGACTGAGGGTCTAGAAATGTGAGCCCCGGGTTCTATATACTATCCAGGTAACTACCGTCCAGAGGGAAGTGCCCGTTTTCTTACCCAGCCTGAACTTTTCCACAGAGTTTGTTCTCTACCACTGAATAAAATTAGCACCATGCATAGCTGCTGATCCTAGACTGGGGAAAACAGATAGGTTGGTTTAGTGAGCAACCCACCCGCATAGGACCTCAGCGGAAGTTAATTCAGACAGCCAGCGTGATCTGTTAATGTTTAAGAATTCTATTTCCCACCAGCTCTGGCCTTTTCAAATTGTTTGTGCTGCCTGTGAATTCCAGAAATCCCCAAGTTAAGAGAATATATCAGGAGAAGGCTCTTGGATAAGAAGAGGAGGATGGTGACCAAGTATGTCACTGAAGCTTTTGGCCTGTTTCTGCTCACGGACAGTTTCAGCTGCACAGACAACCTGCCGGTAGGAAGACCCCTGGGCTGTGTGTCCTCTGCCTCCTGGCCTGGGCAGAATGCTCCCTCTTACCAAGTTAGAAAATTAACTCACCGTAATCTTTCTTTTCTCATCAGAGGAAGACCCTAAGCTTAGAGAATCTAAAGAGAGCAGAAAGAGAATTTGAGGGTTAACATTGTAACCTTTGAGTAAAAAAAAAAAAAAGAAAAAAGAAATAATGTTTTACCTATGACAGATGGGCTGAGAGGAAAAGGTAAAAATAGTCACTTTTGCCTCTCCTGAGACTTGAATCAAGTAGAATGTGTTTAATGGCAGGAGGGATTTGCCTACTTCTACTGGAATATGTCAGTTCTTGGTTATCCTAAAGAGGCATGTGTGCACATACAGTCCAAAAAACTCTCTTCTGCCTGTGGACTTCGTGCATGGCCTGGTGCTGTCAGAATCTCAAACTCAGAACAGCGTGGTTATATAATGTGAGAGGAAGGAAAAGAGGAGGGCCTTTCAGCAGAGAGATATTATCTTCATGGTCTAGAATGCAGGTCTTCTGAATAACCAGTTAAAAATGAATTTTTTCATAGTAGTGGACAAAGTTTATCTTTTTGATGGATGAATTTTTTTTTACCCTAAGATAAGAGGGATAAGCTGCTAAATTCGAGGTTTGGGAGAGTTTGGGAGAAAACTTTGTTGCTGGAATCAATCACCAACTGCATGGTTTCCTTGTGAGGGAATGAAAATACAAACAAACAAGCACATATAAAGACAGAACTCTGACCCACAGCCTGCAGCAAGCTGCCTGGGAAACCAACCCCCCATCTACAATGAACAGCTCAGGAAGCCAGCCTGCTCTAAAACTTGTAGGAAGTTAGACTGCTATCTCTAGTAACAATCTAAGAAGCTAAACAATAACTTCTGAAACAATCAGCCCCAAATGGCCAGACCTTTGTTAACGACTGACGGCTTCCCTTATCCTTTTTTTTTTTTTTAACTGTCATCCATATTTTATGGCAAAGAGATTGCCATTTCTCTTAGGTGTTTTAACATACGAGCAATGGCTGCTTACAAAACGGAAAAGAAAACTTAAAACAACCTGAAACACACAAAAGCAACCCATCAGATTCAGATGACAGAAGTATGGCTGGAAGGTTACATCTCCCATCCAAACTAAACCCTTTAGCAACGACTGCATTGCCTTTAATTCTGCAAATGACAGTCTCCCAGCAGGCTGCATTATTCTGATCCCACACATCCTCAGTATAATTGGCTGCCCATGAAACTCTCATCACAGACCGCCTTGTTAGCTCATGGGCTTCCCTAATCTTTATCCCTGCTTCCAACTGAGGACCAATCAAGAAAAGATAAATATGCATCCTCATGAATCACATAAGATCCCTGCTTTGAGGTTTCCACCTATGGCTGCCCCATGCCAGGGGCCTCTGATCAGGGCACCAGAAGCCTTCCCATCCCTCTGCTTGCCTTTGAGTGTCTGCCAAACGCAAGTGATGGCCACAGACTGTCTTGCTATAGCGAGCTCTAAATTAATAGCCTTTGTGTGTTCTCATTTGGTTGGTATTTCTTTATTTCCACACTTGCTGTCAGCTATCAGGTTTGCACAGCCAAGCTGACTTCTTGTTATGCAGAATAGGGAAAGTGGAGAGAAATGTACCGGTGGGGCTGGTCCTGAGACTGTGGGACAGTGAACCTGGGAGGGCCCTGTAGAGTGATGAGCAGAGGCAGCTGGTGGGGACCTGACTTCAGTGTGAAAAGTAAGCAATGTCAACTCTTTTACTTTTAATTAATTAATTAATTTATTTATTTTTGGCTGTGTTGGGTCTTCGTTGCTGCGCGTGGGTTTTCTCTAGTTGCGGCGAGCGGGGGCTACTCTTTGTTGCGGAGCGCGGGCTTCTCATTGCGGTGGCTTCTCTTGTTGCGGAGCACGGGCTCTAGGCACACGGGCTTCAGTAGTTGCGGCGTGTGGGCTTCAGTAGTTGTGGCTCGTGGGCTCTAGAGCGCAGGCTCAGTAGTTGTGACGCACGGGCTTAGTTGCTCCGCGGCATGTGGGATCTTCCCGGACCAGGGCTCGAACCCGTGTCCCCTGCATCGGCAGGTGGATTCCCAACCACTGTACTACCAGGGAAATCCCAGCAATGTCAACTCTTGATGGTCCACGCAGTGTCAGTCAAATATCCACATTTTAGAAATTAAAAGTGCCATATAGAGTAAGATTCACCATCTTTTTCATCGTATCTCTTATTCCTTGTTTGGGTCTAGTTCTGTGTAAGAAAAATGAGACCCTCCTGGAATCTGAGATTTTCCAATTTGAGTTTTGTCCTCTGAAATACTAGTGAATGTTTTGACATTCTAACTTCCCCCCAAAATTCTTTGGGGTAAAATTTGCCTCTCTGCTCAGCCAAAGATTTTTGGAAGTGCTGATGGAAAACGAATCGGATGTGGTGCTGTGTGTGGTTGGTTTATTTTATAAACACCAGGACAAACCATTTTGCAATCGAAGTTGGAGCGTGGTATGGAGGTGCAACCCATGTAGG
The DNA here is from genome assembly GCF_003031525.2 of Neophocaena asiaeorientalis asiaeorientalis. Lineage (NCBI taxonomy): Eukaryota > Metazoa > Chordata > Mammalia > Artiodactyla > Phocoenidae > Neophocaena > Neophocaena asiaeorientalis. The sequence goes on along the minus strand of NW_020175436.1, from coordinate 2,183,291 downwards.
GGCTCAGTCCCTCCTTGTAGCCAGACTGCAGGTGATGGAAGACACAGAGGAGGGGGCTGGCTGGCACTTCTGTGATAGCCTTTCAGAAGGAGTTGCCAGCAGGCTTACAACATTCTTTGGCCTCAGATGTTGGTCTCAGTCTTCGTTCTCTGACGGAAAGCTGGAAGGCAAGAGTTTGTCAGCTCCTTTGCATTCTGGAAAAAAAAAATCAAATCTAAAAATATATGTGACAGATCATTTTTTAAGATTGTGACTCAAACCAAAAACTTTAAAGTTTGGATAGTTAGTGATTTTAAATGAACAGGGATCTAGTCTTTATTTTTAAGAATCAATGGGAAGTTGATTATGACGAGCTCAGTGTTGAATGAGTCCTGCATTTATTCATAGTAGATGCCAGCCTTTCCCTTTCTCACTGCTCTTTTATTTCCAGCCCCTTCCCTTCTTATCATTCTTTTGCTTCTTCAACAAGGATTCTTTGAGAGTGAGCCTTTGTGAGAATCTTGCCCGTGGAGTTTCTTCTCATGACTTTTTTCTTCTTTCATTTTGATCACTAGTGACACGACAAACTCCAAAGAATCTAGAGGGAACTCTGGGGGAGAAAGTATGGCTTATAGAATTCTAACTAGTGAAAACTCTGAAACTCCCCAGGGCTTGCCTGAAGCGGAATAGTTTCCATAAACTTCTAAAACTCCTCTATTCTGAGACTCAGGGTATAGGAGTTTGAGGCTGTTTTCAGGATCATTCAGCCCCATTCACTTACTTCACAGACGATGCCCTTGCGATCCAGAGATGCTAAGTCATCTCTGTAAGGTCACACCTCAATTCAAGAGCTATTTCTGTCATAACATTTGGAATACACTTTAAAAGCCTACGTTATCCAGCCATTTCTCCACGCCATTCATTCTCCCCAGAAATGTTTATGGACCGTGCTCTCCGTGCCCTGCCTTGGAATAAACAAACATGAACAACAGAGTCTGTCTCTCCAGCAAGGTCCTGGCCCAGGGCAGGAGACACATGGCCTGAGAGAGACATAGCACAGCAGGGGTGTCCTAAATGCAACGGGAGCCCAGGAAAGAGCGCCCCAACTCTGCCCGGGGAGTCAGGGAGAGCATCACATGGGAAGTGACTTTTGAGCTTTGGGAGTATGAGAACATGGGAAGAGCACATGCAAAGGACCAAAAGGATGGCACGTTTGGGGAATGGTAGAAAGTTCAGAGGCAGCTACGTGGGAGGACCTTTTGGGCAAACAGAGAGCTGGTGGTGCTGGAGAAATTGATTGAGTTCTGGCCACGAAGGACCTTAAGTGATGAGCTAAGGAGTGTGGTTTCTTTCCACTGCAGTCAGACACCATGTGGTCCCCAGGGTTCTCATACAGGGGACAGACACTACAGAGTTCCCAGTTTGGAACCCAGAGGTCAAGGCTGCCCCTGGCGGTCACTCCCTCGTATTACTTGAATAGATATTTTCTTCCCTGACTAGGCTATTCTCCTTTGAAGCAGGAACCAAGTCTTTATTTTTATGCTCCTGTAGCTTTGCTGTTTATTTAAAGCAGGATCCAGAAGATCAGTATTACCTGGGGCTTGCTAGCAATGTAGAATCCCAGGCCCTTGGGTTTGAACCAACTCTTCTGGTGGTTTCTATGCACGTTAAAGTTTGAGAAACCCTCTCCTCCAAAACTGCTTTGTGCACGAAGTTCATTAAATATTTGTTGAATCAGATGTCATTGGAAAAATCTCTTTTAATGACAATTGGATTTTTAAAAAATATTTACTCTTTCAAGTAGCCTAATGGGTTAAACCCCAGGAAAAGTTGCAGGAGGATATATTTGTTTGATTCTCCAATCCCACAAAGCTTAAGGAGGTCTGTGCCCTGAAGGGTGCCTTACGGGGATGACAGGGAGGAGTCCACCGTGGGTGATCTGCTCAAGCTCAATCTTGTGTTGGTGACAGACTTAAAGAAAGCAGAGTTGGAGGAGATGGTGCCTTTAGGGAGGGGGTGGCCTCATGTTCCTGATGGCCCTTGTTCCTAGAACGAATACTTGCACGTGAATGGCCTGCGGAGATTTGTGGAAGAGAAGATACAGCTGCTGGAGAAGGCCATCGACCAGTGCTTTGCCCACATAGTGCAGCCTCTGCAAGAAGGGGTCCAAAATGCCAGGAGTTCCTACCGACAGATCCTTGGGGCGTGCCTGGTGGTGAGTGACCCTCTGAAAAGAAAAGCCGTGATGTTCGGTGAGGCCTGCCTGATTCTCCACCTTTTTTCACTATGCCATTGCTTTCGAAAGAAATAAAGAGCTAGAAGAAATTAGGAGAGAGTGAAATTGCACACAGGAAAGCATATTGAGGGAACTGTTTGTGCCTTGTGAGGACGCAGGGAAGGGTACGTGCGCAGGGGAAAGAATTGGAATTTAGGATCCGAGGGTCTTGTTTGGAATGCCAGCCCCACCAAACATCCTCTCCGTAGGCCTGGGCAAGGCCCTAAACCCACTTAAGCCTGTTGGGATTTTTCTTCTGTAAAATGGGGATGGTGAACACTTGCCCAATCTATTTCACAGGGCTGATGTAAGTATCAATTAGATACACAGTAAGAAAGCACCCTATAGTCTCTCACTTGTTGTTTTATCTTTTCAAATTGTGGTTTTATCTTTTCATTATTCAATAGTTATATGGGGTTTCTAAGGGATGAGAGATAAGAAATGTGTGTGGCTGTTTAAGCCATGAAGTTTGGGGTAATTTGTTTCATAACGATCGGCAACGAAGTGACCCTGGAGAGAACTGTTTCTATACGATGGTGGAAGATCCCAGATCACAAAAAGTGAATGAGTGGGTGGGTGCTGAGAAGGTGAAGGCATGAGGTGGGGACCAGTCCTCTGAGACAATGTGCTAGTGGAGGAAGAAGCAGCATCAGACACCTTCAGGCTGTCACCAGGGCTTCATCCCAGGAACTGTCCCCGCTCTCCTCAGCCCTTCAATGGCTTCTTTACTCTGTGACTACGGGCACAACCCAGGGCGTTCCTATTTGATAAGCAACTTGCCCTTGCGATCAGATATTTGGGCAGACATGTATATACTAACATCATATCTTTAGGTAACATAGTAAAATAGCCTAAATGTCTAATCATACGAGAATGCTAATGATATGATACATCCATATGACATTACGTGGTTATTCCAATAATTTTTTGGAAGTATTTACAGTGAATTCAGGAAATGTTCATGTTATAATATTAAGCAAAAGTGGCAGAATATTAAAATAGAGATAGGTGATAGATTGATATGGGAAGATAGATATGGATAGATAGATAGAGATAGTGTGATGTCAGTTGTACCACGCTACATGGCCATTCACTGAAAACATATATCATTGATTAATGATCACAAAGACCTGTACTGAAATTTCAGTCAGTGCAAATGTATTTTTTATTCTCTTTACTGAGGATCAATCACGATGTGGCTAAAATTTGTCGTCTCTTACAGCTCTAGCTTCATATTATTTTTTTCTTCCGATGGGTGAGTTTATGTCTCTGGGAGAAAATATTACAAAGAGATACACATCAAGTTACGTTTTATCAAATATGTAATAAAAAGTGTAAAACATCGAGGCTGTGCTCGGAAAACCTAAAACACATACTCGCGGTAGAGTCAGAGCACACTTTCACTTAATAACTGCTCATTTAGCACTTATTTATCAAGCATGACCTATACCAGGACCAGATGGTGAGGACATCACGATGGATGAAACATCGGGCCTGATCTTAACCAGCGGATGGTCCAGTTTAGCAGCCTGATGAGTAAAGAGACAAACGCAAAGCTGTATGTAAGCAGAGAGCAGAGGATGCTTTGGGAACCCAGGGCAGGGGCACCCGCCAACTTGAGGTGTGACTGCTGTCCTCTCTGTGTAGCTTAATAATACATTGAAAGATCATGTCTCTGCTCTTCCCTGTGATTCTTGGTAATGGTGTTTGGCCAAAGGCAGTGCAGCTGTGATCCCGTGAATTCTAGGTAACACGTACTAACTCCACTATCTTATTGTTTAATTATCCAGAGGAGTAGAGGAAACCAGGGTTTTCACCAGACTCTGAAAGCGGTTTGCCTGAAAAACGGTATCTATGCCTCCAGGACTCTTGGGAGAATAGATCTGAACGAAGCCATCACGCAGCCCATCTATGAACAGATTGATCCTGTTTTTGGAGGCATTTTTAGGTAAAGGATCCTTCACTTGGATCCTCTGTGAACAAACATGCGAAGAACGCTCATCTTTAAGAATTTGTACTTTGGATCTGGAAGGGTCCGGAGTAGCTTGCAACTTGAGGAGGAAAACTTAGTCTTTGGCAAAACACAAAAGCCCTAGTTTGGTTTACTTAAAAATTTCCTGTGGTGACCTGGAGTGCAGCTGGAGATGCTGCTTTCAGATTAATTTTATGATTCCCATTATTTTTCAAATATCTCCTACATGCACCGGGGATCTGAGCCCAGGACAGGGGCATTTTGGCTGGAGAGTGTGGAGTTAAGGAAACACACGACCTTTGTAAATTTCCCTGAATGAGAAAAGGAAAAGTGGCTCCCGATGACTCTGCTTGCTTTTGACACACAGCGCGCTCACACAGCGTGGGGTAGGGGGCTTGAACCTTCACAGCGCCCTGTCCTTCCCTCTTTCCTTGACCTCCAATCCTTTTCACCATCCACAGAAACAGTCTCTCGTAATCCCCAGCCTGTCCGCAGTCTCCCTCCTTTGCCCCTGGCATTTCACCTGGCCTACCACCCTCTCCTGTTTGAGCCATTCTACCTTTGCTCGATTCTTACTCAGTGCCTCCACCCCCGTGCCCCCAACCTTCCTTTAAATGTGTTTGGAATCCTGCGATTCTACCTACGCTCACCCACCCCTGTTTTACACATCTGTAGGGTAAACTCCAAATTCCTTGGAACGGCCTTCAAGACATTCCACCTGCTTCCAACTGGCCTTTCCCATCTCTCCCCACCCCCCTGTCAGTGTCAACCCCTGGCTTTAACCAGCCTGAGGACAGCAAAGAGCAGCTGAGATGTACCAGGGACTTGTGCTAAGCACTTTGCATGCATCATGTCATCACATCCTCCCCATAACCCTCTGAGGTGGCTCTGGTCTTCTTACAAGTGAACACACTGCCATTCGGAGGAATCGTATAGTTTCCCCAGGGTCACCCGGCTCATAAGAAGAGAGCTAGGACTTCAAGCCTCTGCCCTCTCCTCTACTCACCTGATGCTTCTTATTCCTGGGATGTCCTGAAACCTAGTTCACTATGTCGTCCCTGTGGAGAATGCCTCCTCCTTCTTTTCACGTCCCTAAATCTTATCCATCTTTTAAGGTGTAGTTCGTCCCACCCTTTCAAGTGGGAACACCTGGGCAGCAGAAAGACTATGAGTTTTGAGGTTAAACAGATCAGTGCCCAAGGTCTGGGCCTGCTACTTACTAGCTGTGTGACTTTGAACACATTAGCTACCATCTCTGAACCTCAGCTTTCTCATCTGTAAAATGGACATCATTGCACGGACTTCATTATAGGAATTTTGTAACTGTTAGATTTCGTCCTCCTTCTCTTAAAAATGAGTAAAAGAATACCAGCTAGTTCCCTCTTTGTTTTCACCCCACAATAGCCACCGTTGTCTCTTAACATTTTATCGTGCTTTCCCCTGTAGGTCTGGGAAGCCCAGTGATGGCTCAGCTCTGATGCCCCACATAGATGCTTTTAAGCGCTCTCTGCAGGAGAAGATGACGGAAATTGGGATAAGAAATGGCTGGAAATATGATAGCTATAAAAAGAGTTTCCTGATCCAGGAGGTAAGATCCTTATAAAGTGAAGGGGGCAGCGAGGTTGGGTAGTGGTTTTCTTCCCAGCAGGATTTTGGAGGTTGCCTGTCTTTTCCCACCTGTTTCCCTGGAGTGTCCAGGGTCTGGGTGGACCTTATAGCAGGCACTGTGGGATACAGAACATAGTGGGATGGGGCAAAGAGAAGCGGTCCTGAGTCTGCTACAGACGTAGCAAGCTTTGTCCCACTGAGAAGAAAGGAAGAGTAAATGCTGAGATTGTCAAGTAGCCCCAGTTCCCAAGAAGAATCTTCAAAGAATCCTAAGAAGTATAAACATTTGAACCCACTTGTAACATTCTCACTGAGTTCTTTATCATTTTTGCCAATATCATGAAGTATTATCCACAGTGGTGAAGTTTAAAGAAGTGTCTTTTTTTGCAGATCGATTTTTAGTTTTGAGGCCTCAAGACTCTTGTCTGTGACTCATTTGCTTAGTCCAGGCTGCCTTAGTCTGTTTGGGCTGCTGTAACAAATACCATAGACCAGGCAGCTTACAAACAGCAGAAATTTTACTTCTCACAGTGCTGGAACTGCAAGTATAAGATCAAGGCGCAGGCAGATTTGGTGTCCGGTTGGGCCTGCTGCCTGGTTCACGGATGGCCATCTTTTTGCTGTGTGCTTACATGGCAGACGGGGCAGAGGAGCTCTCTGGGGTCCTGTCTATAAGGGGAATCATCCCAATTGGGAGGGCTCCCTCCTTAAGACCTAATCACCTCCAAAGGCCCCAATCACCTCCAAAGGCCCCACCTCCTAATGCCATCACATTGGGGTTTAAGATTTCAACAGAAGAATCTGGGGGAAACGTGACTATTCAGTCCACAGCACAGGCCCATCCCAAATTACAGGGTAACACTAGAGAAATCGCCTGTGCCTCCCCCGCCCTCCCCCAAGTGCCCCATCCCAGCAGCTTGCATGCACCCGAGTTCAACTCTGCAAATAGTTATCGAGTTTTCTGAGGTGCCCGGCACTGTGGGAAGCACTTGGGGATATAAAAGTGCTTCAGATAAAGTTCCTGCTTGTGAGGAGTTCACAGTGGCGGAGACGTGTGAACAGCCAACGATAATACAGGGCAGAGGAGGCGGTGGCCGTACACCGGGAACCCCTGCCCTGCTTCTATTAAGGGATTGTCACAAATGGCTTTTTGTTAACGTGGATTCTCAGATAAGCGCCATCCTGGGAGGCCTGGAGGGACACATCCTCAGAAAGAAGAGGAGGATTTATGAGTCTCTCAGCACCTCTGTTCAGAACGACCTGAAGCCCTGTTACGAAGGTGGGCCCCCGAGAGTAATTTTTCCACCTCCTCCGGGGTCTGTCGGCTCCTTTAGCATCCTAGTCTGCTGCTCCCCCTTCAAAGTATTTGTCCTCCTGTGTCCTGAGTCCCCATAACACTCCTGCTCTACAAATTAAAACCAAACAATTGCAAGGGTGTGGGGAGAGGTCAGTCATGACCCATTTCTATCTGTGTGTTTCTAGTTCTTTCTGTCCACCCTTTATCTAGACACCTTGCTTCTCCTCTCCGTGCTGCATCTCAGCTAATTAAACTATAAAATCCATTATCCAATTCTCATCCTTATTTTCTTTAAGTATTTGTAAACTCACTTTCCAACTTTTTCTGGGTTTGGTGGTCCCACTGTTTTTTTTTTTCTGGGGTGGGCGGGTGAGTTTGGAATTTTGGAAGCTTCTGCTTAATTCACTCATTAGATTTTCAACATGAAAATGATCTAAATATTGAGTTAGTGTTTTGTATCATGTTATTCTATTTCCACGGTGTAGAAAATGGTGCTACATGTATGAATATATATAAGTGTATGTATGTAGGTATGTATAATACATATGTGTATGTGTGTATAGTTTGTTTACTTGTCTTTTTTTAATGTGCTTTTTAAATTTATTTTTTATTTTTATTTATTTATTTATTTATTTTTTGCGGTACGCGGGCCTCTCACTGTTGTGGCGTCTCCCGTTGTGGAGCACAGGCTCCGGACGCGCAGGCTCCGTTTTTGCTCAGTAGTTGTGGCGCACGGGCTCAGTTGCTCTGCGGCATGTGGGATCTTCCCAGACCAGGGCTTGAACCCGTGTCCCCTGCACTGGCAGGCAGATTCTTAACCACTGCACCACCAGGGAGGTCCCTGTTTGCTTGTCTATCTTTCTGATGCTAAAGGTCTCTAAGCAAGTCCTTGCTGTGCTGTGACTGTGACTATCATTTTTGCCAGAGGCAGCTCAGATCACGGGCAAAAAAGCATGTGAAAGAATGAAAGATGTCCTCAGAAGAGGGCTGGACCGGCAGGTGGACGAGGGCATGTTCGAACGGGCTCAAGAAAGGATGCAGCACCAATTTCACCAGCTGAAGGTATTTGACATCCATGGTTTGAATTCCAGTCCCAAAGAGGCTCCTGGGGGAGCACAGGAAGCAGGTACAGAAGACAGAAGAAGTAGTAGTTGTTTGGGCCCGAATAGAGCCGGATGCCTTCTCTAGAGAGGGCCCAACCGATGGCCATGATTCTGGGGAGGAGGCCAGCCTCCACTGCCACCACATGCTGGCTCGGGCTTCTCTCTGAGACCGTGGCTTCAGAAATGCAGCCCCTCCAGCTCTCTCCCGCCTCTTTCCTCTTTACTGAGTCATCACTAGGACAACTGTAGTATCTAGAGGGGATACTAAGCTCTTCACAAACATGAGTTCATTGAATCCCCAGCAACTCTGTGAAGTATACTCTTATTGTTCCCATTTTACAGATGAGAAAACGGAGGCAAAGAGAGGTGTATCAAGAGGTCACACAGCTAGTAAGTTACAGAGCGGGGATTTGGGACCAGGTAACCTGGCTCCAGCAATAGCATAATCTTAAGACAGATTTTTTTTTTTAAATGAGGGAAAATGACTTGTCTACATAAAATACCAATAGATAAGTGCCAGTCAACTACTATAGGTCAGTCTGTTACAGTCCCTGGCATAGATTTAGGTGTGACGCTGTCTATCTCAGAAGACAGTTCCTAACAGTTTCCTCATCACCCCCCCACCCCAGGCCCCAAGCCAATAGGGTTTCCAAATTCATCAGCCTCAGTCCAGGCTTAGCTGACTCTCCCCCAACCTCCTGAGGACCTCGGCTCCTTGCTATTTCCGTCCACCTCTGAACCAGCCTGCTTCCTGAAACCTGCTTCCGCACAGTCTCCTCTCCCCGCATCACCACGGTTATGGAAAATACATTTCTCCACAATACAAGGCATGTAATATCTCTTGGACCAGGCTAAGAGGTATCTCATTTACCAGGCGTGGTTTAGTTTCCATCATTTAACATATTACCACCGACTACAAATACCTGCAGAAAATTTGCCAAACTCTACAGCTGCCAATCCCCACTGAATGTATAAAAACCGGCCCTTAAGGTGCCCAAGAAAACAATTCCACGGAAAAATGATTAGCACGTTGAGCATGTACAAATGTATCTTAAGTGACAGCCATGCAGGAAAGTGAAACTGGGCAAGACCACAGAGGGTTCCCATTCTCTGATCTGACAAACAAGGAAGCTGAGGCCAAGGGCATGATGTACTAGAACAAGGTTCACAGATGCAGCCGAGATTAGAGCTTTGGGTTCCCAGCCTGGTGCATTGAAGAAAAGACCATAAGACTTGGAGTCAGGAGATGCAGGTTCAAAACTAGGCTCTGTCAGGCTAGTGGAGAGTCCAGTGTTTTTCAATGGGAGGCAAGAGATGCTTAGAAGAGGAAAACTGGTTTAGTTGATAGAACGACTGAGAGTAGCAAGAAGACATTTCTCAGGTAGTCGGAAAGTTATATATTAATGGTGTATTATGAAATGCAGGAGGTCAACAAACATTTACGCAGTGACTAAACGCATGATAGGACAATGGGACGGTGACCCTCTCTTTGCCTCTTCTTCTGTCTCTGCGGTGGCTGTTCTCCCCCCACCACGCCTCTGTGCCTCCTCGTTACTCCTGATTTGGTCATTCAGCATCAGAGGTACAATTTCCACGAGTCTAGGAAAGGAGATACAAAGGCAGATGGGACCCCTCAGAAATGTTGTCCTGATGACTCTGGTCACCCAGGGTATTCTCAAGCGGTCCACCCTTGGACCTGACTTTGAAAAATGTGCCAAAATGCAAACTTTGAAAAAGTTGCCAAAAGACAACCCCAGTCGCTAACACTCTCTGGCTGGGGGATTGGGTGGGGTCCCTTTCATGAGATTCCTTTCCCTTAGGCTGTGCCCTCCTAACAGAATGACCGTCCTTTGTCGTGTAGAATGGAATCACGGAGAAGGTGAAGGGCAGCGTCACCACCATGCTGACACTTGCTTGGTCCCAGGGGGATGGGCTCTACAAGGAGCTTGCAGGTAAATACATACAACCTTTGCATAAAGGGTGATGATGCCACACCCCTACCCCCCAAACTGTGGTTGCTCTTTGCTGGATTTAAAGAAATTAAGTTAGGAAGAATTTCTAGGGCAAGGGATGGAGATGATAAGAACATGACTGCCCCCTCCTTTGCTGAGCACCCAGCTGAGACCAAGCATTATATTCGGGTTTTGTGTACAACAGTCTCACCACATTCTTACATTCCCCCTCAGGGGCAGGCATTCTTGCTCCATTCTGCAGATGCAGAAACTTAGATAATGTGCTGAGGATCCATAGCTGGAAAGCGGCAAAGTCAAATCCATACCCCTGTCCTGGTGTCTCCATAAACCCATTCTTTTAGATTGATCTCTTCCCATGAGAAGCCTCATTTTCTGGTTGTGGTGGAGAAAGTTTGTTTTCATCCACCAGGAAGCTGGGGATGCAGCACCAGGGGCATGTGGTACAGGCAACCATCTCCCCTTCACACCATGGGCTCCACCAGGTCCCCTGGTGTAAACTGGAAAGTGTAAACTGGTGCAAACAGCGACTGGGCAACTTCTAGCAAAATTAAAAACGTGCACATCCTTTGGCCCAGCAATCCTTCTTCTAGGCATTTATCCTCTGATATCCTCATACATGGCAGAGTGGCACGTGCACCAGGTTATTCAGGGCAGCATTGTTCATGGTGTCAAGACCTCAAAGATCCATCCAGAGACTTAGGGGTCGCGATGGTTAAGCTCACTTAGCTACACCACTAGTAGAGGACCTTGCAACTGGTTAAAAAAAAAAAAGCAGCTTTATATGTAGCTGTAAGAAACAAGCTCCAAGGTATATAGTAAAGTAAAAAAAAAAAAAAGCATGTAATATGTTGCCATTTGTGAGAGAAAAAAAAGGAAAAGCATATGTCCATGTCTGTATATGCAGAAAAATCTCCATGGGATACACAGCAACTGGTCACACTGGTTGTCTCTAAGGATGGGAACTGGAGGCTGGAGAATGGGGAGGGCAGAGACTCGCTTTGCACTGGGTCTTTTAGGTTTTAAACTATGTGCACAGTTGCCTGCTTGGGAAAAAAAAGAGCTGCTGCCTTTGGTGAGTCCATCAGGGTGAAAGTGGTCAGGGCTATTTCCAAAGAAAAAGCCACAATTTCCGCTTCTAAAGATCTGTCCTGCACTTAACGTATTTCTTTGGAAATCATCGTTCTCTCCGAATTCTGGCTGGTGAGACGGCCATCTAACCTGTTCCTAGTGGTCTCTGGGAAGGAGCTACGACACCCTTGCACTGCAATTTATCGGTCTTTCCCATGACCATCTGTCTTGAACCTGTTTTAAGATTAGAGTCACCCAATCGTGTCTTCTTTTAAGAACCCCCCACCCCGCCCCGCTCGAAGTGGTCAAAGGTCTTCCGACTCTCCAGGTCTCACAGACAGAATATGCTCCCCTGAGTTTGATGTAAATTACTCTTTGCCATAATTTAAGACCGTCTCCTTTTCTTCCCATCACCAGCGAATATACACTATGTAGGGAGTACTGTGCCAGGTACCAAAGAGGTCTGAAACAGTGCCTGCTCTGAGTCTTAGCTGGTTGTTAAGACAAGATGTGCAAGCCTGTAAATCACAGTAGCAGATCATATGCATTCAGTCTCCAAGAAACCACAGCCCCCTCCTAGGCGCTGGGCAGTGTTCTAGGTACTGAGGATACAGCAGTGACCAATACAGACAAAAATCTCCACCTTCATGGAGCTTATAGCCCAGAGGGCAGAAGGTAGGCAGGAAGCAGAATAAATAAAGTGTGTGGCAAGCCGAAGAGCGATACATGCTATGGAGAAAAATAAAGCAGGGAAGGAGAGAGAGAGGTCCCGGAGGAGGGGCCAGGGTGGCCAGGGAAGGTCTCACTGGAAATGTGACATTTATACAAAAACCTGAGGGAGGGGATGCACTTGGGCGCCAGACTGTTATTCCCACAGTGCAGAAGACAGTGGTTATTCAGGGCTGGGACACTGGGGTAGCTTCAAGTAAGCTGGGCCCTAGAATGGAGCCTGGAAGGATAAATACGATTTAAGAGGCAGTGAGGAAATGGGAGACCTTCTAGACTCAGGAGAAAGACAAATAGACTCAGGGTTCTGACTCCCTTCTTTTTTTTTTTTTTTTTTTTGTGGTACGCGGGCCTCTCACTGCTGTGGCCTCTCCCGTTGCGGAGCACAGGCTCCGGACGCGCAGGCTCAGTGGCCACGGCTCACGGGCGCAGCCGCTCCGCGGCATGTGGGATCTTCCCGGACCGGGGCACGAACCCGCGTCCCCTGCATCAGCAGGCGGACTCTCAACCACTGCGCCACCAGGGAAGCCCCTGACTCCCTTCTTGGTCAAGGTCTTGGCTCCCCATCACTGTCCAGCTCAGGGTGGGTGGGTCTGAGTCATGATGCGGGGCATATAGAGCCAAGGGCGATGGAGAGGCTTTCGGGAGCAATGCCAGAGCCAACCCCAAGGTCAGTCTGAAGTGTCCCTTCAAAGAGGACTGTGTTTGTCAGGGTTCTCCAAAGAAACAGAACCAATAGAATGTATACATATGTCCATACATAGAGAGAGAAAGAGATCATTTTAAGGGATTGGCTCATGCAACTATGGCAGTTTTGTGCGTCCAAAATCTGATAAGGGAGGCCAGGAGGCGGGAGATACAAGAAAGACTTGCAGTTCAAGTCCAAAAGCAGTCTGCTGGAGAATTAATTCCCTCTTGCTCAGGGGAGACCAGCCTTTTGTTTTAGTCAGATCTTCATCTGATTAGATGAGGCCCACCCACATTGTGGAGGGCAATCTGCTTTACTCAGAGTCCACTGATTTAAATGTAAAACTCATCCAAAAATATACTGACAGAAACATCCAGAATAATGTCTGACCAAATATCTGGGCACCACAGCTCAGACAAGTGGACACATAAAATTAACCATCAAAAGGATACCATTTGATTGCAGATCATGGGCTAAGAGCCTGAGATGCCAAAAGTAAGAGCAGATTCCCTTAGAACGGGCACAGCTGTGGGGAGAGAGATCGGAAAAGGAGAGAGATGCCTGGAAAAGACTTGGGGGAGGTTTTGTGTGGGGTGTGCTTTGTATCTCCTTCCACTGAGCACTTATGAGGCCTTTGTAAAGACTCAGTGATTTCCCAGACCTTTTTTATGGGCAGGTTTGTGTTTATTTTCAAGGTGCCCCCTATGCTGAGATAAGCCTTAAGATAAGAGCAAGAATGCCTGGTTTAATCGAGCTATTTATAAAACATATTGACTGAACTGTCTGATCTCTAAGCTCCATTCTCAAGCTTAGATTCTGGGACAGGTGACAGAGGTCAGAACAGGATTCTCGGGGGATTTGCTTTCTGGGGACGTTTCTGAAAAGGACTAACTCCTAATGCTTACTTTCTGCTCTTCTGTAGATGTCAAAAGTGAATGCAAGGAGATGGAGAAGCTGCACAGGAGCCTGAGGGAGGTTGCTGAGAATGCACTGCTGCGTAGGGGCATGCAAGATTTCCTTCTGAGAATGTCCCCTAGCAAATCTGGCCCCCCCAAAACATGGATTTAATTCTTGGGGCTTAGCACCATGGAATACAAACCTGGAGGCAAATAATCAGATTTACTACTGTTTGTTAAAACCTAATAAAGAACACCTCCCAATTTTGGGGGCTTTATAGACAACTCAGTATATTGTTACTTCTATCATAAGCTGAGTATGAAGCAACCGTCACAGACATAGAAAACAAACTTATGGTTACCAAAGGGGAAATGGGGTAGGGAGGGATACATCAGGAGTTTGAGATTAGCAGGTACAAAGTACTAGATGTAAAAAGGATAAACAACAAGGTCCTACTGTATAGTACAGGGAGCTATATTCAATATCTTGTAATAAACTATAATGGAAAGAATATGGAAAAAAATATATATATAACTGAATTGCTTTACTGTACACCAGAAACTAACAAAACATTGTATATCAACTATAGTTTAATAAAAAGCAAACACCAAAAATAAACATTGAAAAACTTAAATATAGTGGGAAAAAATTGCAAAATAAAGCTTTAGGGACCCAGTTCTATTTGCCCTTTTAATACTGATGAGACTTTTGGGTAAGGAGGTAACATTGTGCCATGGAAACAACATGGGTTGTTCTGTGGGTTGAGAGCCAGACAGATAAGAGACCTGGCTTTACCACTTCTCAGGATTGTTATCTAAAATGAGCACTTCTCAAACATTTTGATCTCAGGACCCCACTCTTAAAAATTATCGAGAACCTTAAAGAGCTTTTTTGATGTGGGTTATATCGGTTGATATATACTGTACTCAAAGTTAAAACCAAAAAAAATTGTAAATAATTATTTACTAATTCATTTTAAAATGACAATAATAAACCTGCTACCTGCTTTCATAAATAACATATTTTTATGAAAAAAAGTTTTCAAAAAAATTTAGTGAAGAAGAGTGACATTATTTTACACTTTTGCAAATCGCTTTATTCTCTGGCTTAATAGAAGACAGCTGGATTCCCTTATCTGTCTCTGCATTCAATCTGTTGCAATCTTTTTGGACAATGAATATGAAAAAAATACAGTCTCACAGATACAGAGGTGGAATACGGAAGAGTCTTTTAATAGACTCTTAGGTCATTTCTGGATATCTTCTTTGAAACTACAGTCTCGACAAGTGGTAGTTTCTTAAAGGTTAGTTGCAGTGTGGAATCTGAAATCATACAGGTGAATTTTTTTTATATCCTGTTACATTAAAATACATTTCTATCTCATATTCTGAATGTATCTTTTACCAATTGTGGTGTCAGGCATTGGTCATTTTGAAAAAATTCATTCACTGGGTTAAGCAGATCTTCCAAATGTTGACATTTCACTATATAATACTAAAAATCATATTTGTTGATATCTCCACCAACTTCACCAGGAAAGTTTTGAAGTATTGGGAATCTGTCAAGCTCGTGGTGGAAGATACAAGTTTTATAAATATCCATTTTCCCCTAAAAGTTCAACTTATCATTGGCCACAAATACTGTCAGTTGTTTTCTTTGAAGTGATAGTTTCATTTTGTTCATTTTCGAGAAAATGTCCACCATATAACTAAGTATGATTAACCATAGTTTGTCTGTCAAATGCCGTTTCAAACAAAAATGATGTTCCATGAAAATACTGTCAAGTTCAACTCACAACTGAGCCATACAAGTGCTTTTCTTTGAGGCAGTAGAAGGGCTTTAAGTGTACTCCCCATTCTGTCACATAAATTGGCATCTACTTAAGGGTCAATAATGAATAGAATTAATAACATAATATTTCACTAAGAACATTTGAAAGTGAAACTGGCCTTTTTTTTTTAACTGCAAGTGCAGAGTAGTGAGAAATACAATAGTTACTAGAATAGTTTGGTGGCATTGCCTTGGTTTACGCTAAGGTGCAAGTGGTTTTACCACCTCTGTTTTTAAACCTTCCATGTAAGGGTCAACGTGGTAAAAAGAAAAAGGCAAAAAAGGTCCTAATTCTAGTATAAAAATAGTTTGACCTACCAGACCCCAGAAGTATTTCAAGAACCCCCGAGAATCACAAATCATTTAAACTCCCTCAGCTTCAGGCTGTTTATCTCTAAAATATGAAAACAGTAATACCTACCTTGAAACTACTAGGGGTGTCAGGAAGTTTAAAATAATGCTTTCAAGAATGCTTCTGACACACTCAAAAGTACTCAAGAGTACTTGATAAATGGTTATTATTTGGGGGCAGAACAGAAGTGGCATGGTTTAATGGCTTGTTTATTGGGATACTTGGCTAATCCCAGCTCTTCCCACTACTAATATGACTTTTGACAATTCCTTAACATCTCTCAGATTTCATTTTCTCATATACCAAATGAGGGAGATGAACTGGATGGTTTTTAAATCTTTTGCGTCTTTAAAATTCTAGAATTTTAAAATTCTTCCCTGATTTTGGTGGGTTTTTTTTCCCCTGAGTAAGAGAAAAATTGATTCATCCATGTAGGTGGGTCTCAGTGCTTCCTTTTCATTTAAAAATTCTAAACACATACAGTTCCATTGCAGTTTGCATAGTTTCACTTTTTATATTTCAAGTGAGGAATGTGGATGACTTCTACTTCCAGTCATGCTTGAGTAACAGGGACCAGATTTACCCTCTGGCCTTAAGCCACTAAAAAAAAACAACCAAGCAAGATTTATGAAACAACGGTTTTCAGGTAGGAGAAAATAATAGTGCGGGACAAGGATCCCTGCCAGAAGGGAGACGGAAAAGGTGAGCCCTACAATTGCCCATTCTGCTGCCTGAATAGAGTTTCCAGGCCACAATACAGGAAGACAGAACCCAGACAGAGCCTCAGGTCTCTCTGAGTTGAGACAGAGTTCAGAGTTCGGCGAGTCCAAGGTGGCTAGAATTCACAGGGTGAGTACCACGAAGAAAAGAGATGTACAGAGAGAAAGCTCCAGAGGTATGAAGCAGGTTTCCCTTGAATCTTAACTGAGTACTGACTAGCACATGCAACTGCCCAGAAAGAACCACTGGAAAGGAGCAGCCAGAAAAATACCTAAATCTCACATCAAGCTAGGGGCAGCCTTGGTGGAAAGACCTTCATACACATGGGGTGTCAAGTAGAGTTCTCAGAAGAATATTGCCTTAATATTGGGGCCAAAATAGTCCCAGATTAAAGGTTGCTGTGCAGCCCCCTAACAAAGTTTAAAAACAAGCTTCAGAAGGATCAAACTGTTTTCAAAAAACTGTATCCCAAAACAAAACATAATAACATTTAAAGGAATAAAAAAATTCCAGTGCCCAACAATGGAAATTTCACAAGGTATGACATCAAAACAAAAATTACCAGGTACTCAAGGAGGCAGGGAAATATGATCCACAGTGAAGAGAAAAATCAGTAGAAGCAGACCCAGAAATGACTCAGGTGACAGAATTAGTAGACAAGGATATTAAAATGGCTATTATAAATTTACTCCAAATGCTCAAGAAGATAGGATAAAAGATAAACACAATGAGGAGAGAAACGAAAGAAATGAAAAAGACCCAAACTGGACTTCTCGAGATAAAAAAAATTTAATGTTCAGCTGGAATTAACAGCAGGATAGATGTTGTTTAAAAAAAAGATTACTTTTTTAAAAAGGTGAATATGTGAGGTGATGGATGTGCTAGTTAATTAACTTGATGGGGGAAATCCTTTTACAATGTATATGTATATCAAATCATACCAAATCATCATGTTGTACTCTTTAAATATCTTACAATTTTGTCAATTTTACCTCAATAAAGCTGAAAAAAAAGAGAAAAGAAGAGTGAGCCTGAAGACAGCATATCAGAATACAGTCAAAATGAAACACAGAGAGGAAAAAAAACTGAAGGAAAATAAAGAACAGAGTATCAGTGAATTACGAGACATCATAAAACAACCTAAAATATGTGTTACTGGAATCACAGAAGGATAGGAAAGAGATGCAGATATGGAAAAAAAAAACATTTAAAAGCACAATGGCTGAGAATTTCCCAAACCTTATAGAAACTATAAAGTTAAAGATTCAAGATGCTCAGTGAAACCCAAGCACAAGAAAACAGGAAAATCTCACCAAGACACACCATAAAAAAATTGCTAAAAACCAGTGATGAAGAGAAAATCATAAAGCCAGTGAGGGGGGGAAGATATTATACACAGAGGAATAAAGATAAGAATGACAGCAGACTTCTCATCAAAGGCAATGCAATCCAGAAGAGAGAGAAATGATCTCTTTAAAGACTGAAAGGACAAACAAAACAAAACCATTAACCGAGAATTCTACACCCACCAAAAACATTTTTCAAAAGCCAGGTGATACAGACTGTCAGACATACAAAAGCTGAATGAATTCATTACCAGAAGATTCATATTATAAGAAATGTTAATAGATAACTAATAAGAACCTACTGTATAGCACAGGGAACCCTACTCAATACTCTGTAATGACCTGTATGGGAAAAAATATCTAAAAAAGAGTGGGTATATGTATATGTATAACTGATTCACTTTGCAGTACAGCAGAAATGAACACAACATTGTAAATCAACTATACTCCAATAAAAATTAATTTTAAAAAAGAAGACTTCCCTGGTGGTGCAGTGGTTAAGAGCCCACCTGCCAATGCAGGGGACATGGGTTCGATCCCTCGTCTGGGAAGATCCCACATGCCGCAGAACAACTAAGCCTGTGTGCCACAACTACTGAGCCTGCGCTCTAGAGCCCATGAGCCACAATTACTGAGCCCCCGTGCCACAACTACTGAAGTCCACGTGCCTAGAGCCCATGCTCCACAACGAGAGAAGCCACCACAATGAGAAGCCTGCGCACTGAAACGAACAGTAGCCCCCCCACTCACTGCAACTAGAGAAAGCCCGTGTGCAGCAATGAAGACCCAAAGCAGCCAAAAATAAACAAATAAAATAAATACATTTAAAAAAAAGAAATATTAAAGAATGTCCTTCATTCAGAAGGATAATGGTACCAGATGGAATTTTTGATCCTCATAGAGAAATGAAGTACACTGAAATAGTAAATGTGTGGGTAAATATATAAGACTTTATCACTTTCCTTTCATCTCTGAAAGATTTAAAATATTGTTTAAAGCAAAAAGAACAACAATGTACCACAGGGCTTATAACATGTAGAAGTAAAATGTATCAGTATGACAACAGCACAAGGCCAGGAAAGGAGAAATGGAATATATTGTAAGGATTTTATATCGAAAGTGATATAATATTACTTGAAGATAGAGTGTGATAAGTTAAAGATGTATACTATAAACTCAAGAGTAATTACTAGAAACACAGAAGAAAGATATATCTAATAAGCCGCTAAAGGCAGTAAAATGGAATATTAAAAATACTTGAATAATCCTAAAAAAGGCAGGAAAAGGACCAAAGGAACAAATAAAAGATGGTAAAATAGAAACATATAGCCAGATGGTAGATTTAAACCCAACCATATAAATAATTACATTAAATGTAAATGACCTAAAACACTAATTAAAAGGCAGATATTATCAGATTAGATTGAAAAAAGCAAGACCCAACTATGTGTTGCCTACAAGAAACACACTTTATTTATTTTATTACTCACTAGATTACTGATTTATTAAAAAAGATACAAATCAATAGCCAAATGAAGAGATATATAGGGCAAGGTCCTGAATAATGGAGCTTATGTCCTTGTAGGGCATGGGGCCTGGCATGGTGGCAAGTGGAAGTATGATTCGCCATCATGAAGCTCTCAGAAAGGGGAAGAAACCCACTTTAAATATAAAGACACAAGTAGGTTGAAAGTAAAAAGATAGAAAATATATACTTCAAATCCTAACATAAAGTTAGAGTTGCTATATTAATATCAGACAAAGTATTGATTTCAGGGATAAAGAGAGTCATTGAACAGTGACATAATGGCTAATTCATCAAGAGTATATAACAATCCTAATTGTACACCACAAACAGTTTCAAAGTACATGAAGCAAAAGCTGATAGACCTCAAAGGAGAAAAAGCCAAATCCACAATTACAGTTAGATATTTCAATACCCCCTCTTGTTAGCTGATAGAACAAGTAGAGAAACTCAGAAACGATACAGAATACTTGAATAACGTATCAACCAACATTATAAATTGATATTTATAGAACACTCTACTCAACGGCATCAGAGTACACATTCATTTTGGTGTACTTGGAACATTTACCGAGATAGACCCTATCCTGATCCACAAAACAAGTCCCAATAAGTTTTAAAGTATTGAAATCATACAGAGTTTATTCCCTGACCACAGTGGAATTAAATTAGAAATCAATAACAGAAAGAAATCTGGAAAATCTCCAAATATTTGGAAAGTAAACAACACACTTCTAAATAACCCCTGTGCAAAGTGAGGTCTGCAGACTAACATCTTGTTGGATTTATATCTCTCTCCTCCAAATCTTAGTTTTTCCCAAATAAAATTACCTCATTGCTAACAGGAGGTGTAGAGTTGACTGCAGCCAAAGCTTAGTAAGTTAGTCGGAGCTGGCCCTGGCAGTGGGGCTGTTTGTTAACTGCCTGAAGAACATAACCGAAAGCTGCCTGTTAGGAAGGCACTTAGCTGGCAGAGCAGAACAAATGGAGAAGAAGCTGGGGCAGAGTTTTGAGTCCTGGCTGATGCTAACAAGAATCCAGGAGAGAAGATCAGAACAGATGCCAGAAAGAACGGGAAAGCTTATACAAAGCTTGCACACGAAGGGTGGAATCAAGAGGAATACAGGAGATTCAGGAACAAGAGCTGCTGGTTCAGGTGGTCGATGTCGGGAGCAAGAGTCTTTCATTTGCACCGGTCAGAATGGACATGATTAAAAAGTCTACAAACAATAAATGCTGGAGAGGGTGTAGAGAAAAGCGAACCACCCTACACTATTGGTGAGAATGTAAATTGGTGCAGCCATTATGGAGAACAGTATGGAGGTTCCTTAAAAAACTAAAAATAGAGTTGCCAAATGATCCAGCAATCCCAATTCTGGGCATATATCCAGAAAAAATGAAAACCTTAATTCTAAAAGATACATGCACCCCCCCAATGTTCGTAGCAGCATTATTTACAATAGCCAAGCCATGGAAGCAGCCTAAATGTCCATCAACAGATGAACGGATAAAGAAGATGTGGTATATATATACAATGGAATACTACTCAGCCATAAAAAACAATGAAATAATGTCACTTATAGCAACATGGATGGACCTAGAGATTATCATACTAAGTGAAGTAAGTCAGAAAGAGAAAGACAAATGCCATATGATATCATTTATATGTGGAATCTAAAATATGAAACAGGGACTTCACTGGTGGCACAGTGGTTAAGAATCTGCCTGCCAATGCAGGGGACATGGGTTCAAGCACTAGTCCGGGAAGATCCCACATGCTGTGGAGCAACTAAGCCCATGAGCCACAACTACTAAAGCCTACACGCCTAGAGCCCATGCTCCGCAACAAGAGAAGCCACCACAATGAGAAGCCCATGCACCACAATGAAGAGTAGCCCCGTTCGCCACAACGAGAAAAAGCCCGCACGCAGCAGTGAAGTTCCAACGCAGCCATAAATAAATAAATAAGACACAAATGAACCTATCTTTGAAACAGAATCACAGACATAGAGAACAGACTGGTGGTTGTAAGGGAGGAAAGGGGTTGGGAGAGGGATAAATTAAGAGTTTGGGGTTAGCGGATACACACTATACTATATATAAAATAAACAAAAAAAGGACCTATTATATAGCACAGAGAACTATATTCAATATCCTGTAATAAACCATAATGGAAAAGAATATGAAAAAAGAATATATATATGTATAAATGAATCACTGTGCTGTACACCAGAAACAAACACAACATTGTAAATCAACTATACTTCAATTAAAAAAAAAAAAGAGTCTTTCATTTGGTCCTTAGTCTAGCCCATGGGCTCCATCAAGGTTGTAAGTCACAGCTGATCCATCTTCCCAGGAAATGGGACACTGTCTAGAGTTAGGCGGGATGCTACCATCAGAAACAGCAAGACTGGGGTTCAAGCCAGGCCTTGATTTTAGAGACCAGGGGAGAATTTACATTGCTCAGAAGACTGGGAGGTGGGCAGGGAAAACAATAGTATTTGAAAACACAGCTTTAAATGCCACACAGTATTCTGATGTATAGATGTACTACCCTTTAATTTACCATTTTCCTATGGTTGGACATTTATATGGTGCTGTTTTTCTCCATTGTAAATAATATCGTAGGGAATATTCTTATACAGATATCTCTGTCTCCATCTCTGATTTTTATCTTCAGGATGAATTTTTAAGAATTCCATTACAGGATCTGAGTATAAGAGCATTTTAGTCTCAAATGTTTTCAAGGAACACCGCTTACTAGCAGGAATGAGAATTCCTGTGATACCATTTTTTTTTAAACCAAACATGAATATTATTCTTTCCTGCAGTAGGTCCGTGGGATCAGATTTATAATATTACTGCCTTGTACTGCTTGGGTTGACATTGTTCTTTTTACTTTGAAAGAATTTCAAACTCAGAAAAGTTGCAATAGTACAAAGAACTCCCATTTACCGTGTATCAACTTGCCAACATTTTATAACATTTGCTTTACCGTTCTTTATGAATGTATGTGTGTGTGCTTGTGCATATACCTGTCTCAACTATTCCAAAGGAGTTGTGTATATCATGTCCCTTCACCCCCTAATATTGTAGTGTATTCCATAAAAACAAGTATGTTCTCTTATATAACCCCAGTATAATGACCAAATTCAGGAAATTCAACATCAGTATAATACTATCACCTTATCCACAGTCTACTTTCAAATTTCATCAATTGTCCAGTTGGCTTATAAAGCAATACTTTTGGGTATAGCATCCAACCCAGGACCAAGTACTTCATTAGATTCCTTTAATCTCAGACATATTTGAGGAATACAGGCCATCTGTTTTATAAAATGTGAGTCTGTCTGATGTCTCTTCGTGATCAGGATTAGATATCTTTGGCTAAAAACAACTGCTTAAGTGCCTCATCCTTTTTAATGAACAGAGTCAGAATTCACCGCTGACCTCTTGACAATGAGTGAGGAATCTGGAAACTAAAAGCAGATACAAGTCTAGAAGCAGGTCCCTCACTTTCTATCCTGCAGGGCGGTCCTCACTAGCCCATGGGGGTGAGTGTGTAGGGCAGGGAGATTGAGGAGGACTGGGAATAAGCCTCCCAGTCTCTTAGACCTGGAATGTCATCTGCCTGTGGCTGCTGGTGACCAGGAGGCATTGCCAAGACACTTTCACAATGTGGGGCAGGAGCAGGGAGAAGGCAGTGGACCCTCAGCTCCGTATCAGCCTGGGGGCTTCGGGAGGCAATACCTTCCTTTCTCAAGCTTCCCTGACTCTCCAGATCGGCTGAACCCCTGAAGTGCAGGGCGCATCTCAGAACATAGCAGTGGTGGGGCGGGGGGGCAAAAGGCATGACCTTTGCCACTAAGCAGAGGACCCTGCCAGGCTGAGACCACTAGCAGCTCCCTGTCTCCTGACCTCCCTTGGTCTCTCCTCCTCTTGTTCATTTTCCAGCAGCCCCCTTCAGGCCCCACACATCCTCCTTTGGGAATTCCTCCCTTTTCTATCTTCTGGTGAAAGCTCCAGAGCTCATGGCCAAAGCCTTTTATATATATAAACCTGAATCTCGTTGCTGTACACCTGAAACTAATGCAAAATTGTAAATAAACTATACGTCAGTAAATTTTTTTTTTAAGTTTAAAAAAATTAAAAAACGTTTCACTGATTAATGACATAAGGGAATGTGTTGTTTGTGGAGCACTTCATTACCTGACAACATGGGATAAATGAGGTGTTATTATCAAAATACAACAGCATCAGCATTTCCGTGTCAAGGAGAGAATTGAGAAGCGACCTCTCATTTTCTCTGAAAGCATCATACCACGCGCAGTGTGTGTTACCAATTTACCTTCAGTTCTGTTTCTTTTGCATTTCTCTCCATTCTAATTGAATTACCCAGAAAAGTACAAATGTGTGCTGGTTTATTTTCTTCTTTCTAACTACCATGTCATAGCTCAGTATATCTTCTCTTCTCCCAGCCACATGGTTTAATCTGATTAGGGATAAAAAGAACATTGATAACAAACCATGAAATCTGGATGAGACTGTGTTCTAGACACCCTCTGTAATAAGAGCCACTTTAAATTTCTATTTTAAAATCTTGCTGCCTAGTCTTTATACAAGTCTTCTCATTTGTTTTTCCCTCTGGCAGAAACATGTGAGTTCTTGCTGCTGGAAAGGGGACAAGTTATGTGACTGTGGTCTTTGTCTTTTGGCATCACATGGAGAAAAAGGCAGATTTTACTTTGAGTGAGAAGATGAGAAAAGGCAGTATAGACAGGTAGAAAGAAAGCTGGTGACTGCTGATTGGTGCTCTCTCTCTCTCTCGCTCTCTGAAGTCAAAACCTGTAGTAGAAAGTTTTTGAAAACCTGGTAGAATTGTTGAAACTCTGAAACTACCTGTGTCTTAGGAACAGTTCAGGGTGATTGAAACATTCCTACTCAAGTCCAGATTGGGCAGAGCCAACATTAGGTAGGAATAATTGAGGACAATTAAGGACTATATTTAGGCATGTACTTCTTTACATCTTACTGAGACTGTTCAATTTTTATTATTTTGATAATGACATTTATTTATGCTATTTGAGTGTGTATAATAAAGGGGCTCAAAGAACTCAGGAGAAGAAAGGATGAACAGAGTGAGAAACTAGAAGTTTTTAACAAAGAGTTAGAAAATATAAAGAGGAACGAAACAGAGAGAAGAATACAATAACTGAAATAAAAAATACACTAGAAGGACTCAACAGTAGATTAGATGATACAGAAGAACAGATCAGCACACTGTAAGTCATAGTAGTGGAAATCATTGAAGCTGAACAGAAGAAAGAGAAAGGAATAAAAAGAAATGAGGACAGTTTAAGAGACTTCTGAGACAACATCAATCATACTAACATTTGCATTATAAGGGTCCCAGAAGGAGAGGAGAGAAAGGGGCAGGAAACATATTTGAAGATATAATAGGTGAAAACTTCCTTAACCTGGGAAAGGAAACAGATATCCAAGTCCAGGAAGCACAGAGAGTCCCAAACAGGATCAACCCAAAGAGGACCTCACTGAGACACATTGTAATTAAAATGACAAAAATTAAAGATAAAGAGAGAATATTAAAGCAACAAGGGAAAAGCAACAAGTTACATACAAGGGAACTCCCTTAAGGCAATCAGCTGACTTTTTAGCAGAAACTCTGCAAGGCCAGAAGGGAGTGGCATGATATATTTAAGGTGATGAAAGGGAAAATCTACAACCAAGAATACTCTACCCAGCAAGGCTATCATTCAGATTTGATGGAGAGATCAAAAGTTTACAGACAAGCAAAAGCTGAAAGAGTTCAGCTCCACCAAACCAGCTTTACAAGAAAGGTTAAATGGACTTCCCTAAGCAGAAAAGAAACTAGAAATATGAAACTTATGAAAGGAAAATGCTCATTGGTAAAGGCAAATATACAGTAAAGGTAAAAATCAACCATGTACAAAGCTAGCAGGAAGGTTAAAAGACAAAACATTAAGCATGGGAAGAGGGAAGTAAAAATGTAGGGTTGATAAAATATGTTTGAACTTAAGAGATCAGTAACTTAAAATAATAGTGTATATATATATATACATATAGATAGATAGATTGCTATATATAAAACTCGTGGTAACACAAACAAAAAATCTATAGTAGATACACACACACACACAGAAAGGAATCTAAACATAACATTAAAGGTAGTTATCAAATCTCAAGGCAAGAGAGCAAAGGAAAAAAAAAGGAACAAAAAGAAAACCACAAAACAACCCCCAAACAATTAAAAACATGGCAATAAGTACATATCTATTAATAATTATTAATACTTTAAATTAAATAGACTAAATGTTCCAAACAAAAGACATATAATGGTGAATGGATAAAAAAATAAGATCCAGGTATATACTGCCTATAAGAGACACACTTCAGATCTGAAAACATACATAGCCTGAAAGTGGGGGGATGGAAAAAGTATTCCATGCAAATGGAAATAAAAAGAAGGCTGGGTTAACAATACTTATATCAGACAAAATAGCCTTTAAAACAAAGACTATAATAAGAGACAAAGAAGGACATTACATAAAGATAAAGGGATCAATCCAACAAGAAAATATAACAATTTGTAAATATATATGCACACAGCATAGGAGCACCTAAATACATAAAGCAAATATTATCAAATATAAAGGGAGAAATTGACAGCATCACAATTAGAGTAGGGAACTTTAATACCCAACTTACATCAATGAACAGATCATCCAGGTAGAAAATCAATAAGGAAGCATTGGCCTTAAATGATATATTAGAACAAATGGACTGCATATATACATTCCATCCCAAAGCAGCAGAATACACATTCTCTTCAAGTGCACTTGGAACATTCTTCAGGATAGATCACTTGCTCAGCCACAAGACAAGTCTCAGTAAATCTAAGAAGACTGAAATCATATCGAGCATCTTTTCCAACTACAATGCTATGAGACTAGAAATCAGCTACAAGAAAAAAAACTGCAAAAAGCACAAACACATGGAGGCTAAATGATATGCTACTAAACAACCCACGGATCACTGAGGAAATCAAAGAAGAAATTTAAAAAATACCTGGAGACAAATGAAAATGAAAACACAATGATCCAAAATCTATAGATGCAGCAAAAGCAGTTCTAAAGGGGAAGTTTATAGAGATAAAAGCCCACCTCAGGAAAACAGGAAAAATCTCAATAAACAACGTAAACTTACACCTAAAGAAACTAGAAAAAGAAAACAAAAACAAAATCCAAAGTTAGCAGAAGGAAAGAAATCATAAAAATCAGAGCAGAAATAAATAAAACAGTGACTGAAGGGGGAAAAAAAGAAAAGATCAATGAAACTAAGAGCTGGTTCTTTGAAAAGATAAACAAAATTGATAAACCTTTAGTCAGACTCATCAAGAAAAAAAGAAAGAGAGCCTAAATAAGTAAAATCAGAAATGTAAAAGGAGAGGTCACAACCAACACCACAGAAATACAATGGATCATGAGAGATTAGTATGAACAATTATACACCAATAAAAGGGATAACCTAAAAGAAAAATGGACATATTTATAGAAAGGTGCAATCTCCCAAGACTGAATCATGAAGAAATAGAAAATAGGAGCAGACCAATTACCAGTAATAAAATTGAATTGGTAATTTAAAAACTCCCAACCCATGAAAGCCCAGGACCAGATGGCTTCACAGATGAATTCTTCCAAATATTTACAGAAGAGTTAACACCTTTCCTTCTTAAACTATTCCAAACAAAATTGAAGAGGAAGGAATATTTCCAAATTCATTCCATGAGGCCAGCATCACCATGATACCACAAACAGACAAAGATATCAAAGAAAAAGGAAAATTATAGGCCAATATTACTGATAAACTTAGATGCAAAAATCCTCAACAAAATTTTAGCAAACTGAATTCAACAATACATTAAAAAAATCAGACACCATGATCAAGTGGGAATTAGCCCAGGGATGCAAGGGTGGTTCAATATCTGCAAATCAATCAATGTGATAACCAATTAACAAATTAACAAGAAAAATAAAAGGAATCCAAATTGGAAAGGAAAAAGTAAAATTGTCACTGTTTGCAGATAACAGGATACTATATATAGAATATCCTAAAGATGCCACCAAAACACTATTAGAACTCATCAATGAATTTGGTTGCAAGACAAAAATTAATATACAGAAATCTGTTGCGTTCCTATACACTAAAAAGAAACTATCAGAGAAATTATGAAAATAATCCCACTTACAATAACATCAAAAAGGATAAAATACCTAGGAATAAATCTAATTAAGGAGGTAAAAGACCTGTACTTGGAAAACTGTAAGACACTGATGAAAGAAATTGAAGACAATGCAAACATATGGAAAGCTATATTGTGTTCATGGTCATTTTAACAATGACCATACTACCGAAGGCAACCTACAGCTTCAATGCAATTTCTATCAAAATACCAATGGCATTCTTCACAGAAGTAGAACAAATATTCTAAAAATTATATAGAAACACAAAAACCCCAAATAGGCAAAACAATCTTGAGAAAGGACAAAGCTGGAGGTATCATGTGCCCTGATTTCAAACTATACTACAAAGCTACAGTAATCAAAACAGTATAGTACTGGCACAAAAACAGACACATAGATCAATGGAACAGAATAGAGAACCCAGAAGTGAACCCAGGCATATACAGGCAATTAATGTATGACAAAGGAGGCAAGAATATGCAATGGGGAAAAGACAGCATCTTCAAGTGGTGTTGGGAAAACTGGACAGCTACAAGCAAAAGAATCAAATGGGAATACTCTCTCATACCATGCACAAATATAAATTCAAAATGGATTAAAAACTTAAGTGTAAGACCTGAAACCATAAAACTTCTAAAAGAAAACATTGGCAGTAAACTGTTTGACACTGGTCTTAGTAATATTTTTTTGAATATGTCTCTCCAGGTAAGGAAACAAAAGCCAAAATAAACAAATGGGACTACATCAAACTAAAAGACTTTTTGCACAACTAAGGAAATATCAACCAAATGAAAAGGCTACCTACTGAATGGGAGAAGATAATCGATATATCCGATAAGGGGTTAATTTCCAAACTATACAAAGAACTCATGCAACTCAACATCAGAAAA
Organism: Neophocaena asiaeorientalis asiaeorientalis; assembly: GCF_003031525.2. NCBI lineage: Eukaryota > Metazoa > Chordata > Mammalia > Artiodactyla > Phocoenidae > Neophocaena > Neophocaena asiaeorientalis. Next base: position 2,154,757 of record NW_020175436.1, on the reverse strand, counting down.
CTCAAGAAACCCAATTAAAAAATGGACAGAGTGTCTGAATATATATTTTTCCAAAGAAGACATACACATGACCAACAGGCACATGGAAAGATGCTCAATGTTGCTAGTTATCAGGAAAATGCAAATCAAAACCAGAATGAGATATCACCTCACACCTGTCAGAACAGTATCATAAAAAAGACAACAAATAACAAGTGTTGGCCAGGATGTGGAGAAAAGGGAACCCTCATGTGCTATTGGTGGGAATGTAAATTTGTGCAGCCACTATCGGAAACAAAATGGAAGTTCCTCAAAAATTACAAATAGACCTACCATATGGTCCAGAAATCCTACTCCTGGGTATTTATCTGAGGGAAAAGAAAAACACTATTATCGAAAAGTTATATGAGTGCCTATGTTCACTGAAGCATTATTTACAATAGCCAAGATATGAAAGTCACCTAAATTCCCATCAATAGATGAATGGATAGAAGATGTGGTGTGTACACACACACACACACACACACACACACACACACACACAATGGAACGTTACTTGATCATAAAAAAGAATGAAATCTTATCATCTGTAACAACGTGTAACGATATGGATGGATCTAGACAGTATTATGCTAAGTGAAATAAGTCAGAAGACAGACAAATACTGTATGATTTCACTTATATGTGGAATCTAAAAACAAAACAAATGAACAAACATAACAAAACAGAAACAGAGTTATCGATACAGAGAACAAACAGGTGGCTGCCAGAGGAAAAGGGGGCGGGGGGAGGAAAGAAATAGGTGAGGGAGAGTAAGAGGTATAAACTTCCAATTGCAAAATAGATGAGTCACAGATGTGAAATGCTCAGGGTGGGGAATATAGTCAATAACTACGTTATATCTTTGTATGGTGACATAGCCATAACTATGGTGATCATTTTGAAATGTATAGAAATATCAAATCAGTATGTTGTACAACAGGAACTAACAGAGTGTTGTAGTTCAATTATATTTCAAAAACAAACAAACTCATAGAAAAAGAGATCAGATTTGTGGTTATCAGAAGCAGGGAATAGGGAGGGGGAATTGGATAAAGGGGGTCAAACAGTACAAAGTTCCAGTTATAAGATAAATAAGTACTAGGGATGTCACGCACAACATGATAAATATAATTAACACTGCTGTATGTTATATATGAAAGTTAAGGGAGTAAATCCTAAGCGTCCTCATCACAAGGAAAAAACACTTTTTCTATCTCTTTCATTTTATGTCAAGATGAGATGATGGATGTTCACTAAACTTATTGGGATGATCGTGACATATGTAAGTCAGATCATTATGTTGGACACCTTAAATTTATACAGTGCTGTGCGTCAATTATATCACAATAAAACTGAAATTTAAAAAGAGATTTATGCACTATAACTACCTTTTAAAAAAGTGTTTCAAGTGCTGCTCTCCTGAGGCACAGAGTTTTAGAAATATTGCTGGTGGATTAATAACCGAAAGATCAAATCAGACCCTATACTGTAGGTTCTCCGGCTCCTACAGAAATCTAATTATGCCTGGAAAAGGGAGTGTACACACTCCCTGCTGTAAAATATGCTAATAAAGACCTCAGCCACAAGACAATCAGATATGCTGCAGATTCTTTCCCAGTGGGGAGAAAATTTTACATTTTCTCCACAGTCTTCTGTTTTCTTCTATCACTTGTTTATAACAAAGTAAGAGAAGAAGTTTTTCGCTATGAGCCTAGAAATTGCTCCAGTTTCTTCACAGAAATGGAAAATAATGTCTGCTTGGTAAGTCAGAATCTGGTTTGCTATACATATTCATGGGTGTCTTAGTCTGCTGGAGCTGCTGTAACAAAAAACCACAGACTTTGTGGCTGCAACAACAGAAAGTTATTCTCTTCGTTTCTGGAGGTTAGAAGTTCAAGCTCAAGGTGTTGGCAGGGTTGGTTGGAGACCTCTCTCCTTGGCTCGTAGAAGGCTCCCTTCTCACGGCAGCCTCACACCGTCTTTCCTCTGTCTGGGCTCCCTGGAGTCTTCCAGTGTGTCTGAATTTCCTCTTTTTATATGGACACCAGTCAGATTGGATTAGGGACCACCCATCAGCTTCATTTTAACTTAATTACCTCTTTAAAGACACTATCTCCAAATATAGTCACATTCTGAGATAGTGGGGTGTTAGAGCTTCCACACGTGAACTTGAGGGGGACACAGTTCAGCCCATAACCATCAGCCAGTCTTCCCAGAGCCAAGGGGCGCCTGGCGCATCCTTGACAAGGCCCAATGCTGGCTGCCTCCACACTCCGGACATGTGCTCTTCACCAGTCCTTCTCCAGTAATTCATGGTCAGCACTACCTATCTACTAAGTCTGATTAGGGCTCCAATGCCCAAGAGTAAGGCCCCCTCATGAAAACTTGCAATCTAGCTTTGGAGATGTGGAGGCGACGTCTATAAACAAAACCAAACCTAAAGAGAGGTCCAAAGAGTTATGGGGCTTCAGTGGGGAGAGGGAGCTTGTTGCCTGGTGTCCTAGTCTGTTTGGGCTGCTATAAAATACCACAGGCTGGGTGGCTTATAAACAACAGAAATTTATTTCTCACAGTTCTGGAGGTCAGGGAGTCCAAATCAAGGTGCTGGCAGATTCAGTGTCTGGTGAGAACCCACTTCCTGGTTCATAGCTAGGGCCTTCTCTCTGTGTCTTCACATGATGAAAGGAGCAAAGGAGCTCTCTGGGGCCTCTTTTATAAGGGTACTAATCCCATTCACAAGGGCTCCACCCTCAAACGTAAATTGGTGCAGCCACTATGGAAAACAGTCTGAAGAGTCCTCAAAAAACTAAAAATAGAGCTGCCATATGATCCATCAATCCTATTCCTGGGCAGATACCCAGACAAAACTATAATTTGAAAAGATACATGCACCCCTATTTTCATAACAGCACTATTTACAATAGCCAAGACATGGAAGCAACCTAAATGTCCATCAACAGATGAATGGATAAAGGAGGTGTGGAGTGTGTATACACACACACACACATATATTTATATATATACACACACATATATATGTGTGTATATATATATATAATGGAATATTACTCAGCCATTAAAAAGAATTAAATAATGCCATTTGTAGCAATGTGGATGGACCTAGATATTATCATACTAAGTAAGTCAGAAAGAGAAAGACAAATACCGTATGATATCACTTATGTGTGGAATCGAAAATATGACACCAATGAACATGTCTATGAAACAGACTCACAGACATAGAGATCAGACTTGTGGTTGCCAAAGGCATGGGGTGAGGAAGGGAAGGATTGGGAATTTGGGATTAGCAGATGCAAACTATTATATATGGGATGGATAACTAACAAGGACCTCCTGTATAGCACAGGGAACTCTGCTCAATATTCTGTAATAACCTAAATGGGAAAAGAATCTGAAAAAGAATAGTTACATGTATATGTATAACTGAGTCACTTTGCTGTACAGCAGAAATTAATACAACATTGTAAATCAACTATACTTCAATAAGATTTTAAAAAAATAGGGCTCCACCCTCATGGCCTAATTACCTGCCAAAGACCCCACCTCCTAATACCATCACATGGGGGGTTAGGATTTCAACATATGAATTTTGTGTACAAATATTCAGTCCATAGCACCTGGGTAGCTGTAGCCTCTTCCTGAAAAACAGTGACTGCAGGAGACGGTAAGCTGAGCTGAGCTAATGGCACTGGAGGGTGTTAAGTCCGAGGCCCCTCACTCCTCCAGGCCCTCCTCCCTCTTCAAAGGGTCATGTTCTTGATATCAAGAGGGCGGGGAGCCAAGAGGCTGGGCCTCTGTTCAGTAAGGCAGAAGTCAAGACAAAAGCCTGCTCAAGTAAGAGGATGAGAGAGGACGTGAGGTCATACCTCCCCAGACGTACATGAGCATGCCCCACGGATGTCCCTCTGAGGCTGTCCACCTGGAAGGGTACAGTTCCCCAGACGAGTAGATTCTGAAAGTGCACACATTAGTCTCTCCTCTTTCTCCCCATCAATTCTTTTCCTTCCAGAGGGCAGGGGGAAATTTGGGTTATTCTGAAAACAAGAGCGCACGGAGAGATCTCCATGATTTCTTCTTGGGTGGGTGAAGGTCAGTGCTTGGAATTTGCATGTGTATATACAAGTGGCCAGGGAGTCTTGTTTAAAGGCAGGCTCTGATATAGCAGGTTTGGGGTTGGAGCTGGAGATGCTGCCTCTGCAGCAGGCTCCCAGATCTGCTCAAGCTGCTGGTCTCCGGACCACTCTTCGGGCAGAAAAGAGGGAGAGGAAGTCAAGAGCCCTGGCTACAGGTCCTGCCTCTTCTGCTGGGATGCCTGCACCAGTTACTTCACTTCTTTGGGCCATGGACCCCTCATCTCCAAAATGAGGGAACAGTGTGTCACTGAACTCAAAGGTCCCTTCTGGATCTCACATTCTAAGAGACTAACTTGAAGTTTGCCAAAGGGGTGGGGCATTTTCCCAAATGATAATAGACTGGATGAAGAAATAGGAAGGCCACAGTAGATAGCAGTGCTACACAACTCCAGGGATGCATGTGAGTGGGACCCCCTGTATTTGTACAATGGAGCAGCCCCAGGGTTACCAGGCAAACTTTTCTATGTCTGCTTATTCCCTTAACTCTTGAATTCCCACAAAAGTTCATCTCCATGTAGAATGCATTGTCAATTTTTAAAATTGCTGTATGCTTGAGGGATCAATACTCCTCCATCTGCCCACTAATGACTGGTCCCCTGGCCCCCTGAGAAGTGCTTTCCCCTCTCCATCAGAAAAGATTAGGCCTAAAAGGGCCTGGTGCCTGGAAGAGGAAGCTTGGGAGCGACTGTTCAGTGCTTTGAATGTGTGCCAAGGTGTGCTGTAATATGAGACCACGCACTCAAATGTGCCCAACTGAATACTGGAATGTCAGCACCAAAGGGGTCCTGGGAATCACCAGGGTGCAGAGAGGTCAAGGGTGTGGGCTTGGCTTGTTGGCACCTGGATGCTTGGGCTTCAACCTTTGGGCAAAATGCCTGCAGTCTCTGGAGATGCTGCTGCCCAGCCATGCAGTCATGCAGGGGAATGGGCTCAGTAGTTGTGGCATGTGGGCTCAGTAGTTGTGGCTCACGGGCTCTAGAGAGCAGGTTCAGTAGTTGTGGTGCACGGGCTTAGCTGCTCCGCGGCATGTGGGATCTTCCCGGACCAGGGCTCGAACCCGTGTCCCCTGCATTGGCAGGCAGATTCTTAACCACTGTGCCACCAGGGAAGTCCCAATAAGTGTTTAAAGATTGGCTAAAACAATCATGGATGAATCAATCACAATAATGAACTAGTGTAAAATTACATGTGCAAAGAATTTTTAAAAATTAAATAAATGGGGCTTTTGGTTAAGTATGACAGATTGAATATAAATATTTATCTCCTCTGCCTTTAGAACCCCACTAAAACAACTAAAATGGTTTTGGTATTTTGTTGTTTTTAGGCACAAACCTAGTCAAAGGGAATGGGAGAGAAAACAATGTCAACAAAATTCTAGAAGCTGAAAAGCAGAAAAACGAAGATTCAGGAAAACTGAATTCCCTAAATTGTGAAGGCAGAGAGGCCAAGGAACAATCTGATTTGAAAACTAATGTGGTGGTTTTAAAACATAGCCCCCAAATTCTTTGACACTCCTCCCAGTAAGAGATGGCATTTATGTCCTCTCTACTTGATCTGGAAGGATGTGAGTTTTTCAATCAATAGAGAATAGCAGAAGTGATGCTGTAGGACTTTTGAAGCAGTTCATAAAAGACCATGCAGCCTCTGCCTGTTTCTCTTGGAATGCTTGCTCTCAGAGTGCTCCCTCTTGGACCCCAGCCATCACTCTGTGAGAGACCCAAATTACATGAAGAGACCAGGTAGACAGTCCCAGCTGAGTTCCGCCTAACAGACTGAGTCCAGTCCAAATCTTTGCAGCCCAAGTACCAGATGAGTAATGAAACCATCTTGGAAGTAGATCTTCCAGCTTCAGCTGTTTCAATCTTCAGCTATTTGAGTCACATTTAGCCATCTGAGTCTGCCCAATTGAATTCCAGACATCATTGCCTGGCTTGCCCACATTCCTAACCCACGGACTCCATGAACCTGTTGAGTGGTTTGTTTCATGCTATGAGGATTTGGGATGGTTTGTTACACAGCAACAGTAACTGATACAAACCATAAAACTCCCCAGAGTCTCAGGAACTGACAGTACCAGATACCTTTCGAACCAGTTTGAAGGTAGAGCTTAAAACTGGATGATTTTGAGGATCTGTATATTAAGCATTTCAACTCCCAGCCAGTCTCTCTGACTCCATACTCTGCGGAAATTGTCCCTTCCCTTCCCCAACAGAAAACTGTGGGCTGGTCTCTCGGGGGTTTCTAGACTGAGGAACATCAAGCCTGGTTCTATCATACTGATAGCATACTGAAAACGAATTAAGTACACAGCAAGGTGCTGATGCCTACTTGTCAGCCCTCTTTCCCCTTCAGCTCCCAGAAAATGGACGGCCAGTCTTAGACTCTCCGGAGAGAAGGCTGAAGATGATCAAACAACAAGAAAAAAATATTAAAGACAAATATTGGGGGTTCCCTTGTAAAACAGCCCATTCAGGTCACCCCCACAGTGAAAGCCTGAGTTGACCCACCCACATCCACAGATTTTTCAAATAGCTTTTTCAGTCCTCCACTCTTAAACACAATCAAGACTTTAGAGAAAAGTCTCTCAAATAAGAGATAAAGACCAAAACAAAGAGAATATAAGCAGCTTAGAGGAAACAGAGACAATTACCGGGAGAAGAAAATATTACTTAGAAACTATCATTAATATCTTTAGGGAGACAAGTGAAGATACTGCACTGATGAGAAAAGAAAGTGCTATGATTAAAATGTATCACACAGTAAGAAACTCCTGGAAATTAAAAAATTTGCTAGCAGAAATTTCTTAAAATTAAAAAGGGCATTTGCAAGATAAAGTCAAGGAAATGTCCCCAAAAGTAGGACAAAAAATGAGAAGATGGAAGCTGGGAGTGAAAAGCTAGGAAAATTAGAGAACTTGTTCAGGAAGTCCAACATCTAAACAAGAAGAATTTTGAAAAAGAAAAGGCAGTGGGGAGGGAGGGAAGAAAACTGTGAAGGGAATAATTCAAGAAAATGTCCCATAAATATAGAACCTGAGATTTCAGACTGAAAGGTCCCATTTAGTGCCTGGAACCATGGGTAAAAACTGACCCATATCAACACTCATCTTTGTAAAATTTCAAAACACTGGGGACAGAGGAAGTTTCAAACACTTCTAAGGAGGAAAGGAAGAAGGTCATAGATAAAGGTCAGGGATAAGAATGGTTTTGAACTTCATAATATTGGAAGCTAGAGGACAATAGTAGAATGCCTTCAAAATTTGGAGGAGAAAATATCTCAACTTAGAATTTTATACCAAGACAAACTATCGGTCCAGGGTGAAGGTAAAAGTAAAGATATTTTCAGCTGTGCAGAGTCTCCATAAAAGTATTCTACCATAAATGTGCTCTACCAAACAAGGAAGAGAAAGGCAGGATAATAAGAAAGCAGAGCCTCCAACCGAAAACAGAATCAAGGAGAAGCTCCAGGATTAAGGTGAAGGAAAATTTCTGGATAATAGCCATGAACTAGGTGTAGAGTGCAATTGGTCTACATGAAGCCAATCAGAAAGTTTGGGGGAGATATCTACAGAAATATAAATTAGTAAGATATCTGATGTATTTGATTATATCTAGAAGAGAGGGATGCAAATGATGCTGGGGGATGGGTGGAGATTGGAGAAGAATTCGTGATACATAAATAGAAAACTACAGAATCAAAAAAAAGATAATTACTAACTCCACGGAAAATCAAATATTGTAGAAGAAAATATATCACATGGCTTGGCTGTAAATAGTATCTACATAGTCATAATAAAATAAGCTGAAAAATGGTCTAAACAGAAGTATGATATGGCTTGACTAGGACGGCAGGGGAAGGAATGTGTTTGAGGCGGGAGGCAGGGAAAGCTAATTCTTTTCTCCACAGTGGGAATGGATAATGCCTAAAACACACAAAAATCAGGAAATAGCAGTATAACTGTGTTATTTAGAAAGATGGAAATAAATATAAAAAGTAACAGTTTAAAGACTGAAAATGGGTGCCTATGGGAATTAGGATTTGGGTTTGAGCATTTAGGGAGCTGTTGTTTCATAATAAACCTGTAGAACTAATTGATTATTTTAAAAAATTATTTAAAATGCATGCATATCTTTGATAAACATAAAATCTAAATTAAAGAAAGAAAACCTTCATGTTGCACTAGCTGTGATATATACCTAGTGCTTCAGGAAGGGGGAGAAAGAAAGGAAAATACTCTATCACTTGATATTCTGTCTGATTCCTTCACTCTTTCTCTCCCCCCCTTCCTCTCTCCCTCCCCTTCTCTTTTTCCATTTATTTGCCTTGTTCTCCTCTCTTTTACCACCATAATTCTTTCTCAATTTCTCTTCAGCTTTTCCCCTTTTTTCTCCTTTTCTCTCTTTCTGGCATAACATGTAGCCAAAATATCTTTATTATTATTACTTATTATATTTATTGAACATAATGTTTCCTGTTCTTAGTTCTTAATATTAAAAGCATGCATGGAATGTTCTTTCTTTCCCCCAACCAGAGCATTCTAAGCAGCAAAATCAGTTTAAGTTACTTCTTAACAAGGTGGAGAAATTTTTTCATATAAAGGTGCTCTTAGACTTGGGAAAGATGTCAGAGGTCACTGGGTCCAACCGGTCACCTGGTTTAGGAGACCCTCTCTGCGGTACTTCTGTTCAGCACAGACTACCCAGGCTCTGATTAAACAATGTGAATTTTCAGTCATCAGCCAGGTCTTCCAGAGCCAGACAGCTCAGTTGTGAATAAGAGCTTCTAGATGTTGAATGGAAATCTGCCTCTTTCTCTAGGATTTAAAAAAAAAAAAAAACTAACACTGCTCCCCATGACAGCTCTTCATATATCATCTGTCGGCAGAAATCCCAACCCCATGAGTGATTTCTGCTCTGGGCTAAACACTACTCTTTCCTGTTGGTTTCTGGACCCTTCTCCACCCTACTCACACCCGTGGGCACCCTCTAAGCTTCAACTTACTCTTTCAATCAGAGGCACCTAGAACTGAACATTCTTCCCCAGGTGTGAGCTCAGTGGTACAGACTGCAGGAGCTCTGTCACCTCCCTGCTTCTGCTGATGTAGCCTAAGTTTTGAAATAGTTGAACATCTATTTCCCTCAATTCTTGCTGACTTACATCACCCTCAAAGTCATTTAAAATCTTATCTTTTTCTCTTATGTGTTCCTGAGAGGCCTGGTATCCCATATCCTGTATGTAAACAGATGAGTTTTTCCAGCATTGCTGTCTATTTCACATTTATCCCACTAAATCTCTTCTCCCAAGTTTTGGCCCCAATTTTCACCCTGTTTTGAGAAGTTCCTTATGATTCACTTGAATGAACATGTTTCGCTCCCAATTACAAACGGCTCACGTTAAAATTACTTCATCACCCAATTCCCAAACAAAATTTACATCACCTCAGCTCCAAGACAGATCCCCTTCAAGCCCCTCACTGTATGACCCACGTTGGATCCCCTGGGCCATTGAGTTTGACAATAGGAGGAGGTCCAGGCCAGCCCTCCTCTTGGGTCTCTGGCCTGTGCCTATTATGGGGAGTGGGATTCATGGCCTTTACTGCCTACAACCCTGGACCAGTGTCAGAAAACTTGAGCTGTCTCCTGTAATCCATCATCCGTCCCCACATCTTCTGAGAAATGAAGGAAAATGAGCCGAGCATGTGGGGACAGATCAGATGGTTGGGTGGGTTCCATACTGGACGCGGAGCAGGGAACCCCGCGAGGTGGAGGCCCCTGCTCCCGCTGCCTCGGACTCTGTGCCAGCTGTCAGCAGCTGGACACTAGCGAGAGAGCCACGTCACAGTGAATACTCCATCTGTCAGGGGCCGTCAACTCTGAAAAATGAACACAATGGCTAACATTTGCGAAGTGCTTTGAGTTTTCAGCATTGCTCTCCCTTGTAATAACCCTTGAGACGGGAAGGCCTGGGAGTAGCAACCCAGTGTGACCGATGAGGAAACCAAGATTTGAAGAGGTTCGGAGATTTGCCCACAGCCCCAGCGCCTGGGAGGGTGGAGCTGGAGGCAGGGTTGGGCATCCTGCCTGCAGTGTTCTCACCACAGGGTGTCTCTGAAGCCAACTGTCAGGTCATCCGTTAGTAAGTGTTGACCTACCAACTGCGCTGGGCCTACTGCTGGGCTATATGCTGGAGGGGGTACACAGAAGAGTATGACACGTGAACCCTGACCCCCACGAGCTCAGAGCAAGCTATGGCACTTCGTTCAGACACCTGAGCAGGTGGGGCAGCCTCTGAGCACGAGAGCCATGGAGAGAAGAGGAGGCCCACTGGGTGCAGGATGCTGCAGGAGAGGGGCAGGCCATGGGCTGGTCCTGCAGGGTGAGCTGTGTTGGAAAGTCTGGGGAGATGGGGGTGGGGGCCAGGCAGTGGGTGGGTGTGAGTGGGGAAGGGAGGGATGAGAAAGGACCAGCCTAGCAGGGGTCAAGGTGAAGAAAACAGGATGGAGAGCGTGAGCCGGTGGCAGCCATTGGCCTTGAGCAAGGAGGTGAAACCCATGCTTTAGGCGTCCAGCTCACGAACATTTATGGGGCTGTGCTACCCAACATTTATGGGGGGTGGCAGTAACAAGAAGGACACGGTCCCTCCTTCAGGAAGGTGACAGGCAGGATTATCTTACATCCTCGCAGGATGAACGCCTCCTCCCCACACGCCAGTAGCACGAGACATATTCTACTGTTTGGCACTCAAAGGAATAAGACTTACAATTTTCTAAAATTTGTTTTGGTTTAATTGTAAACAAAGTCTTTTTACTATTATAGCTCAGAATTTCCTTCAGCATGTGCTGTAGAACACCAGCCCTGTTCTCTGTGTGCACTTAAAAATGGAGAAAACTTAATACTCCATCCCCCTCTTGGAGAGGCACCATGCTCAATAGCATCTTAAAGGCTCTGATAAGTCCTGCAATAAAAGGACACTTTTGTTTTGATCAGAGAACCCTTTTTCAAGGGACTCCTACAAACATCTCATGAAACTAGTGGGCTCACAGTCACTGTCTCATCCCATTCGATCCTCAGAACTACCCTGTGGGAAGGGGTTATTATCTTTATGTCCAGTGAGAATGCTGAGACTAAGAACTTAGTGCTTTGCCCAAGGACATGCAAGTAGGAATCCTCAGATTAAGGTCTGGACTCAACATTATGAGTCCATGGCTTTGTCCGAATTCAGACGTACAGTGTCTGGATCATCTTTTTTCTTTTTTAATTAATTTATTTTACTTTATTTATTTTTGGCTGCGTTGGGTCTTCGTTGCTGTGCATGGGCTTTTCTCTGGTTGCGGCGAGCGGGCTTCAGCAGTTGTGGCTTGTGGGCTCAGTTGCTCCACGGCACGTGGGATCTTCCCGGACCAGGGCTCGAACCCGTGTCCCCTGCATTGGCAGGCGGATTCTTAACCACTGTGCCACCAGGGAAGCCCTGAATCATCTTTTGAAGACAATTATTGTATTTTTCCTAATTAACAAAGTATACATACTTATTTGGAGGTGGGGTGGATACAGAAAGTTATGGAGGAGGAAATAAAATTCACTAGGAATGACTTAAAGCTGATCAGACATAGATTCTCCAGAGGCCTGGGCTGTTCTGATTCAGAAGCCCCTTTCCTTGGGTACATTCTTCCTCCCCTCACATTTAGCTCTTATTGGCAGGGGGCGATGGGGCTAGTGGCTGGAGGTGGTTGGTGGATTTCAGTTAAGATCAGATGGGTGCTTTGAGATAAACAATAAGATGACAAGCCAGAAAGCATTTATGTTATTGATCAGACAAACTTGTATAAAACCACGCAAGCCAAATTCCTACATCATTTCATGTGTACAGTAACTACTTTTTACCAAAAATCTCCTGAACAAGACCTAAACTGACGAAATTCACTGTATAATTCTACGATAGTTACTTTTTTAAAACTGTAAATGTAAATTCTGGGTTTTGAGAGATTATGTACTTTTCACCAGGACATTCCTATGAAGCCTACAACGACAGAAAAAGATAAATACTGGTTTGTGAACCATGGACAAAAATTGTTTTTTAATATTTATATTTCACCTGAACCAGATTAAAAACAAATGATGAAGAAAAGAATAAAAGTAAAAATTAACGAAGAATATATTTTTGTAGAGCGGGCCACTAATAAAGAAATAACAAGATACCTAGATCACCACATTCATGGAGACAAAGTATATGGAAGCTCCCAGGGGCTGGGGGAAGGGAGTGGGGGGTTATTATTTGATGGGTATGGAGTTTCCATTTTGCAAGATGAAACAGTTCAGGAGAAGGGTCGCACAACACTTTGGATATACTTAACTACTGAACTATATACTTAAAAATAGTCAAGGTGGTGTATTTTATGTTATGTGTATTTTAGCACAATTAAAAATTTTTAATTTTAAAAATAAAAATAAATTAGGAGCTTGGGATTAACAAATACACATTATTATATATAAAATAGATAAATAACAAGGACCTACTGTATAGCACAGGGAACTATATTCAATATCTTGTAATAACCTATAATGGAAAAGAATTTGAAAAAGAATACATATATATACAAATATATATGTGTGTGTATGTATATATATATATAAATAACTGGATCACTTTGCTGTACACCTGAAACTAACACAACATTGTAAATCAACCATGCTTCAATTAAAAAAATAAATAAATAGCAAATTATAGTGAAGATATATGTTAAAAAAAACACTAAATATATGATATGGACCTTTGTGCTTGCTGGAAAAAGAGGATGATGTGAGAAGGGCAGTAGCCTGGGCCTTCCCACTGTGCTCAGAATAATCCAGGTCCTTCCTCCTGTGTTCTCTGTGCTCGGCCTCACAGGCCTCCTGTCTGCCCCCCTAGCTTGTCCACTTTGTCTCCACACTGGGGTCTATGAATCTACTTGCTCCCTGTGCGTAGAACGCACTTTACCCAGATCTTCACACAACACATATCTGTGCAGCACTTGCTGTGTGCCAGGCACTGGTGTAGGCATTTGGGATGCATGAGTGAGTTGCCTTCACAGAGCTGGCCTTCTACAGGCCATAAACAATATAGTAGTAATCATTTGCAAGCATAACGAATTATGTGGTAACTTAAGTCTATTGGGATAATGGGAAAAAAAGACCAAAAGTGGAGCAGGGTAAGGAGAGTCTCCAGGCAGGTCCTGGAGAACGACTTTAAACAAGATTCTTAGGGTCAGCTCCATTGAGAAGGTGCCTTTTGAGAAAAGACTGGAAGGAGGCAAGATTTCACCCTGCAAACATGTGGGGGAACCACTCCCGGCAGATGGAACAGTCAACACAAATTCATCAGGCAGGGACGGAGACGCACAGACAGCTGGGAATTCAGGTCCAGAGTTCAGGTAAAAAAAAATCAAACTAAGTAAGTATAGTTACAGGAGCTCAACTTCACTGGTTGTCAAGGAAATGTAAATTAAAACCACAGTAGGATGACTCCACGAAAGATAAACATCACTAACACAGGCCAGGACGTGGAGCAACTGGAACCCTCACGCTTTGCTGGAGGAAGGTAAACTGGTACAATCACTCTGCAAGATTCTTGGGCAATATCTACTGAAGCTGAACACAGGCCACCCTAGGACCCAGCAATTCCCTTCCAAGGTATATACCCAACAGAAATGCACCCATTTGCTCACCAGGAGACATGCACTGAATGATCACAACGGCACTCTTTACAACAGTCGAAACCTGGAACCTACCCAAATGGCCATCCACAGTAGAAAGGATATTCCCACAATGGAGTACTTATAGCAGCAAGAACGGACGGACTACTGCTAAGCACGAGGGAACAATCTCAGACATGATGTTGAAGCCAGACACGCGGTGAATGATTCCATGGACATGAAGTTCAAAAACAGGCAAAATCATCTGTGGTGATGGAATATGGGATAGTGGTTATCTGGTTCGGGGGCATCAGGGACCAGATGGGGCACGAGGGGAGCTTCTGAGGTGCTTGGAATGTTCTGCTCTACACTCAGGTGCTGGATTCTACTCAGTTTGTGAAGAAGGTACAAACTGGATTATGATTTGTCCATTTTTCCTTAGATATGTTAAACTTTTTAGACTTTTTTTTCCCCCTGTTTCATTTTAGAGTTTTATTTTGGTTGCCTGGGGACTTTAAAAATAATTCTGTGTCTTCTTCATCCCAGTCACATATATATATATATATCTCCTGAGATTACAAAAGGAAGTTAAGCTTTTTAGAGTTTTTTTAAAAAGATTCTTGTTGGGGGAAAAAAAAGAGTCTCTTGGGGGAAAATCCTGGCCTGAGGATGAAGGTTTGAGATTCATCCAACCTGAAGCCATGAGGAGCACCTTGAGGGGTGCTGGGCTGTGATTCTCTGCTCTCATACCTTCTCTCCCCCTGGACCGAGATCCTGAAGGACAGGGGCTGGGTCTAATTCATGTTTGTAGAAATATTTGGAATACATTGCATGAAGGTTATGTGACAGATGTTTGTTGAGTGAATAACTGAATGTATGGAAGGAATCCCTGCAGATGTAGAGGCTCTAGAGGTAGAGGACAGCTGTGAAAGTTGCATTCCAAGAGCCCAGCGTCGTGACCTTCAGTTTCAGCATTGCTGGGTTTCTCCATGTGAAAACTGAGGATGATAACTCTCTCCCCATCTCCGCCCTAGACAGTTGTTGGGACAATCAAATGAAATCATTCAAAGAAAGCAGGAAGCCCTTGAGCACACTGATGAGCCTCATTGGCTTCCACATCCATAGATGCAGCTACTGCAGAAGTTTGTTCTACTATCCTTCAATGTAATCACAGTTTCATAATACCATCTGGTGGAAAATGCCTATTATAAATGCCTTCTGCCATTGACTGGAAGCAAGCTTTTTGGACCATGCTGATTTCAGGTGGCAAGAAGGTATCCTCGGAGCTATGAGCTGCCAGAACAACTCATCCACTAGGAGACATACCTCCCAGGTCACTCCTATACTTTGCTGTCAAATGTCTCCTCGCCTGTTTGGGCAGCTTTAATCAAAGATTGGAAACAACCCAAATGCCTATCAAAAGGAGAACGGATAAACAAGTTGTGCTCTACGCATATGATGGAGTATTACTCAGCCAAAAGGAAAATACAAAGAACAAACTACTGCTATGTGCACTGATATGGACAAATCTTATCACTATAAGAAGTGAAATAAATCAGGCATTAATGAGAGAAAGTCATGTCCTTTGCCTGAAGCTACTGAGTTTAAAAGGCTAAGCTTTATTCCTCCCGCAATTTTAGAGTTTAATAGTTCTGTACCCACTCGTGGGTCTCACATGCAGAGAACGAGACCCCTCCATGTCTGTATCATCAATTACCAATGGTAAGGAGAGGCTCAGCCAGTAGCCTGGGCTGCCTTTGAGTCCCCATCCTTCCTTTCCCCTACGGTCAGGGCACACCAGTATAGGAGTGTTAAAAAAAAATGCCTTGTTCCTTCCTACACTGTTGGTAGGAATGTAAATTGGTGCAGCTACTACGTAGAACAGTAAGGAGGCTCCTTAAAAAACTAAAAATAGAGTTACCATATGATCCAGCAATCTTACTCCTGGGCATATATTCAGAAAAAACAAAAACTCTAATTCAAAAAGGTACAAGCACCCCAATGTTCACAGCAACACTATTTACAATAGCCAAGATATGGAAACAATTTAAATGTCCATCGACGGATGAATGGATAAAGAAGTTGTGGTACATATATACAATGAAATATTATTCAGGCATAAAAATGAATGAGATAATGCCATCTGCAGCAACATGGATGGACCCAGAGATTATCATACTAAGTGAAGTAAGTCAGAAAGAGAAAGACAAATACCGTATGATATCACTTATATGTGGAATCTAAAATATGACACAAATGAACTTATTTACGAAATAGAAGCAGATCACAGACATAGAAAACAAGTGTATGGTTACCAAAGGGGAGAGGGGGTGGGGGAGGGATAACTTAGGAATTTGGGATTAGCAGATACATACTACTGTATATAAAACAGATAACCAACAAGGACCTACTATATAGCACAGGGAGCTCTATGCAACGTCTTGTAATAATGTATAATGGAAAAGAATCTGAAAAAGAATGTATATGTATGTATAAATGAATCACTTTGCTGTACACCTGAAACCTTGTAAATCAGCTATATTCAAAAAAAAAAAAAAAAGGCCTTGCTTCACATAAGTGGGACATCACCAGGGTCTCACCAACCACGGCATTGATTGTTAATATATACGTCTCCACCATGAGATCACTGGAAGTAACGTTTTGAGCACATTTCCTGCTATTTGTAAGATTACATTCCCAGGAATACTGGTGACTTGATGGGTGGCTAAAACACGCTCTTTTTCATCAGAGGCAGTTAGGGGAGTTGTTCGGGGCACAGACTACAGTCAAACTGCCTGGAGTGGAATCTAGCTCTGCCACTCACAGGCTGCTTGACCTTGGACATATTGCTTAGTTCTTCTGTCTCGATAAAGTGGGAATAATAGCAGTACCTACCTCATAGGGCTATTGTCAAGGTTAAATGAGTTAATATATGAAAAGCACTTGGAATTGCCTAGCACAGCATATATATTATGAAGGTTTTTTTTCTCACCTCTTCCTCCCCGCTCCCCTCCCCTCCTTCTTCCTCTTCCTTCTCCAATTATTATTATTATCATCATCATTATGATATAATTACCGGGGTTTTTTCCTGTAAAACGGAGTCTTGGAGCCTCACATTGTAGCTGCCTGCCAGGGACGGTCAGAAGGCGCAGTCACTGCAAATGACTAAGACATTTGCGACTCTGCTGTGGTTTGCTGGCTGCACAGTGGGGAGAGCTGAGCCTTGGTAAACTATTCTCCTGTACGAGGTCTGACCCTCAGGGGTTAAGGCTGAGCTCGTAACCAAGAAACGGGAGCGTGTTCGTGAATGTCACCTCAGAGCTCTGTCCCCCAGGCAGAGCTGCCTTCACCACCTCAACCTGAAGGTAATTACCCTCTTAACATTTTGGTGAAATCTCCTTTTTTACACGTCTTCAGTTATGCTTAGGTTTACACTAGGTTTACAGTTATCTGTGCCCAAGCCCACTTCTCAGCCTGGACTGCAACCCCCTACGGCCGGCGGTGTCCTCTCACTCACCTCTGTATCCTGACCTTTGCGCAGTGTCAGTGCTCCAGAAGTGCTGGCTTCTTTACTGAGTTGCATTGAACTTGACTTTGGGAAGTTCCTTCAGCACTCCCAGAACCCTCTTCTGAATCAGGCAATCCGTGTCCTTTACGGGTGGATGTGACTCCAGGAAAACACAGAAAGTAATTCTAAGCTAAGTTTGGTGAATGAACAGAGCAATGCCAATTCCGTCCTATGAATAAATTTACAAGGCTGGTTTTCTTGCGCGGCTCACAAGCCAGGTCTAGCTGCCATTCTGCTAGAAGCGTTCCAAAACTACCTTGAGCAGGGCCTTTAGAACAAGCGGGTGGAGTCCCGAAGACCAAGGCTGCTCTGGATCCAGCGGGTGTTCCTGCGTGGGGCTGTAATGCTCAAATTGGCCACTAGAGGGAGACGCGTTCCAGACCCCATAGGAGCCTCGCAACTGCTCCAAGAACTTTATAAAGCCAGGCGGCCAGAGCAGCTGCAGTTCACAGCTCAGACAGTATCTAGCAGAGACGCTGGTGCCTCCACAGAACATCTCCCGAGCGCTGCCCAAGGCTGAACGAGGCGGGGCACCAAGACAGGGACTCCCACATGGGCACAAGGTTGAGTCTTGCCTCCTGACCTGATCCTCCTGGAGAAGTGACCCCCGAGACCCTGGGCACCGTGCAGCCTCTTTCTATGACTCCATCTGGATTTGGCTGGCAGTGGGAACGAGCTCTGAGGGGCTGCCTGGGTCTCGGGGTGGTGGCAGCAGCCAGCTCTCCAGCCACCATGGCCAATGCCAGGAACTGAGGGGACGGTCGCTGCAGCCTCACTGGGAGCCCTCAGGTGAGTCTTGGTGCTGACTCCGTCCTAGCACCTGCGCATAGCTTTCTAAAGGCAGCCAGGGGACACAGGGCACTGGGTTTGAGCATCCCCAGGATGTGGAGCGTGGAGGTGCTAGTGCTGGGTGGGAAAGTCCTAGCTGTCAGCCTGGGGGATCTGCTGGGCCCTCATCCAGATGCCTGGGCTGGTGGGTGTGAGCCCTCATTTGGGAGCCAGAGGAAGCGATTGCTTTAGTGGCAACTCTGCCAGCCTCCTGTCACAGCTCCAGAGCCTATTCAGGGAGCAGATGGGACAGGTGACAGTCCCTTTACGTGTGTGTGCGTGCCTGCAGGTGTGTCCAGTGGTGGAGCGTGTGAAGGCAGAGCTTATTTATAAACCATCTGTGCCTCTCCAGCTCCGGGTTGTGATTTAGGTGAACTAAGTACCGTTAGAGGAGGAAAGGGCTTAAAACCGACTTAGCGATTCTGTCTCCAGAGAGGGCCACGTTCAGGGTGATCTCTATTTAGTTTTGATGAGTTATGAGCCCTGCAGAGTTAGATGCTGGAACCCAGCAAGGCTTGGGCCACCCCCTCAGCAGGCAGAATTGATTGTGTCCTGCTGCTGCCCAGAGGGGTACTTGGAGCACCAGGCTCCAGCTCTCAGCTCTGGTCTGCATTTGTGATTGCCTTTCGCAAAGGGATCCAACTGGCATTGTTTCTGGGACTGACTAGGCAAGAGGGTGGCCTCAGGAGACCAGGGACCCCTGTACCTGGCTGCTTGGCAGAATCAGAAAGTGCTGAGGGGCTGTTGGTTCTCACCAGACTCCACCACCGACTGCCTGCATGCCCCTGTCCATGCAGCCCTCCCACATGCCCTGGCCCATACGGGGCTCGCTGGGACCAAGTGGCTAGCAGATGTGTTCTTCCCATCACAGAGGTGATGGCCTGAAGCTGAACGAGCTCAGCTGATTGGGCCAAGTTCCCCAGGGATAAGAAGTGGAGCTGGGATGGGACCCCGTGTCCTCTGAGCCCGCTCTCCCCACAGGTCCCTTTGGTGTCTCCACCCTGCCCGTGTTTCTGTGGCTCTGGTCCCCTCCCTTCTGGCTCTCCTGGCTCCAGGTCACCTAACCTGGCCCTCTTCACTGCATCACTTTGGGCCCGAAAGGGGGCCACCAAAAGGGACTGACACGTGCTTCCTGGACAGAGCAACTTCGCGCTAAGCCAGTGCCCTGGGTGGAAAGCCTCACTCTCTCTGACACCCATCGGTTCTTCCCCTCTGGGCCTTGGCTGGCTTATCTTTAGAATGGGAATATGATAGACCGATGCCACCTGTCTCCCTCACGGGGCTCCTGGGAAGCAGAGAGGTCCCAAAGGCAAAGGGTCTGCGCTGCGGGGGCCGCACGCACACGGGTGCGGAGCTGGGAGGTATTGCTGTGTCGTCACCCCACTTGGCAATTTGTTGCACAGGCTTGGCCCAAAGGCTATAAGACCAATGCCGGGAAGGTCCAAATTCCTGCCCCCCATTCCCCAAGAAAGAAAAGCAGCCCCAGATAAAACCTGGGGCAGACAGAACATTCTTAGGTTTCATTCCCAAGCAGCAAACATTAGCAGCGCCGGCTGAACACTGCCAATCTCATGGCACGGCATCTGGCCTCCAGCTCAGCCCCTTTCCCAGCAGGCTCCCCAGGGCTCCACCAGCTGAGGGGTCCGGAGGGGCAGGGGAGGGGCCGCCCTACAGACACACTCCAGATAATGAGCTGCGCATTCCAGCTCTGATCCAGGAGCTGATGGGCAGAGAGGGAAGCTGGTCCAAGCCCGGCTCCACACCTCCACCCCTGGTTCTCGGAGACCCCACGGGCTCTGGACGGCAGCTGTTGTTGCCTTTGGCAGAGAGAGGGTTCTCTCTCTCAGAGGAGACACCGGCCTCCTGCTTTGCAGCTCCCCAGGACTGAGGCCAGAGGGCGGGGTGCCGCACTAGCGCTTGTGAAACGAGGGAGGGTCCCTTGTAGCTTAGCAGCAGTGGAGCTGCCCAGGGCCGCACCTAGAGGCCCTCCCTGGGTGGAGGACTTAGACGGAGGGCCAGCATCAGGGGACTCGCAAACTGGACACAACTGCAGCCCGGAGAAGCTGCAGTTCTTCCCCGGAGGGCAGGGAAGAGAGATGCCGGCAGGGCTGCAGGCTCCCCTCCACCCTTCCCTCCCACTGGCTGGAAGAAAGGCCCACAGGGCCTGGGAACACCCTGAGTGTGTGTGCCTGCGTGTGTGTGTGCATGCGTGACCATATGTGTGGGGCAGACGGCATCTCATTACTTGAAGTCAAAAGCAGAAGCCCCAGCCATCCCTCCTGGGCCAGCGGAAGGACAGGTGGATGGCAACTGGTCAGCTCTGGCCTCCTCTCAGCCCCGAGGTCAGAGGTCTCTGGAGAGAAAAGTCAGGTTGTGAAAATAGGGGATTTGTGTTTGCTGTGCCCGGCAAGGGGGTCTGGCCATTGTCCCTGTTTATTGGAACAGGGTGGGTGCCTCTTTTCCCTTCAGTCAGTGGCCACTGTCCCCCCACTGCCACCTGCCAGGCCCTGTCCCCTTCTCACAGCGGTAGACGCCTGGCTAGGCTCTCTGGGCCTCAGGGTTGAGTTAGCTTCACGCTGGGCCTGGGACCCACCCATCCTCCCCGGGGGGCTTTTATCTTCCAAAGAATTCACTTTTTAAAAGCGAATTTTGGGGTTCGATATCCAGAGAGTCAAAGAGCATCAGAACCGAAAGTCAACGTAAATCAATGGCTGGAACTGAGCAGGAAGTGGAGAGTCATTTGCAAAATCACCGAGCGTATATGTGGGAAAAGGATATTGAGTATTTTACGTAAATAAACACTTTGTGATCTGGCTCCGCAAATGATTTCTTCTTCTTACACAAAGAATGCAAACGTATCATAGAAAACCCAGAAAATCCAGCAAACAAAAAAGAAGCACAAATCCCCACAATCCCACCCAGAGTCCTGTAATACACGTCTCACCCAGGGAAACGCAGAACATCTCTGAATATCGTCTTTCCCGTCACGTACTTGGGACACGCGTAGATGTTACAACATGGGATCACGCTGTGCACACTTGTGTAAACGGGGCTGGTTCATTTTAAATAGCATACACAGCATTTCCCCATGTTGATGGGACATTCTAGAAATTCCATGGGGTCCTCCCCAAGCCCCAGCGATCCAGCCTCAGGAGGCCATCGGACACCAGGGCCCTCCCCAGTCTAAGGCTGCCCAGACCTTAGTGTCTGGGGAGGCCACCTGCCCCTTGGGCTCCCATGGGGGTGAATCCCTGCTATGGTCCCCTGAACCCAGCCCTTCTGACCATGCCACCTCGGCCAGGTTTGGGAGCAGTTCTGGTCTTAGCTCTGTTGGCTGGTGGTCTCTGTACCCCACTTTAAGTCTAGTTTCTCTCCATTTCCAACACAGAGCAGAAGCCCGAGTCTCCCTGATGTGCCCGGGACTCCAGAATCTTGGAAACTCCTCTGCTTGGGTCAAGAGGGTTGGCTTCTCCCAGCCCCACCCAGCATGGCCCTTGGTGTCCCCCAGCGCAGGGCTCCAGCCCCACCAAGACTTATGAAAGGGAGGGGACGGATCCCATGGTCAGAAAGGTCCAAAGGGCCTTGGCCTCCCCAAGCCAAGGAAGTTGAGGAGGGGGAATTTGGGTCCTAAGGATCTGGTGACTGATGCCTGCTGATGAGGGAGTTTCCCAGTGTTCAGGCTAAGGTCACCACTCATTTGTGTCTCCACCTACAGCTTATGTCCTTTCTCTCCCCCCTGCGTCCTCCCTTCCTCTCCTGCTGCTGCAGGACGCGATGGAGAACAAAGCCATGTACCTGCACGCCACCGTGAGCGACCGTGACTCTGGCTCCATTTTTGAGGAGCCCTTTGATGGCAGGAGCCTGTCCAAGCTGAACCTGTGTGAGGACGGTGAGTGCCTCTGGCTCGGTCTTAGGCGCGAGATCAGCCCTGCCCCCACCACCGGATCCTGGCATTGCCCCAGGGTGCTGGTGACCCCCCCACACTCACACACACAATACTGCATAGGTTGAAATGCGTGCTCGGAAGGGTCTTTTCTGTGTGTTTTCTCATTCATGCATCTCAACACACCTGTGTGACCAGCAAGATAAGACACATTTTACAGATGGGCTAGCGGAAACTGAGAAAAGCATTAAGCATCACACAGCTCGTCAGTCATAGAGGGGCCCCAGCACTGAGTCTCCTGACTCCTAGGGCAATCCTTTTGCCTCTTTGCCATCCTCTCCTCTGGGTGAGGCTGGGGTCACACAAAAGGCAACTGAACCAAGAAGCCCAGACCCTCTCGGGTCATGAGCTTCCTAAAGCGTTTGCAAGGAGGAAACGCACCTCTCCAGATGCTCGTCCTCTCCTGGAACTGAGGCCTCAGGTCATGGCACAGGAAGGGGCCCCATCCTAGTGACCCAGACCGCACTGCATCTTTGGGGGCTGGTTATTTGCTAAAACCCTGGAGATTCAACGGATGCAGTTTCCTCTAGAGGAGCTCAGAGCACCTTGCTGACAGCCAACTCCTGTGCATCCAGCACAGAGCTCTATACTTAGTAGGTGCTTAATAAATGCTTATTGCCTGAATGAATACACTCCTCTTTGCAGTGAGTATAGGAGATGAGAGCTTCATCCCCACTTCAAAGATGAGTAGAAGGAAACTCACAGGAGAGTTTTGTAAAAACTTATGGTCAATGAGATGGAAACAGGCCGTCTTAGGGTTCTCCAGAGAAACAGAAGCGAGAACAGAAATGAGATGTCTACACACAAAAAGAGACTGATTATGAGGAATTGACTTACATGGTTATGGAGGCTGAGAAGTCCCACGATCTGCTGTCTGTAGAGTGGAGACCCAGGGAAGCTGGTGGTATAGTTCAGTCCGAGTCAGAAGGCCTGAGAACCAGAGAAGCCAATGGTATAGATCACAGTCTGAGGGCCGGAGAGGATGAGATGATATGTCCCAGCTCCAGCAGTCAGGCAGGAAGCAAAAAGTGAATTCCCCCAACTTTTGTGCTACTCAGGCCCTCAACTGATTAGATGAGACCCACCCACATTGGGGAGGACAATCTGCTCTACTGATTCCACCAAGTTAAAAGCTAATCTCATCTAGAACACCCTCATGGACACCCAGAAATGATGTCTAATCTGGTTACCCTATGGCCAACCGAGTTGACATATAAAATTAACCATCCCAGATGCCTTTATTCAAACTTTTTCTCAAGCACCATGTTTCATTGTGTTCCACTATGCCAACTGCCTTTGTCTTGAAATTACTCAAAATTAGAAATGACTCCCCCTCATCCAACCCCATCTTTCCTCCCATGAGGTGCTGAGTGTAGGAAGGGAAGTTGGGTGGCTCAGAAAGGCAGGGATTAGGGATTGTCTCAGGAGGGAGAGGAGACAGGAGATTTGGATTCTTCACCTGCCCTAGTAAACTACCCACCATCAGAGCCCTTCCTCTGAATTCCAGTCCACAACCACATTTTGAGGACCCACAATGTGTCAAGCTATGGGTTAGGTGCCAGAGATGCTCCAGAGAGAAATGAAACCATCCTTGTCCTCCAAGAGCTTCTGATCCCAGTGGGAGGGACTGGCATGGGGACAATTACCCACCACGTAAAGCAGGTAAAAATATGTGTGATTATTAAAGTCAAGCAGGGTGAAGCCTTTCTGGTAAAGGCCTTAAAGATCGAATACAGTTTTGTAAGAGAAGAGGTAGCTGGGGAAAGGTATTACCAGCTGAGTTGCACCAGACAGGCCAGTGTTTCTGTTAAGTTAATGACACCTGGGAAGAGAGGAAGGCCCCCAGGGAGCTACCAGTGCTCAGCTTTCCCCCATCAGTACATCAGCAAAGCCAAGCTGGCCTTCACATCCTTCATCCACCCTCTCCCCAGTGACCCATCAGTAAAGAGGCCTGATTTGGGAAGAAAGAACTGGGGTACAGCTCAGAGAGGTAATTGCAGGACCACCAGGGCCATCCTGGGGTGCCAGTGGGGAAGGGCATGGCAGGGGGACCCCAGGGGTGGGGAGAGCCCTGGGGAGTGTCATTGGGCCATGGCTCCCCCTTCTCTTGACCTCATCTTACCTCCCCTTTTCTGAACCTGAGATTTTTTAAAAGGCCATTTGGACCAGAAGGACTGAAAAATAACAGTAACCCCAGCCATGGGGAGATCTGGTCAGAGGGCAGTTTTAGAACCAGGCCAGCAAGTGTCCCAGGGGTCACCTGAGCCGCGGCGCCCCGTGAAGTGTGGACAGCAGAGGTCGGAAGATGTAGGCTGGATGCTGACTCTTCCCTCCCCTGTCCCCACCCCACCCCCTGGGGCGTGTGACCTGATGGGCACATCCCCTCTCTGGGCCTCAGTGTCTCCATCTCAGTGCTCCACAGGGGCAGAGGGGGTGTCTCTGAGCTCCCATCCAGTCCTAAACTCCTGTGCACAGAAACAGACTTGGATGTTGTATTTGCAGCGTGGTCCTTTTAAAACCTAAGTTGGAGCAAAGCCCAGCAAAGGCTCCCACATTGAAGGGAATAAAAACCCAGGCACTGACTGTGGTCAAGGAGCCTCTGACCCTCACAGTGGACCTGCTGGCACACTCTACCCGACGTACGCTGCCCCCAGACCCTCCAGGCGTCCCCCTCACCTCCTTCTGGTCTTTGCTCAAATCTTACCTCTGTGTCAGGGCTTCCCGTCCTCCCCTGCACACCCATTTCCCTGCTTCTCTTTTTCCTTTTTCACCGAGTCCTAGTCTCCTCAACACACTATATCATTTTCTTAGTTATCATGTTTACCGTTTACTCTCTGTTCCTCAGGGGAAGAGCATAGGCTGGACCAGGGCAGGCATCTCTGTTTTGTTCATCAGCGTCTCCCAGCCTGGGGCACAGCAGGTGCTCCCAAGTATCAATATTTGTTGAATGACTGAATGAACAAACTAATGGCTGAGCAAACACAGGGGTCCTTGAAATCTAAAGGTGGCGGAACAAATAAATTCTAAACCTGATTTCCACATCGTCTGGGTCTCCTCCACACTTCATTCCTGGACGCCAGACATGGGGCGGGGGGTGGAGGGGTGGCCGTGAAGACCCTGGAGAGACTGGAGTGTTGAGATGAAGTCACCACCTAAAGGCTCCTCGGTTTCTGGTTTGATTTTTTTCCCCTTCCCTTTCATTTCTAAGAGGAAAATGGTGAGCTCCGACTCGGGGAAATTCAAGCCAGATTTGACCTGTTTCCCCAGCACTTTGCTGCTTTGATTCTCATCTCTGCAGAGTAACAGGAGAGGGAGGAAGGGGTGGGGCTGGTAGGGGCAGAGGGAGGTTGATGGGAAAGCAGAGGTGGACAGAGGTGGGGACCCTGCCAGCCCCATCCCCCACTCTGGGCCTTGAGTAAATGAAAGCAGTGTCTCTGCTAGGCGTTGTAGGGGCTCCAAGTCCCTCCCAGGATTTTCCCCTTGAAAGCAGGGAGATGGGAGGCAAGGGAGTGCCTCCTCTTGGCCCTGGGGATCTTGGGATCAGGGGGGAGCAAAGTTGCAAAACTTCAGTCTAGATATTGAGGTATGACTCTGGCGTCAACGCAGGTGGGACTTTAAAGACAGGGTGTAAACATGGCGTTATTTACATGTCCCTGCCCCCTCCCCTCCTCTGCTCTGTCGTCTTCTCTTTCCCTCCTACCTGCCGCCATCCCTTCCCTTCTGTTCACGCACCAGGTGAGAAGGAAGCTGAGGGGCTATTAGGCACCCGCCATGACAGGCCACGTTGCCCCTCTCCCGCATGGTGCCACGCACATCCTTCCAGGCTCTCTCCGTCGCACCCCTGCTCCATGGTGACACCTTTGGGACCTCTCCATCCTCTGCACCCCTTGGCCGGGCCACCTCTCAGGACCCCGCTGCCTCCTTCCTGTGTCTGAGCCCCGCTGTGGATGGGAAGACGCCCAGGCAGGGCCCTCCTCACCTGCCGGTCTCCAGCGGGGCAGAGCATGGGCTCCACCTGTGTGGCTGGGATTTGTGGGTGGGCTCATGACAGAACGCGACCTCCAAGGTCTTCCAGCCAAGCCCCCGCTGACCTCAGGGCCCACCAACACCTCCCTTGGAGCAGAAACCCAAACAGGGGCTGTCTGGGCCTACGACCCCACCTCACCCCCCTTCCTCTGTGCCTCCCTCCCTCTCCCCCTCCCCCTCCCCTCCCTGGTCCTGCCTTTCTCTTCCCCAGACAGCTGAAGCCTCTCCAATCTGGCGCCCAAAGGCAGAGGGCTGGGCGTGGGTGGTGTTCAGCTGGGCCTGGCTCCTCCACGGCCCTCTCCAAGGGCCAGAGAGAGGTGTTAGTGTCAGAAAAATATTGCAGTCACGCTCACCCCGTGGCCTCGGGCCCTCCACCGCGCTCCCAGCATCATCCATCGGCCGCAGATGGGAGGCTCGCAGAGGTAATGAGTTACACATGCTCCTGGCCGCGCCCAACGCCTGCAAGCCAGCCCGCTTGCTGAGTTTAGGACCTGAGCTCCCCATTCCTGCGTCCCTGCCCCATAAAATTAAATTATTCTCCTAAGGGAGTCCCCACATCTCCTTTCTCATCCATCACCTCTCCCTGGTTCATCTGGCGTAGCTGAGGGCTGCCGGGCAGCTGCCCAAGGGTGGGAGTGGAGTTCCTGGGAGGGTCTGGCTGGGGCCTCACAGAGGGTCAGGCCTTCTACAGGTTGGAGAATCCGGCACTGGAGCAGGAGAATAGCAGAGATGTTAACTCATGCGGTGCCGTGATGCACTCAGCTCCCCCAGCTCACGGGGGGCTGGGGGCCAGGAAGGATCCTGGATCTCTTGGGCCCCAGGGACTGTCCCTCCACAAGAGGGGGGACAGCCCAGGGAGGTGCCAAGATGTTGAACTTTGGCAGGTCTGGGCTCGGCACGGGGTGTCTTCTGTCGCCCCTGCATTCCCACCCGCTGCCACTCGCCACTCTCTGCCTTGTGGGGAGCCGCCTTGGCAGGACGGGGAGGATGAAAGATGGGAGGTTGCCTGTTTATCCTCAGCTCCTGCCCTATGGGGTCACCTTGGGCCACTGTGTACTTCCATCCGAGGTCACAGCCCCTTGTAAGCCACCCTCTCCACTCAGGCTTTCTCCTTCTAGGCTCCAGTAACTGCTCCCCTCCTGGGCTTTGTAACCGAGGTGGTTACAGTTTAAGGACACCACTCTGTCCCTTGTGGGCATCTTACACCCTGGCCACAACTTTGCATATGTCCCCTTTATTAAATTCTATGACATTTCCTAATTTAAGTGGGCCATCTGTTTCACTGGGGCCCTGACCCTCTCATCCTCAGTGTTCCCGTCTGCAAAATGGAAATAATGTTATTCAACTCACAGGACCCGTGGGGGAATCACGTGGTATAACCCGAGTAGAGCACCTTGGACACAGTGCACCCTTGATACACACTTATTTCACCTCCCTGCCCTTTGGGGAGTCCTCTGCACATGTTGGGGAAATGGAGAAGGACAGGGGGAGACAGAGAGGTCAGGGACAGCTACTGCCACCCAGGGTCTCCCAGGAAGCACCCATGCCACTTCTCAGAGACCCCTGGCCTGGACAGTGTTTTTTTTTTAAAATTTATTATTTAATTAATTAATTTTTGGCTGCATTAGGTCTTCATGCACATGTTGGGGAAATGGAGAAGGACAGGGGGAGACAGAGAGGTCAGGGACAGCTACTGCCACCCAGGGTCTCCCAGGAAGCACCCATGCCACTTCTCAGAGACCCCTGGCCTGGACAGTGTTTTTTTTTTTAAATTTATTATTTAATTAATTAATTTTGGGCTGCATTAGGTCTTCATTGCTGCGTGCGGGCTTCCTCTAGTTGCAGTGAGCAGGGGCTACTCTTCATTGTGGTGCGTGGGCTTCTCATTGCAGTGGCTTCTCTTGTTGCGGAGCACCGGCTCCAGGCGCACAGGCTTCAGTAGTTGTGGCACACGGGCTTCAGTAGTTGTGCACACGGGCTTCAGTAGTTGTGGCTCGCGGGCTCTAGAGCGCAGGCTCAGTACTTGTGGCACCCGGGCTTAGTTGCTCCACAGCATGTGGGATCTTCCCGAACCAAGGCTCGAGGGGTTCGTGTCCCCTGCATTGGCAGGCAGATTCCTAACCACTGTGCCACCAGGGAAGCCCCTGGAGAGTGTTTTAAGTCTGGTTCCTCCTTCTGCTAAAGAAGGCAGACTTTTGGTTAGTGGGCTTCCTCGTGAAGACTAGATACTAGAGGAAACCAAGCAAGTTCTTTTAGTCCCAATCCCCAAAGAGTACAGTAGGATCTGTAAGAAATATTCTGGGTCCCGAGGGCACCTGGCTCCGTGGCAGGTGTGAGTCTGTCCACCCCCATACCCCCATCAGAGACAGTAGGTCCCTGAGGTTGGCTACCAGAAGAGTCGAGGGGTGCATTTCATTGTTCCTGGTGGAGGATGGCATTCGGTGCAGACTACACACAGCTTCACTCGCCCCGGGCACCTGAGTCCACACGAGGAACTGGGACCTCCTTCATTCAAAGAGGACAGGGTTTTACGGTGCTGCTGGTGAGTGCAGAAATAAAAGGTCTTGGTTCCTGCCCTCAAGGGGCTGAAAGTCCCCAGAAGACACAGACCCCGCATTATAATGTGATTCATTCTCAAATGGAAGTGCAGTTTAGAGGGGAGAGTTTCGGCAGTCTGCCTTGGGAAGGAAGGAAGTTCTCCTGCAAAGTCAGGAGCGTGGGGGCGTGCCCTTCCCTTCCCAGCCATGCTCCACTCTGTGGATGCAGTGCAATTGCAGAGGTAGGTTTAACCAGGGTCGGAATGCTGCTCGGTGAGTGAGAGGAAGCCAGAGAGGGTCGAGAGAGGGGAGGCTGTGGGAGAGAGTGGATAACGTAAATCATGGAATGCAAGTCGGACAAGAAGGGAAGGCTGGATGGGAGTCGGGAAGGGTGGTGGAAAGACGGTGGGGTCCGTGGTTAGTAGGTCCTGGTGAGGTCAGGGAATGCCGGGTTGGCGTTCTGGACGGAGGGCACCGGGAAAACCTGAGAGGTAGCTCTCACCTGGGACGCGTGAAATTGGGATTAAGAAAGGGCCTTGATGATTGGTAGAGCCAATCAAAATGTCATGTGAGCCACATGTGCAGTTTTCAACTTTCTAGTAGCCACACAAAAAGGTAGAGACACAGATGAACCGAATTTAAATGCGGGAATGTATTTGATTTAATCCAGTATATCCAAAATAGTATCAATTCGCTATGTAATCACTGTGAAAGTGATGGAGATACTTATACATTTTTACTCGGGCTGAGCCTTCAAAATCCGGTGTGTACTTTGCATTCCGAGCCCATCTTATTTTTGCCCACATTTCGAGTGCGTCAGGGAGGACGTGCCATTAGGAGAGGGAAGGTAAGGAACAGTCAGAACTGGAGATTGAGAAAGAGCGACAGTGAGCGCAGACATGGGGAGGGTAGCACGTGTCCCTTAGCGCGAGGAGAAGCGTACAGTCGTGTGACGTGAGAGCTGGGATTTTTTTTTTTTTCTTTTCTTTGCGGTACGCGGGCATCTCACTGTTGCGGCCCCTCCCGTTGCGGAGCACAGGCTCCGGACGCGCAGACTCAGCGGCCATGGCTCACGGGACCAGCCGCTCCGCGGCATGTGGGATCTTCCCAGACCAGGGCACGAACCCGCGTCCCCTGCATCGGCAGGTGGACTCTCAACCACTGCGCCACCAGGGAAGCCCGAGAGCTGGGAGTTTTATGGAGAAGAGAGAGAAGGTTCTGGAAGTAACGAGGAGCAAATAAAACCACCTACCGCACCCTTAGGTCAGTTGCATGAATGTGGGAGAGAGAAATCCA
Organism: Neophocaena asiaeorientalis asiaeorientalis; assembly: GCF_003031525.2. Classification (NCBI taxonomy): domain Eukaryota; kingdom Metazoa; phylum Chordata; class Mammalia; order Artiodactyla; family Phocoenidae; genus Neophocaena; species Neophocaena asiaeorientalis. The sequence continues at coordinate 2,124,717 of NW_020175436.1, read as the reverse complement.
TACTTGAGAAGAAAAGGGAAGCAGGGTTCAGTTAGAAGAAGAAAGAACAGGAAATGTTCGAGCAGAGGCTGGGGAAATCAGGGGTTTTTGGTTGGCTGGCTGGGACATCTTGGGCCACAGTGAGAAGGTTTCAGCAGATGGGGAGAGAGATGTCAAAGGAGAAGAAACAAGGCTGTCTGGGGATTATGGTGGTTGATGGGGAGCCCTGGGGCTTCTGTGGGGCTGATAGAAGTCAGGATCGAGGACTCAGTGAGGTTGGGGTGCTGGTCTCAGGGAAGAGCTGCTGGCAAGACTGAGTGTTGGTGATAGGGGTCTTGCCAGGAGCACACAGCCCTAGGGCACCAGTGGCCCCTCCCCAACCATGGTGTGTGGGCCAGGGGAGGGGGGCCTTGTCCTGGAGTGCCAGGAGCTCTGGAGATCATTTTGGCTCTTGTGGAGACAGGGAGATCGGGGGAGGCCAAGGGAGGTGGTGGGAAGGGGGCAGGGGTCCTGTAGCAGTGACGATACGATGTGATACATACAAGCGATCATGATACAATGGTTCCCCTTGATGGAGCAGCAGGCTATGCTCAGGGCTTCAATACATTGTCTCCAAAGCACAGGGAGCTCAGCTTGGTGCTCTGTGATGACCTAGATGGGTGGGATGGTGGGGGGCAGGGATGGGAGGGAGGTCCAAGAGGGAGGGGATATATGTATACATATAGCTGATTCACTTCCTGGTACAGCAGAAACTAACACAACATTGTAAAGCAACTATACTCCAATAAAAAAATAATTAAGGTATATTACAAAAACACCTCAGGGGCTTCCCTGGTGGCAGAGTGGTTGAGAGTCCGCCTGCCGATGCAGGGGACACAGGTTCGTGCCCCGGTTGGGGAAGATCCCACGTGCCGCGGAGCTGCTGGGCACGTGAGCCATGGCCACTGAGCCTGCGCGACCGGAGCCTGTGCTCCACAACGGGAGAGGCCCCAACGGTGAGAGGCCCGCCTACAGCAAAACAAAACAAAAAAACCTCACCTCAGGACATATTCTTATTCCCAGTTTGTCGATGAGAAGGTAATATCTTAGGTGACGCAAATTGCCCAAGGTCACCCATGTAGTCAGAGGCAGAGCCTGGATTCAAATCCACATCTGCCTGGTCCTTAAACCCCGCCCCTCAGCGTAGCTCACCCTGTTCACTGCGGTTCCAGGACTCGGAGACCCTGGACTTTCAAGAGCTAGGCTGCTGGTGGTGAGGGGCTGAGCGTGGATTCTTGGAGTTTCAGGTTTCAGAGGTGGAGACATCCTGGGCAATGGCAAAGCTAGGACGGGGCCGTGGGAATAAATAAATGGCTCTGTTGCAGGAGAGAGATGGAATGAATTATTCTAAGAGGAAATAGATATAAACCCAAATAGGTTTGGACAGGAGCACAAGGACAGGCTCTTAAATGGCTTCAGAGGGAAGCCTGGGACACTATCCTCTACAGACATTAGGTCAGAGAAATGCCCCTCTCTCCCCAGCATCCTCCCCCTTCCCCCCACCATCTCCTGTGGCTTCTGGGCTGGAGTCTAAACTGCATATGCGGAGTTCAGCAGTAGGTTTCGGAAGATATAAACACGGCCATGAAGAGGGAGCCCAGCAGGGTAGGGCTGGCCAGGACCCTGCCCTGCAGACGCAGATGCTGGTTAACCTAAGGCCCAGCCACACAGCCGATGGGGGCTCGTGATGGTTCCAGCCTTCTGCACAGTGTCCTGAAGCCCACGTGTTCCCTGGTACCTTCCTATTTCCTGCTATCTGGCTTGAGATTGAGTTCAAGTCAAGACAACCCGAGATGTTCACAGCGGGCAGAAGAAGCCACGTGTTTAGGAAGTCCTGTTAAGAGAGGGGGCTGCAGGGAGGGGCTGGCTGCTGGCCTCCTCTCCTGACACTCCGTGTGGGTGAGTTTCTCCAATTGGTGGAGGAGGGACTGGGAAGATAGAACATACTAGAGACCCGAAGGTGGCAGATGGCAGCAATCAGGTTGGGAGGGGCAGATTGAAAAGGACTAAGAGGACAGGGGAGACTGGGACAAGTGTCCTGTCTGAAGCTCACAGGAACCGTTTGGTTTATGGCGCTCGGCTCTCCCTGCGTGTTGATTCATAGAGCAGTACTCACTCTTAACAGTGTCTCTGTTTGAAAATGATCTCATCGTTTGTGCACGGGTAACAGTGAGCTTGATCTTGTCCCTTCGCCTGGCAAGTTCTATCTGGGCATCTTGGTTCTCTGGTCCCATTCTGACCTCAGTATATCATGTAGGAATTCCTTTCTTCCCTCTGGAGCTATGATGATCTCCCAAACCTGACCTAAGGGCATCTATTAAAATGTAAATATGACATCTTAAGTATTCTAACCATTTCCAGTGTGTCCAGGGGGAGCTGCCTTTCACATGTAGGTTTATGGGGATCGGGGGGCCGGGGTGGTCCCTGGATGCTGACAGACTGAAGGTGAAAAGGGCATTGTCTTGCCAGCAGGTGGAAGTAAGAAAAGCCTGCCTACCTGGGGACGCCCAGGGCAGCCCCAGGACCCTCAGCTCGTTGGGTGTGTCCTTTCCCTGCCCTCTGAGGAAGGCCCTCCTGGTAAAGTGTTCTGTTTGTGACCAGGAATATAAAAATGGTTGTTCCAGCTACTCTATTTCTAGGTAAGTTTTCAAAGCCCCAAAGTTCTTTGTATCTAGTTTAGGTCCTAGGTTCTAGGAGATCATGAACCTCTCTTGGAGGGGCAAAACTCCATCACCAAAGGAGACAGCACAACTCCTGGATACAAAGGTGAACTGAGTGGTGGAAAGGAGGATGTTTCCTATCCCAAGGCTCCAAGATGTCAAAGCATCAAATACAGAAACTAGAATACATGGTTATTACAAAAGCCTAAACAATGGCTTGGAAGGCCCAGTAAATTTGTGTTCAGTTTATTAGTCTCACTTACCTACAAACAGCCAACGGATGTTAATTGAGTATCTGCTATATGCCAGGACCTGTGGGATCCAGAGATGAATCACAGACCCTGTTCTCTGGGAGCTGACCCTCGACAAATGTGTATTTTTATTCATTGACTGATGGGTGCAATTCCGTTCTCATTATTAACTATCCCATTATTGGCCATGATTTCCCAATGAAGCTCTCTATACCTGACAACTGTTGGTTCTAGGCCTTAGCAGGTGACAGAGGTTCAGTGGGTCTGAGGACCATCATCTTTGCTCAGATCTGCTGAACTCCCACCTGTGGCCCAGCCTGCACTGCTTCCTGTGCAGAGGCCAGAGCTGGGGGCTTCTGAGCCTGGAGGCTTCAGGGACAGTCCCAGCTCCCTCCCGTACAGATGGCATGGGCTGAGACTTTAGCCTTCCTGTGTTCAAAACCAAACAGCCAGGTGGCCCTCCAACTCAATTGGTGGTGGGATTTGGGGGAGTGAGACGGGGGTGGGGCGGAGGGTATTAAACCTATCCATTCCTGCCCCGAGGATAAACCAATTCATCAAACCAAGGTGGACCAGGGCATGGGTGGGAGGTTGCTCTAGCAGCCTGGAAAGAGTAATGATTTAAACATGGCAATAGCTGAGCCCTGGCCTCCACATTGCTAATACATTATCAGATGATTTATTTCCTCTGACAAGGCACCAGGAGAGGAACTGGGAATCTTTCTGAAAGGGATCCAGAGCCACTCAATTGGAGGAGGGTCTTTGGCCCCTATTTAGGCCGAACCCTGAGCCCACTGTTGTTTTGAGTCTCCCTGCATTGAGACAGCATTTCTTCCAATCCATGCACTGCCCATGTTGGGTAAGAGTATGGGCATCTTCCCCCAGCCCCAGAACCTGCTGCTTCTTCCTGGGACTCCCTGGCCTCTCCCGTCCTCCTGGATTGCAGTGAGCAGCCAGCTCACCTTGACTGCCCTCTATCCCCTCCCACCTGGCTTTCTCTCTTCATCCCTTAGCCCCAGCTGCAAAATTATATGCACACAAGCCAGGGTCCCTTCCCACTGCTGATAAATAAGCACACAAGCCCCCGATTGTTCTCAAGAATTTTTATGCAGAGTAACTTGAGAAATAGATAGGGACGGAAAAAATAACAAGTATTGCAGGGAAGTTACAAAATATCTCTAGAAGTACTTGGAGAAACTGTCCTAGGTCATCATAACATCTAAATGGAATTAGCTCCACCATCCCTCCCTCTCCTTTCCTTAGAAATGGGATCCCATCGGATCACGCAGAGGACTGAAGTCCCCTTTGTCTGGCGCCCTCACTGGGCTGTCTGCCTTGAAGACTCAGGTGTGTGGTCCAACAGGGCAGAGGTGATTGGTGCTCACCCCACCCCGGCTGGTGGTTTGGGACCCTCCTAGACTCAGGTCAGATGAAACTGCTCTGTAATGTCCCTGCCTCACACCCTCCTCTTCCCTTTATTGAGGAAAAGTAAACAGAGGTCTCCATGAAAGCCAGAAAGGGGTGGCAGCTTCGAAGACAGAGGTTATTTGGGGCTGCCTATTACAATAAACAATGTGAGTGATGAGTAACCAGAGTGAGGATGAGGAAGTCAACCTTGGGAGGGTTTAACAAGATCGCTGGATGGGATGAGTGCCAAGGTCCCTCCCAGCCATAAAACCTTATCTCCACCTGCTGTGTATGAGCTATGGGACCAAAGAGGACAACAAGAAGGACAAAAAAGTGGCTGAGTGCTTGTTGTTGGTAAAACTCAATTAGGTGACAATTGAATGATTTCATCCTGTTTTATTTTTATTTGTTTTTAATGTTGTTTAGACCCAGGTTCTTTGGAAAGAAGTAAATACCCACTTTTATCAGATGCGATTTGTGAGTATTTTTTCAAATGGCAGGAAAATAAATTCAAACAGATGACTCCCCAAATGCCTTAAGATTATGGTTAAGAAATTGAAAGCTCAGTTTTGCAAAGAAAGGCTAAATTGATGCAAGGGCTAACTCAGAATGCCTTCTCATGTCTCCCAGCCAGTATGTGCCAGAGGCAGGCTTTGAATCTCTCTGCACAGAGCCCCCAAACCATGCTTGTCCCCCTGTGAGAGTGTCAGGGCCCCTCACCTGCCTAATATAGTACAGGGAAACAAAGACCCAGAGGTTCTGATGCTTCCACTAACACTGGGGGACCATCTCACGACTCATCCTTAGCTCAGCTGTCTGGGACCAAGTGGTTTTCAGATAAACTTTCCTTTTCTGTTCATTAATCCTTGCTCCCAAGCCCTTCACCACCCTCAGGAAGCAGTATTTTAGCAAAAGCTCTTTAGGGGGCACTCTTGTTCCCATGATTAAAAGGAACCCGTCACAATTTTAGCCTCTGGGAATAATATAATAGTTTGAGGTACCTCCTTTTGTGTGGGTCCTATTAAAGAGAGCTCAAAGTTCAAGAACAATTAAACGAAGCTCTGATAATAGAAAGACCTTAATTGATTTTCCAAAAATGTGTCTTCACATTGTTTTGATGTGACAAATGCCTTACTCCAGACCTGGGTACCTCGATGTCATAGATGCATGATTTCATCATTGAATCAGAACAAGAGCGTCCAGGGTTGTGGCTTAGGCCTCTGGATGTCATCAACAGCACCACACGTGATGCTGCCGCTCAGCTAGGATTAAGTTCAGTTCCAATGAACTGCTCGCACAGTTCACCTATGTGGGCACTAAGTGTCTATTCCAGGTCATGGGTGAATAAGGAAAGCCAAGATTTTGTTTATTTTTTCAGACCAAAATTTTGCTCAAAAATTTGTTTTTCAGCCAACAAAAATGTGTCAACTATTTGCATACAACTGTAAGAACCAGTCTTTGCACCAAAAATAAATGACTTACACATGTCTTTTGTTCTTTTTATAAATTTATTTAATTTTTGGCTGCGTTGGGTTTTTGTTGCTGTGCGCGGGCTTTCTCTAGTTGTGGCGAGCGGGGGCTGCTCCTGGTTAAGGTGCGTGGCTTCTCACCGAGGTGGTTTCTCTTGTTGCGGAGCATGGGCTCTAGGTGCGTGGGCTTCAGTAGTTGTGGCATGTGGACTCAGTAGTTGTGGCGCCCGGGCTTAGTTGCTCCGCGGCATGTGGGATCTTCCCGGACCAGGGCTCGAACCCATGTCCCCTGCATTGGCAGGCAGATGCTTAACCCCTTCGCCACCAGGGAAGCCCCACATATCTTTGTTCTGGCAAAGAACCTTGTTGCAGTTCTGCTGTGTGCTGGTTGATGGGTAGGGAAATGGGTGAGTCTCAGAGGACCTTTAGACAAGCAGGGCAGGGAGAGATGGAAATCGACAATTTTGAATAATGAGGTTAGTATCAGAGATGAGGGCAAGGTTCTGACGTGGTTATTTCAATGGCACTTAATCCTTAACATTTTACCTTCTAGATTATTCTTAATCTTGACCATCTAAAAAGTTTGGTTTTGCTTCTCTATAAGTGAATTCTTCTATGGAGAGCATCAACTTTTTCTCCACAACTTGCATTGAACTGTGATTTAATTACTTTTACTAAAGTCAGTGATTCTCAGAATGTGACTATATATGACAGTGGTATTCAAGGTGACATATGGGTGTGAATTTGTTATTTTAATAGTTAGATATTTATTTTAAAGGAATAAGTACCATTTATTTATTCCATTAATAATAATGGAATAGGAAGATACTAATTTTCCACTTATGAGGATGATATAAAATTTCCTTCTTATATAAATTTAAGTTAAAAAAAAAGTGGAGTGAGAAAGAAAATAATAGCCCAGGGGTACTCAGCTACGGGAAAGTTGTGAAGCTACATGTAGATGGGTGTTTAGCGGTGGGGAAACTACCCATCGGGCTGCTTCTAGCCATTCATCACCAAGCACGGTTCCACACAACATCTCCCAGCCCGGCCTTCGGAACCCAGTCTGCAAGTCTGTATCTTTTAGTTCCTATTTGCCCTTTTAGAGTCACTGTCTTCTCCAAGCCTCTTGAGCCTCCTTCTCTTGGCTTCCTGATCGTCTGAGATGTCACCCGCCTTTCTGGAGGCCACTGCAAGATGAAAACCCTTTCTCTTGATTCTCCCAGATCTTGGAAGAGTTTTTGTTTTGTTTTTTTGGTACCATTCTCTCCCTCGATCTGGTTTTGTGTGTGAGCGTGTCTGCAAGCAACGACTATGTCTAATAACTAACAGCTTGGCCTGATAATTTCCTCAGAACAGTTCTCACACAGAGGAAGAAAGTTTTCTTCTTCAAGTCACAGTTTTCAAATTTCTAATAGCTATAAATCAGACACTAAAGCTGGAGAGAAAGATAACGGATTTCAGCCCATCTACAAAAGCCTGTCCTTCAAAGCCCTGCTGAGTTGCTGCCTCTTCAAGGCAGACCCTGAGATGACCTGCAACACAGAAGGACTCACTGCCTCCGCAGTGCCATGCTTTGTTTGTGCCATATCGCCCCTCTACACCTGTTTCATTCACACTTGTGTGATAGTTATCAGTTTATATGTCTTCTTCCCCTCGGGTGTGAGCATCTGAAAGGCAGTGATTGTATCTTCATCTCTCATCCAACAGATATTTTCTGAGTGCCTGCTGTGTGCCAGGCACTGGTTTAGGAACTGGAAAGTTGGACGTGAATGACACTGACAAAATCTCTCCCTCACACAGCTTGTTATCTTTGTATTTCCTAATGTCTGCCGTAGTGTATTAGTTATCTACTGCTGCGTAACAAGTGACCCCAAACCTTAGCAGCTTAAAACAACAAAATTTGTTATCTCACTCCGTTTCTGAGGAAGCCATGGGTGTGTGAGGAAATCCAAGATTTTGTTTATTTTTTCAGATCCAAAATTCTGCTCAGAAAATATGTGTATCCATATAGTCCAATCTGGCAGAAATCTGGGAGCAGCTTAGATGGGTTGTTCTGGCTCAGGGTCTCTCATGAGACCGCTGTCAAGATCTCAGCCAGGGTGTAGTCATCTGAAGGCTTGATTTGGCTGGAGGACCTGCTTCCAGACTCACTCACGTGGCTGTTGGCTGAAGGCCTCTGTTCCTTACCGTGTAGATTCTCCATAGTGTATTCATGACATAGTGGCTGGCTTCCCCCCATATGAATGTTTCAAGAGAGAGAAAGAGTAAGCAAGAAGGAAGCTGCAGTGTCTTTTGTCTCATCTCAGAAGTGACCCACCATCACTTCTGCCATATTCTACTGGTCACACAAGCCAATCCTGGTACAATGCAGAAGGAGACTATACAAGGGGATGGGATCATCTGGGGCCATCTTGAAGGCTGGCTACCACAGTAGGGCTACCACAGTAGGACAGTGGGTGTTCAATAGAAGTCTGTTAGAGTTTTTACCCCAACAATCCATAAGTCAAAACCTTTACTGAGACTTCCCTGGTGGTCCAGTGGTTAAGAATCTGCCCTCCACTGCAGGGGACGTGGGTTCGATCCCTGGTTGGGGAACTAAGATCCCACATGCCTCGGGGCAACTGAGCCCGTGCGCTCTAGAGCCCACGCCACAACTAGAGAGGAGCCTGAGTGCTGCAACAAAGATCCCTCAACTAAGACACAGTGTAGCCAAATAAATAAATAAATATTTTTTTAAAAAACCTTTACTTTTTTTAAATAGACTAACTTTTAGAGCAGTTTTAGGTTTACAACAAAATTAAGTGGAAATTACAGAGAGTTTCCATGTACCCCCTGCCCCACACGTGCACAGCTTCTCTTATAATCAACATCCCCCACCAGGGAGGTGCATTTGTGACAACTGATGAACCTACACTGACATGTCATTATCGTGCAAAGTCCATAGTTTATGTTAGGGTTCACTCTTGGTGCTGAGCATTGTATGGTCTTAGACAAATGTATAATGACATGTATCCATCATTACAGGATCATACAGAGGAGTTTTACTGCCCTGAAAGTCCTCCGTGCTCCACCTGTTCATCCCTCCCCACTCCCAACCCCTGGCAACCACTGATCTTATTACTGTCCCCATAGTTTTGCCTTTTCCAGAATGTCATAAATCTGGAATCATACAGTAAGTAGCTTTTTCAGATTGGTGTCTTTTACTTACTAATCGGCACTTAAGCTTCCTCCATGTCTTTTCGTGGCTTGATGGCTCGTTTCTTTTACTTTTTTAAAAAAATAAATGAGCATATTGTTTTTACTGATTGCATTGTTTTGGAGTGTTTTCAATCTTCCATCAAGCTTAAATAATTTGAATGGTCTACTCAGCTAACATGCTGCTGCTATGTTATATTAAAAAGTCAATAAATGTGTTTTGGGCAGATTTCGTAACTTGTCTTTCCCCTAAATTGTCTTCTTTCCCTTACAATCATATTCTCTAGCCATCTTGCCAGAAACATTCAATGAAGTTCCGCTTGTGGAACGGAAGATCACTGAATGTTTCGGCAAAATCTCTGTTTCAAACCCTTTTTATGTTCTATCTAGAATGGATTTTGTGTAATGCACAAGGTAACTGAGTCTTGCTCAGGGGACTGAGCTCTCTCAGAGGAAGGTCTATGTTGTGTGTGTAAGTTGATGAAGGGACATGTCACCAGGGGCGCTTGCTATTAGACAGAAGCCTCAGGTAGAGGAGAAGGGAACTACTCTTTTTTGATGGGGAAAAAATAGAACTATATCATTGCAGTTCGCCAAATGCATGTTAGCAGTCTTCTTGGCTGTGTGATTTTCCTCCCCCATTCTGCCAAATATTGAAAGTTAGTACAGACTTGACAATAAAGGGATGATGTTCTAATTAGTGGGAGTAAAGGAAAAGTAGCCCTTGCTCTTGTGACTGATTGTTTGAGGAAAATGTTTTCATTCCTAGAAGAAGGAAGCGGTCCTGATTGCTTTGTTTTCCTCCCCAAGCTGAAAAATTTCAAACTGAATGACAATTAGCACTAATCTAGCACTTTATAAATCGTTCAGTAGCCTTACTAGTCAACCCGTGAATGTGTGTTGTTTGCACTTAATCTTTTCCTATATTAATGTTCAGCTTACTAAACAGACCGCCTCGAGCTCAGGCAAAGTGTTAATATAAAGTCTTGTGTCTCAATAAAAAAGTTATGTGCAAAAAATTATATCAACATCTTTTTGAGAGAACGATTTCTTTTTGTAATGAACAAGAAATACAATATTTCAGTGAAACTGGAACAGTTAACAGCATATGGTTGAACTTAATTAAACCTTCAAGGGAAATAAGAAGAGGGTCAAACAAAGGCAACAAATGAAGAAGCCCAAGATGGACTGGGGATAAACACAAGGACAATAGCATTTCAACCTGGGTGTCTTCTGACCCCTCCCAGTAGCTAGGCTGCCATTATTCTCATCATTATGTCAAGAAAAGCAGGGATGAGGAGAGCTGGAACAACCACCGCAATAAAGATACTAATATTTGTATAATACACTATGCTATGCCTACCGCTTTGACTCTCAAGGGAAAAAAACTGTTCTCTAAAAGTTGCAACCCGCCAGCCAGCGGCTCTCATGAGAAAAAAAAGGCAAAATGCTACAAGAAGCTTGCGTATTTAGGAGCAAAACAGGTTATAGATCCTACTGTGTGGAAAGAGATAGAAAATTCTGAAAAAGAAGATCTAGGGTGAGTTAGAAAGATGTGCAGGTCTTTGTGGAAAATCAGGTTAAGTCTAGAAAATTTGCTAACATTTAAGTGTTGATGAGAACGGTAACTGAATTTGTATTTCTTGACCACTTGTTCCAAATCGTACCCGATGTTTTATGGAAATATTATGTAATAGTCCTACTTAGCTGTTTTAACAACAGCATTTTCAATAAAATGGAGTAAATGCGTGGGAAAATGTTCCTCACTGAACAATACCTCTGGAGAGCCAGGGCACCAGCGTGGTCACCGCCATTTCCCTTGTGGTCACCAAACCTCCTGAAGGCCGTGCAGGTGGCAGTGTTACCTGAGAGGTGATAAGGAGCCCCCAAAGCACCTCAAAGGTTTTCTGACTCTCAATTATTTCATCATCTGCTGTCAGCCTTTTCCGGTTCTCACTCATGCCTCTATGCGCGATGTTCTCCAGTTGGCAATACTCTCCCTTGCAGGGGGTGGAGAATGTGCATAATAGGGACATGTGTACTTTGAAAAAAAAAATGCCCTCCATAGATTCTTTTTAAAAAAATTAATCAATTAATTAATTTTTTGGCTGTGTTGGGTCTTCATTGCTGTGCGTGGGCTTTCTCTAGTTGCGGCGAGCGGAGGTTACTCTTTGCTGAGGCGTGCGGCCTTCTCATTGCGGTGGCTTCTCTTGCTGTGGAGCATGGACTGTAGGCTCATGCGGGCTCAGTAGTTGTGGCGCACGGGCTTCATTGCTCCGCAGCATGGGGGATCTTCCCGGACCAGGGCTTGAACCTGTCTCCCCTGCATTGGCAGGCGGATTCTTAACCACTGTGCCACCAGAGAAGTCCCCCCTCCATAGATTCTTACCTGCTGTGCTGGGGGTCACGGTGGGACGGCATCCCTTCCTCACCATTGTCAGCTGACAGAGCAGGTGGAGGTTAGTAAGCTTGCTGGCCTCTGCACCGGCCATCTGAAGGCTGCCTCGAAGGAGAAGTCCAGTGGAAAGAGGACAGAGAGTCAGGGCACCTGGGTCCTCACCCAGGGTTTGTCACTAACATTTGCTGTCCTTCATCTGTAAACAGAAGGGGTTGTACTAGACAATCCGTAAGTTCCATTAGAACTCTGATATTTTGCTGTTCCATTTTGGCCAGAACCTGGTGAGCCTTGTGTATTTTCACAGGATGAAGTTAGGTACTATGTTTTCCTGTAAATCTTAACCCGAGGTTGTAAACTGGTGGTTGGATCTGGCATGTAAATGTGTTTTGTTTTGTTTACGCTCCCTAGTGGTTTTTTTGTTTTTTTGTTTCTTTTCTCTAATTAGTTGTCAACACTTAAAAAAAGGGAGATTTCTCCAAATCACTTCTGACTTGTCTTGAAGCCAGAAGTGGTTTGGAGAAGTGATTTTTGGATCTGCCAAAACGCCCAGCCCTTCTTCCGCATGGCAACCTCTTCCAGACTGGGCATGCACTGTTGGGTTCCCCAGGCCCACCTGGCCCACATCCCTTCCAGGCCACTGTTAGAAGGTGGAGTTTGCAACCCCTTTCTAAAATTCTCTCCATCTTCTCCTGATCCCATGGGACAATAACACTTTATAAAGGACACATATGCCAGCCTATTTGAGCTTTCTCTGTGGCTTGGACTGGCTCTAGGAGGTGGGTTTGCGTGGCCTCTTGAGCTGTGGGCATGCCTGTCTGGCTAGTTCGTGAGCACAGAGGATGGGAGGAGAGATAGAAGCAGAAAAGCTTCTCACAATTCAGAAAAGCTTCCCACTATTCCAGCTGCATTACAGATGTGCAGGAGTTGTGTGAGAGGTTCCATGTGAACATCTGCATGCATCAGGGAGAGATGAGACCAAAAGAGAAAAAGGGCTTTGGGGATTTTCAAATGTCTTTTTTCCTCTTCTTCTTACCCTTATTGTGTAGGTCCGTGCCACAAGGGACGGGCGGGTGGCTGCTGCACCCAGCTGGGCTCCCTGTCGGCCCTGAAGCACGCAGTCCTTGGGCTCTACCTGCTGGTCTTCCTGATTCTTGTGGGCATCTTCATCTTAGCAGGTAAGAGCATCCTTTCCCATCCTGGCCTTTAAGGAGGTGAACAAGAAGTGAAGGCAGATGGGAAAACCGGGGAGCTGGAGCTCTTCTTCCCCACAGTCAGGAGCTCAAACACTGCTTTTCTCACCATGGAAACCACAAAGGAGGAAGCTGGCTGGTCTTTCCAACCAGGCATGAGTCTGAGCATCATTGCCTGCTCTGTGTGGGGTGAGGAGCTGGCAGGGGCTATATGAGCACGGGAAATCTCTTGAGTAGAGACCTAGCTGCTCCAGGTGGCTTCTGCCTTGTCCTGCTGCATAGCAGGACGCTGTGCGTTACACTGGGCCTCCCTAGAGCTCTGCACTGTGGTTCATACTGAGCAGGCTGGGCCCCCTGTCCTGGGATGTGATGAAAATAGTTATGAGACACTTTGTTGCTGAGGCTAATTGGGGTCATGGTAAACCTGCTGCCCCTTTGTGATTACTGGGGGTGGGATGAGTTTGCCCCAGGTCAGCCAGGCTCTTCTCCCCAGTTTCTGTCTGTAGAACAGGCTAGTGACAGGCTGGACTTTGGACCATGTCCTCTAGCTCAGAAGCAGAGCTCATGGACCCAGGAAGGGATCAGATGGAAGATCCCATGCTTTGATCAGCCCAGCTCACACACAGGTCAGACCACCGTGATGGAGATGGTGGAGCAGATAGGGCAGAGACCGTGGTGGTCTCTCCTGACTCCCACCCAGAGGGAGAGAGGCTCAATTCCCACCTACCTTGATGGAGGTATATAAGGCTTGACAAAGTGAGGCCAAGGGATGCTAGGATTGGAGACACTGCTAAATAAGACCCAGGGGCTCCCCTCCTGGAGCTTCCAGTCTAGGGGAGGAGGTGGGAACACAGAGGTAGAGCCTTGTCTCAAGGCAGAATGCGACAGGGACTATGATGGAGCCTTTGATGTTGACACACAAGTGCTGTGGTGACCCAGAGGAGATGCACACAGAGCAAGTGTGGGTGTTGCATGGAGGGGCCGGGGTGGGTACGGGGAATGTAGTCAGAGAAAGGCTGCTGGCCACACAGAGCTGACTTGGAGTGCAGAGGGTGGGGTCCTTGACTTAACTCTTAATTCCTGCCCTTAACTCTAGTAATATGGAGGCTAAGCCCTTGCAAATGACCCCTCACTAGAAATCCCTGGTCTCGTGTCACTTTCTGTCAAGTGAGACTAGTCACTTGGGCCCGGTGATGGGATATTCAATGTTGCCTTTGCCCTCAGATTCCCACACTTGGGGCAAAGGGCATCACTAGGGGTGGTGTCTGTCCCATCAACCATTGACCTGGGTTGGGGGGCAGCCAGCAGCAACAATGAGAGAAACTAATGATTCGTCCAAGGGATGATGTCCAGCCAGAGGATTTTTTTTTTTTTTTTCCAGAGGATTTTTTGAACATGTTCTTGGGCTGCTCAGTGAGAGATTGGGATCTGGGTTTTGTGGGCTTGGCAGCCACGACCATAACAAATTTACAAAATTTTTGGAAAGTGTTTCGGCCCGGGAGGAAAGCTGGGCTATGGTATTATAACTACTCTGCTGAACAAGAATTTTTAGGTGACAGAAGAAGGTCTGAAGGAGAGAGCCAGGCTGGTGGGGACCCTGGAGCAGGTCTCTGGAGGCCTGGAAGGGCATCATCTCTTGGGTTTCAGGGAAATAAAAGTCCTCTTCTGGGGTCTGAAGGACTGCCATGTGGAAAAGGACGGACATATTCTGTGTGGTCTCAGAGGGTAGAACTAAGTGAATGGGTGGATTTTGTAAAGAGACAAATTCCCATTCAAAATAGAGGAGACTTTCTAACAAGAAGTGGTACCCAGCACAATGCAGAGAGGCTTTTCTCCGGGCTTGGAGGTCGAATGGGATTTATGATGATGTTCTGGAAGTTTCAGAAAGGAGGGTGGAGCATGGTTTCTTAATCTAATGGAAACATTGCCTTGCTTCCTGTTATTCCATGTGGAAATCTGGGGAGGATTTTGATCATCATAATTACCTTTGAACCTGAAGTTTATGAGTACCAGATTGCCTGTGTGGAATGAAAATTTGGGGTGGATTGAAACTGATCTGATGAAACAGAGCATCAGACTTTATCTCTCGGCTCTGTGGCCTGGCCACTGTCACCTTCCCAGTTTCTTGTCCGGAAAATCATGTTGGCCTCTGGGAGAGGTTTGAGGAGGGTAGCCAATGAAAAACTATCGTCACCAGCTACCCTTTCCCTAGGGAGGGGACTTAGGAATGTGGTGGATGAGTCCAGGGTTCTTCAAAGAGGCCCTGCCTGACGTTGGGTAGGACATTTCTTCAGATTACCCTGATTGAAGACCTCCAGGGATGCTCCTTTTCAAAAACACCAAGATGGTGGGAAGATACATGGTTCAGTGTAAACCAGAGCTAGCCTGGCCTTTTCTTAGGTGTCCTGCTGTGGCTGCTTCCTCATTTGGGGCAGAACTTGCTCTCCAGTGCCCTACTGAGGTCACCTTTCATAGGAAGTACTATGGTCTGAATTGTGTCCCCTCCAAAATTTATATATGAAACCCTAGCCCACAGTGTGATGGTATTTGGAGGTGGGGCCCTAGGGAGCTAATTAGGTCATGAGGGTGGGGCCCTTATGATGGGGTTAGTGGCCACATAAGAAGAGGGGAGAGAGAGACACAGAGAGAGAGAGAGATCTCTGCCATGTGAGGACACAGGGAGAAGGGGCCATCTGAAGCCAGGAGGAGAGTCCTCACCAACAACCAAATCTGCCTGCACTTTGATCTTGGACTTCCCAGCCTCTACAACTGTGACAAATAAATTTCTGTTGTTTAAGCCACCGGCCTATGGTATTTGGAGGTGGGGCACTAGGGAGCTAATTAGGTCATGAGGGTGGGGCCTTGTTATAGCAGCCCTAGCTAAGACAAGAGGAGTTCTGTATGAACCACTCTTAGACTTCAAAACCTCCTCGTCGTCGGCACAAAACTCATACATCTGACAATTGGATGACAAAATTAACCGCTGCAACCAAGTGCCATGTCTGAATACCCGATTGGTAACATCTGATTGAAGTACAGATGCCTGCTCTTACTTCAGTATTACCAAATTATAGTCTCACTGCATAAAAATATTACTCATAAAATTTCTCATGGGATTTCTCTTGATTCCATTCTCTATCCAAGTATTCAAAATAAAAGACAAATACTGTATCTGTGTTTATGCAGCATCTCAGCATCCCCTCTCAGGTTAATCCAGCCATTGCCCAAACTATGTACTCATTTGGGCTTTCTACCCGCCACCAAACTCTCCATTCCTGACCAGCGTCCTCTTGGGAGCTTTCCTCTGATATTCCCACACCATCACTGGGTTCTATGCCCACAGTCTTCCATCATCTCCCAAGAAGGTGGCATCGGTCCATTCTTCCCAAATTCCTCTAAGCCTTTCTATGTCTTCAACCCATTTTACCTGGACTGATGGTTTCCTATTATGTTTTTGTTCTGTTCCAGCTTTCATTTTGGGACAGTAAAGACTCTCAGGCTTAAGTTCATGAACAAGAGAATTGAGATTGAATAGTTATGTGGTCAGGAGGTCCTCCATCTAGTACTTTTTGGAAGATGTCCTCTGTGATGGAGTTCAAGGGTTAGAGGAGGTTCAACCTTATCCACGACTATTGTGGGACATCACTGTGGTGACAAAGGGTGGTCATCAGGAACTACCTCTTCCTCCCCTTGCCTGTCATGGCTCCATTGAAGAGTTTGAACTCTCACTGTGACATGAAACAGCAGAAAGGGGACGTGTCAACATCTGGGGATCTAATTTGGTGGAAAGCTGGAGTATTACAGCAATCCAGACTATAGAGTTGGACCAGGGAGAGCTCCTGGTGAACTAAGGGCTCCTATCATGTCTTAATTTAATCCTTTCTTAATAGCAGTCAGCCATTGCCATCAACATCCTCAATAAGTACTTAACTTGTGCATGAGTGCTTAGTGGGTTTAGGACAACAGAGCAAGCCCTGGTGTCTTAGTCTGTTCAGGGTGCTATGACAAACTACCACAGACTGGGTGGCTTAAACAACAAGTATTTATTTCTCACAATTCTGGAGGCTGGAAAGTCTGAGATCAAGGCACTGGCAGACTCCATGTCAGGTGAGAGCCCACTTCTGGTTCATAGATAGCTGTCATTTTGCTGTGTTCTCACATGGAAGAAAGTGCTAAGGATTTCTCAGGGGTCTCTTTTATAAAGGCACTAATCCCATCCTGAGGACCCCACCCTCATGACTTAATTATCTCCCCAAGGCCCCACCTCCTACTACCATCCCTTTGGGGGTTAGGATTTCAACATATGAATTTGGGAGGAACAAAAACATTCAGTCTATAGCTACGGAATAAAAGATGTAATTCCTGCTCTGGGAGGATTTAAAATCCTAACACACGTACACATTAGGACAGTGTGATGTAGCTAAGGCTCCGTGCCAAATTCTGCAAAGGAGAGCCTGATTCTCAAGAGCTGGAGGGGTTGGGGCAGCCTCAGCCTGGGAGAGCTGAACACCAAGTGACCCAAATGTTGTTTAAATTGAGCACCCCCCTTTTTAGATCATGTTGTTTCAAGGAGGTCTGTCGCCAACTTTGCAATCTGGGAACAGCATGCTCAGAGCCCACATCCCTTGATACGGCAGATTACTGATACTATCGTGCATCTTGGAATTTAGAGCGTGATGCCCTCAGCCTTTTCTGGGACACTCTGTCAGAAACAGCACATGCGATTTCATCCTGTGCTTATTGTGAGGGCGCCCTTGAGGACATTGTTTGTTCTGTTACATAACGTCAACTAAGAGGACCCGTGGAGAAAGTATTTTCTGTCTTAGTCTCAGAAGGAGAAACACTGTTCCTGAGGAATTAGTTTGTTTTCACCTGAAGGAGACTGTGGATCTGAAAGTCATTAAAATCACTTTTGGGGCGGTAGTTAATGCAAGCTGAGAGCGAGTTGTCATCCTTTTGTAAGATGTGTGGATTTGTAGGCAATTAAAATTGAAACCTGGAGACATCTCTGGTTCACCCACAGCAAGTGTATTGACCTCCAGGAAAATGTTTTTCTGCCAGTCTCATTCTTACCTTCATTTAGTGTCTCTAACTTGTTCTTCCTTTATCTTGTTCTCATCTACTGTTATTTTAGAATATTTTATGTATCCTCATAAACTGCCTTAATCCTTTTTGGAACAAGGAAGGGTATTATGCCCAGTTTTGTCTTTTAAAATTAATTCTGCCTACTCTATTCAATTCTGCAAGTGCATGATTTTTTAAATATGTGAATGAATGAATGAACGAATGAGACAAGATACCTTAGAGGGGATCTTAGTTGTGGAAAAAAGATGATGATTTCAGTTTTAGCCAAATATCTAAATGACATGGTAATTATGGACTCACCATCAGGTACCCTTGGCTAATAGAAGAAGTAGGTGGGTAATTAATTATATTAAGACACACACATCATCGTATCTACTGTATTGGCATTACAGCATTTAGGGAGAATATTAGGATAGAGAGGGTCATGTAGTACTTTATGCTGGTTAACACCATGGACTCTGAAGCTAGCCTGTTTGAGTTTGAATTCCCCATTCTCTGATACCAGCTATGTGATGTTAACCAAGTGACATAAATTTTTCTACCTGAGTTTCTTCATCTGAAAATGGGAGAAGTAATTGTACTTGCCTCTTTGGGTTCTTATGAGAGTTAAATAAGTTAATATATCTAAAGCGCTTAGAGAAGTGCCTGGCACGCATTAAACATGATAAAAGTCGTAGCTATTATTGTTATTATAGTAGTAGTACTACGCCTACTATCAGTATTATGACTTTTGCTTTTTCTTGGTTTTCTTTGCAGTCAGTTAAGCTTGATAACATAAACTGAGAGTCAGAAAAACTTGGGTCTATAGTCCCACTTCATCCATTAACACCCTGTAATCTTGGGAGAAATCACTTTGCTGTCTGAACCTTTGCACACTCATTTACAAAATGAGCAGGTTGGGTGAGATCAGTGTTTCTCAAACTTTTTGACCATGACCTACATTAAGAAATACATTTTACATGACAACTATTTCACACATATATTCATAACTGAAATAATCTTAAATGTGTGATGAATGCTGATGTTTCTATTCTGTTCACTTAAGAAAAAATGGTCACAACTCACACATTTTTTTAATGATCCACGCATGGGGTACAAACTAAAGGCTGAAATACAATGGGCTAAATGATAGCTCTATTACTCTATGTGTCTTTCAAACATTCTAAGAGAGTAGTTATGTTCTCTTTGGCTTGTGGGTTTTGAGAGTAAATTTCTGGGTTCAAGTCCAGGCTGTGCCTCTGAATGTTTCTGTAATCTTGGGGCAAATCATTTAACCTCTCAAATCCTCAGTTTCCCCACCTATTGCATGCGATGACAATGGTACCTAGCCCCCTAGGGTTGTCGTGAGGATGAAATTAATCCATGCATGAAAACTCTTCGTGCCTGGCACATTCTGTCAGAATAGCAAAGGATTAGAAACCTCCTCATTCAGCCTGAGCACCCAGTGGTTTTGTGTATAAACAGAGGGAACTAGGCATGCTCGGTGCAGTGGGAGGGGATGTGCTCAGAGCCCACATGGTTCCAATAAATTGACAGGGGAAGCCTGGAGGCTCTGAGGGACCCTGCACTTGCTGTGGCAGCACAGGGAACAGGATGCCAAGAAACAGGACAGTGTTTCCAGCACTGCGGGCGAGCCAGCTCTGCAGTGCTACTTGGGAGCTGAGCCTTGGAAGGGGCCTCAGGGGACGCCTTGAACAACCTCCCTCCCAGGGCAGGAAGCTCCCTCCCAACTCCCCAGACAGAAGAGGTATTGTGCTCTTATGGAAGAACAGACACGAGTGACAGGGAACTCCTGCCTAATCACCCCTGACTGTCCCACACATGCTGTTTCTAGTTTCTCTGGCAGGAACAGCTCACAACAAGGCTGTCTCCTCATCCCAGGGAGCTGAAAATACCAGGCTCAGCAACAGTCGCTTGGGAGACCTGGTTTGGGGGCCTCTGTGAGATGCCCTGATCTTGCCACATTATATTGAAGTCATCAGTTTATGTGCCTGCTCCCCTCCTAGTCCAAAAGAAAGCTCTTCAAAATAAAGCACCGTGTCTTGTTCATCTCTGTATTCCCAGTGCCTAACGGGATGTCCTACACATAGTAGATGCTCATTTAACGTGTGGCCTAAACTGAACACCTCAACATAATGGACATCCTCCCAGCCCCTCCCAGCGAGCTCCAGGTTTTAGTGGTAAACAGAATAGACACAGGACGGCTGGTGTGGCCTGGCCAGGACGGGGTTTGCTGGGCTGTGACCAACTTTGGTCTGTTTCGTTTTTTGTTTTTGTTTTGGCCGCACCATGCAGCATGTGGGATCTTATTTCCCCAACCAGGGATCGAACCCGTGCCCCCTGCAGTGGAAGCTCGGAGTCCTAACCACTGGACCACCAGGGAATTCCCAGACGAACTTTGATCTGGACATTCCAGATCAAATTTAGGCTGATGTAGCCTAAATTTTCATGAGCCTTCCCACCAGTGACTCATAGTAACATGTGATACCACGTCGAAATGATGGAATACTAGGCAGCCATTAATAATCATGTCCACTGCCCACCCACCCCAAGCCCAGATTTCTCTCAAAAGAAACACTGCCTCGCGAGGGCTCCTCTGTCCCACAACAGTACAACTGGCTTTTGGTTGATTTTGTCTTTGCCTTCACCTAAATGATCTTGTCAGTGATCCCAATTCCATGTCATCACACAGGTTTCTGCCAAGTATGCAGCCTGTTGGACGAGTTTGAATCCAGACTCGGACATCTGTCACTTAAATTTTCCTCTCAGTCTTGTGTCATCAGTCGTGTCTGAGCCAGCATCCCAACCCGATCCCCATCCCACAGCCGGCCGCCACGTGGGCGGTTCCCGGGAGGACACGACCAAAGGCACACCAGCTTAGGCACGTGCTCTACCGTCCTGTGAGGCGAGGTGGGGACACCTCACGGACCCCCACCGGCCTTCCTCCTTAAACCTAGACCAACCCCACCTAAGAAACAACCTTTCTCCTGCAACCCACCTTGGCTGTGTGGGCCTTGCCATCAGAGCTCCCCCAGAAGTACCCCCAGCCTCACCTTAGCTCCAGGGCAGAGGGAGGAAAAGGAAGAAGGAAGTTTGACATCCTGACTTCTCCTCAAAATATTCCACTGCCCTGCATGGGAGACATTTCATATCTCTCTGACTTTGATGGAGGCTTCCAACCACCCCTGAAATGAGAAAAGTGGGCATGGGGGAAGGTCACCTGCAAACTTGACAGTATGCTCTCTGGGTCTTCAATCAAATTGTTACAATAATTAGATAGGACAGGGCAGAGGACCTACTCAGCTACATCCCCTAGAATCCTTCCTCTTGACAAAGTGCCAAATCCAGCCACTGCCTGTTTTTGTCAATAAAGTTTCATTGGCACACAGCCATGCCTGTTCATTTGTGTATTGTCTACGGCTGCTTTCTTACTACAAGGGCAGAGCTGAGTTGTTATAACAGAGACCAGATGGCCTACAGAGCCTAAAATAGTTACTCCCTGGCCCTTTACAGAAGAAGTTTGCCGACCTCCCGCTCCAGGCTTGTACTGACCACTAATTAACCCTTTAATCTTTCTCCTCTGTGTCGTGCTTCACAGTTTTCAAAGAATTTTCACATACATGATGTCATCGAATCCTTCTAACAATCGAAGGACTCCAGAAAAGAGTTCACAGTATCTGGATGAGGAAACAGGCTCGGGGGAGTTGCCTGTGCCTGCCTGTGGTCCCGCAGTGGGGCAGTGGGAACCTGGACAGGACCATGGGAATGTGTGAATTTGGGACTTCTCTTACCCCAGACTCCAGCTGGAGGTACTATCTGGCCCTCACTGTCCAAGTGCACAGGAGCTAGAGTCGGACTGCCAGGGTACAGATCTTGGCTTTGCCACGTACTGTGTGACCTTGGGCAAGTTATTCAAGCTTCCTGAGTCTTAGTGTTCCCGTCTATAAAGTGGAAGTGATAACACTCTCCACTTCAAAGTGTTGTGGTGAAGATTACATTAATCCATCCGTGTAGACTGCCTACAGTAGTCCATGGCATGTAGTTAAGTATCATCAGTGTTGTTAGGTGACTGTAATCGAGAATAACTCCCCTCAACTGGGGAGTTCCCTGGCGGTCCAGTGGTTAGGACTCCGTGCTCTCACTGCTGAGGGCCTGGGTTCGATCCCTGGTCAGGGAAGTGAGATCCCACAAGCCGTGCAGCACGGCCAAACAAAACGAAGCAAAACAAACAAACAAAAAATAACTCCCATCAGCCGTACCACAATCCAGCCCTCATTTGTCCATATCTGTACAGAAAATAGCAAGAGATCCTTGGCAATTGCTTTGATTTCTCTCGCAGAAGCCAGGATTGGAATAAATTTTAGAGGCACTGTGAACACAGCACCCAGGTCTTGCTAAGAAAAGAGCTTTCTTATTTAAGCGAAAAGAAGATGGAATGGGCTTGAGTTAGGGCTCTTGCTTCCTTCTGCAGCTTTCAAATCCCTCTTCATGGCTCAGCCTTTGCACCTGTGAAACCTGCCTTTCCTTCTGCTTTCTGGTTCTATCTTCTGCTCTACGTGCCCTTAGCTGTCAGGGCACATAGAGATCTCATCACTTACTGATGGCTCTGAGTGTGGCCTGGGATTGAAGCTGAGCCACCAACAAGCTCTCATTCTTTGCTCTTTTGGAGAGGAGTTATAAACTTGGAATTTCTGCAACGATCCTAGGCATTTTGCCTCGTCTGCCCCCGCCCAGGGGCTTGGAGCCCTCTCGCATCAAATCCCAAACAACAAACGCTTGTTGAGTGCCAACAACGTGCCTGGCAGTGTGTTAGACACAGCGAGATACAAAGAGGAATGAAGAGAGGCCCCTGCCATAAAGATCATGGCAACGGGAAGAGCAGATATGCAAAGATAAACTATAAACACGGTATAGAGCAAAGGAACAGAAGTTTTGGAACGAGGCAAACCTGAGTTCAAATGTCAGCTTTATCATTTATGAACTGTGATCTGGGGAAATTATTTAACCCTCATTAAAAAAAAAAACATTAAATTGGGGATAATAATGATCACTTATCAGTATTATGAGGATTCAGTGAGATAACACATAAAATGCCTTGCACAATGCCTGGTTTATACCGGGGGGTCCATGCCATCCATCCTTAAGAAGTCCCTCAGAGTTGGGAAACCGAGTGTTTTGGCCTCAGCTACCCTTCCACCTGAGCAGCCCAGCATGGGCTGAGGACTGCAGGCATCCCCGGGCTCCTGCCCTTTGCTGTGCTCCTCTGTGGGAGCCCCACGTTCCCCAAGATCCTTTTCAGAGCAAACCAAGGGATGCGGGGAACTGGGGCAGGGGGTGGGGTGTGCCTCCTTGGTGTATTCCCGGCTCATCCTGCTGGGGTGGTCTCATTCCACAGTCTCCCCTCCTCGGGAAATCCCGGAAGACAGGCAGGTCCAGGCTCTGCTCCAGCTCAGGGCACATGGGTGGCCCCTCCCAATGGTCCCTCGCCGCACTCCTGTCTGATGAGAGCATCGCTCTGGGCTCAGCTGTCATCTAGGGGGGCTACCCAGAGGCAGCCCTCCTTTTCACAAGATCCCCATCTCTATGTGGGGTCTTTGGAACCTCCACCCCAACTTAGTACCTGCGTGAACATGAGGGAGGGCAGTGAAGTTGTCTGAAGTGACTTCTAGGAGGCGATGGTGCCAGTTCCGAGGGTGGAGAAGCTGGGGGATCATCTGGAACCCTAGCTGTGCTGAGTCACTCTGGGAGGGAGCCCTTCTGCAAAGCTCTTTTTTTCTCCTTCTTGCTGTTGTCAACGACAACCGGGTCTGGCCAGCTGTCCTCTGTGTAACAGTTCAGCATATTATCTGCCGAGGTTTTGGAAAAAAAACCGCATCTTTCTGGGAGGAGTTGAGGAAAGGTGTCTCTGATTTACAAATTAACACCTGTCCCCTGACCATTAGTGGCCCTCCAGCCTGAATAAACAAGCAGATTGCCTTGAGGAAGTCATCGTGTCCTTTCAGGATCTATAAAAGCAGTTAGTACCCTTTGGCTCAGAAATCCTGCGTTTGACTCGATCCAATGATTACAAAGGAAGACAAAAACCTCAAAACTCCTAGCAGTGTTATTCAGCATCACTCAAAACTGGAAAAAAACCTAAATACCAACCTTAAGGGATTGTTTAGCTAAACTTTGGTAAGTCAACACAAAGGAATATTACACAGCCATTCCAAATGATAACTACGGAGCGACATGGGGAAACGTTTATGAAATCATGTCAAGGGAGAAAAGACTGCCCAATTGCATGTGTAGGCTCCAGGGCATTTGTGCAAGCAGATGTGCATATAAAAGGAGAAAGGGTGGAAGGGAACTTGGAGGAAAGAAAACAACTGTGGTAGAGTGAGGTTTTTTGGCACACATTCTTCTTTCTCAGTTTCCTCTAATGTTGTTGGTGATTTAATAAAACCACCCTTTAAAAAAGGCATGGGAGGGCTTCCCTGGTGGCGCAGTGGTTGAGGGTCTGCCTGCCGATGCAGGGGACGCGGGTTCGTGCCCCGGTCCAGGAAGATCCCACATGCCACGGAGCGGCTGGGCCCGTGAACCATGGCCACTGAGCCTGCGCGTCCGGAGCCTGTGCTCCGCAGCGGGAGAGGCCACAGCAGTGGGAAGCCTGCGTAATGGAAAAGAAAAAAAAAAAAAAAAGCCATGGGAATCTTTCTATAACCCCAGGAACACAACACACAGCAACCAGCCTAGTTCTGACTGGCCTGGATTCACCAGCACACCCTCAGTTCTCTCCAAACGTATGTGGGTGCTGCCCCTGCCTGGTTTTACATGGCGGCCAGTAGAGGCTTCCTGGAGGCCGGGACCAGGGGACACAGATGGAGAGCTGGACAAATGCCCCGAGGGCACAGAGCAAGGGAGAGGCCGAAGGACAAATGAAACCAGGGCTGGGAAGGGGTAGTCCTGACCTCAACTTTGTAAATGAGACTGAGGCCCAGGGAGTGGGTGTCTGGCTCAGGGTTTCCCATGCCTCTGTGTCCCAGTACAGACTTGCATCCAAGGCTCCAGATCCCCCCAAGCTCCTGGTCCCCCAGGAAGCCCTGTCTTCCCGTGCACCCTCCTCAGGGGTGCCAGCTGTCATCTAGAACCAGGCACATGCTTTCTGGTGCCTCCCTTTGTTCTCAAAGCTCTCTGCTTGGCTAATTTTTGTTTGTTTGTTTGTTTGTTTATAACTTCTACTTCCTTTGGGAATAAAATCAAATGCTCCAAGTTTCCATTTAAACTGTTTTTCTTTTTTCTTGCTTTTAGCTTTCCCTGCCGCCCAGCTTTATCGAGGTGTAATTGACAAAAATTATATAGATTTAAGGTGTACAATGTGATGTTTTGATATATGTTATGAAATGATCATCACAATGAAGCCATTAACGTATCCATCACCTCACATGGTTAAGATTTTTTGTGTGGCGAGAACACTTAAGACCTACTCTCTTAGCACATCTCCAGTGTACAGTAAAGTACTGTTTTTTAAATTTATTTCAATTTTATTGGAGTATAGTTGATTTACAATATTGTGCTTCAGGTGTACAGCAAAGTGATTCAGTTATACATATATTCATTCCTTTTCGGATTCTTCTGTCACATAGGTTATCACAGAATATTGAGCAGAGTTCTCTGTGCTGTACAGTAGGTCCTTGTTGGTTGTCTATCTTATATATAGTAGTGTGTGTATGTTCATCCCAAACTCCTAATTTATCCCTCCCCACCACGTTTCCCCTTTGGTAACCATAAGTTTGTATTCGAAATCTGTGAGTCTGTTTCTGTTTTGTAAATAAGTTCATCTGTATCATTTTTTTAAAAATTAGATTCCACATATGAGTGATATCATTTGATATTTGTCTTTCTCTGTCTGACTTACTTCACTTAGTATGATAATCGCTAGGTCCATCCATGTTGCTGCAAATCACCTTATTTCATTGCTTTTTATGGCTGAGTAGTATTCCATTGTATATATATACCACATCTTCTTTATCCATTCCTCTTTTGATGGACATTTAGGTTGCTTCCGTGTCTTGGCTACTGTAACAGTATTGTTAACTGTAGTCACCGTGCTGGACCTTAGATGGTACATAACTGCAACTTTGTACCCTTTGACCACCATCTCCCCACGTCCCCTACCCCCTAGCCCCTGACAACCATTCTTTAACTCTCTGCTGTTATGAGTTTAATTTTTTAGATTCCACCAATAAGTGAGATCATACAGTACTCTGACTTATTTCACTTAGTGTAACGTCCTCCAGGTTCATCCATGTTGTTGAAAATGGCAGGATTTCCTTCTTTTCTAATGGCTGAGTAATATTCCATTGTATGTATATACCACATTTTCTTTATCCATTCATCCATCCACAGACACTCAGGTTGTTTCCACATCTTGGCTATTGTGAATAATGCTGCAATAAACAGATACCTCTTCGAGATCCTGATTTCATTTCCTTTGAATATATGCCCAGAAGTGGGATTGCTGGATCACAAGGTAGCTCTATTTTTAATTTTTTTAGGCGTCTCCTTACTTGTTTTCCATAGCAGCAGTACCACTTTACGTTCCCACCAGCAGTGCATGAGGTCATCTGTTTATCTGTGACTTCTCCCCCGTGTGCACGCCCAACTCCTTCCACGCTAGGAGCAGGCCTCAGCGCCGTGACCTGTGTCCCCTAACATGTGTCCACTTTCACAGCCTCCAGCACCTCCTGCACATTCTGAGGACCCTGAGCCCTTAAGTCCTTCCTTACAGGTAACTGCCTTCTAAAGAGCTCCGCATGGAGGGCACCCAGGCACCTCAGAGTCAACAGTCCCAAACCCAAACTCACCGTTTCTCCTTATCCCAGCCTCCCTTATTCCTCACCTTGCTTGGTAACATAACCATCTAAGATGTGAAGCCCATTTTATGGGTGTACCATTATTTCTTTAACCAAATCCCCATTGTTGGACACTAATGTCTCCAACTCTGCATGAGGGACAGGACGCAACAGTTGATTAATGGTGACATTGTTCTGTGGCTGGCAGAGTTCAGGAGGGCATGGGATTGCCCTTTTCAGCCCAGGCTCCAGTGGCCCACAAGGTCCTCCCCCAGGTGGGGAGAGGAAAGGGCTTCTGCAGCATGTCATCTGTGCCCATTTGCTTTGGACTTTGGGGCCATCTAAGCATCCCTTTCCTGACGTTTCAAGGAGCCTCCCTGTTGCTCGGTTGCTTGGATGACCTGGCCCAATAGGCCCCTCCTCCTCCGCCATCCCACCCCACCCCATCCTACCGCTTCCTCACAGCCTTTGGTCCTGGATGTCAGCCTTCAGGCCATCTGGCTTCCCTCTGGGCTAGACTACAGAAAGAGGGACTGGGATTGTATTAGTCAGCTCGAGTTGCCATAACAAAATACTACACACTGAATGGCTTAAACAACAGAAATTTATTTTCTCACAGATAGGAGGCTGAAAGTCCAAGATCAAGGTGGCGGCAGGTTTGCTTTCTCTGAGGCCTCGCTCTTTGGCTTACAGACGGCCGCCTTCTCACTGTGTCCTCACATGGTCCTCCCTCTATGTGCACATCCCTGGTGTATCTCTCTCTTTTTATAAGGCCACAGTCCTATTAAATTAGGGCCCCCACTTTATGACCTCATTTAACCTTCATTACTTCCTTAAATGTCCTATCTCCAAATACAGTCACAGTTGGGGTGGTGTGGTGGTGGTTAGGGCTTCAATATATGAATTTGGAGGGGACACAATTCAGTCCAAAGCAAGAATGAAGAAAAACATCCCTCACTGGATCTGCTTCAGGGTCAGATATCTATGTGTATCAGACCTTCTCCTGCAAAAATGACCTACTCTAAGCAATTTCCCCATGGAATATTGTGCTAAAAAGGAACTCCTGTCACCTTTCTTTCTCTTTGTGGCCTCTTACAAAGGACCCCTTTTCTTTTTTAGCCCAAACTTGGCCTTTGCTTGGTCCCAAAAGGAGCTGGGTATGTGTCATAATGAGGAAGAGGGTGAAGGGAGAAGGGAAAAAATCCATTCTGTCTCACTGTTTTTTGCTATAATAAATAATGCTTGCACATAAGCCATTGACCATATAGCAAGTAAATTATAACGGTCCAATGATTTCCTTTGGATAGATTCCTGATGGTGGTATTGCTGGGTCACAGTGGATATATGTTTTTAAGGTTTTAGGGAAAGATTGCACCGATTTACATGGAAGGACAAGATTTTTAATTATTCTGTCTTAACTATGTGTAAATGGTTTGTCACTGTTGGGTCTACAAGGAAGGTCTTGTTACTTGTGAGAAATAGAGGAAGTAGCTTAATTGCCCTTTGGGTAACCAGCTGAGGACTCAGGACCCAAGGGAAGCAGCAGTTTGCTGGGTCTGCAGCCCATGCCCTTAGGTGATGGCAGTGAAGGCAGAAAGAGTCCACTGTCCTCCACCTTTCCAAGGACTTGGTCCATACAAACTGGGATCTCTACCCCGACCCTCATATTCCAACTTTGAGCTGATCAGAAAATGACTCCCCGGGTCTATCTGTTTCCTCGGGCTGTCCTAACAAAGTGCCACAAGCTGGGTGGTTTAGAACAACAGAAATTTATTTTCTCACAGTTCTGGAGGTTAGAAGTCCAAAATCAAGGTGCAGGTAGGGCTGTACTCCCTCTGGAGGCTCTAAGGGAGAATCTTCCCTTGTCTTTTCTAGTTTCTGGTGGTTATCAGCAATCCTTAGTATTTATTGGCTTGTAGCTGCATCTTATAATATGTGCCTCATCTTTAAGTGGCCTTCTCCCTGTGTGCCTGTGTCTCTGTGTCCAAATTCCCTCTTCTTGTAAGGACATCAGTCATATTGGATTTAGAGCCCACTGTAATCCAGTATGACCTTAACTTAACTTGATTATATCTGCGAAGACCTACTTTCCAAATAAGGCCAACTCACAGGTTCTGGGTAGACATGACGCTATTTGATCCAGTACACCAGGGAATGGAAGTACCTTTGAAGTCATTGCTGGTGAAAAGCACTGAAAGAGAGAAAACATTTGGGGCTTCCTCTTCTGCTGAATCTCAAGGGAAACTCCCTATTTCATATCCTTTCATGATATGGTCAGTCAGGTGCGGCCACAAGAGGAAAGGACAGAGAGGCTGAGGAAAACATAATGTATTGTACTCACAGGTCCCAGAGACGGGAGGCACACATGCCACACAGAGCCACATGGGGAAGCATCAGGGCGCTCAGGAGGCAGAAGACAGGAGAGAGGGGAGTACTTTGGTCATGACCTGTATAGGGGATCAAAGAAAGGAGAGAAAGGGCAGGGTAAAAAGTTTAAGATTGGCTACTTTGAATAATTCCAGCGGGCTGTGGGCTATCGGGGTGGCCTCTAGGTGCCTGGCACCTGGCCCTGGGATGATTAGGACGGAGGAAAATTGATTCCTGGGGTGCACAGGCCAGATAGAGGTGGTGTGGCTCTGGGTTGGTTAGTTTGAATAATTCCAGCGGGCTGTGGGCTATCGGGGTGGCCTCTAGGTGCCTGGCACCTGGCCCTGGGATGATTAGGACGGAGGAAAATTGATTCCTGGGGTGCACAGGCCAGACAGAGGAGGTGTGGCTTTGGGTTGGTTAGTTTGCAAATCATAGGCATGCATCAGGCTGGGCTCTTGCTGTCATCTCTAAGAATTGGCTAGCCCAGGGAGGGGCTGTCCCTTCCCAGCCAGGAAGAGATGTCAAAACATTGTAATATACAGAAAATTAAACACATATACAAAACACACCCTCCGGTGGGAAAGAGGAAGGACCTGGGTTCCTTGGTCCCAGCTCAAGTACACCAGTGCAGTGTTCTTGGGAGGGCTGGCGGGGTGCACTCACATTCTAGAGTGGGCTCTGTCTTCCGCCTCACCGGGACACCGTGGGCAAGTCAGCAGCTGCCCCAGGAGGACAGGTCTCCACGCTGGTGGTCCGGCCTCAGCACTGTCACTAGCTGTGTGGCCTGGAAGCCTGGAGACCTGATCATCTGGCACACGGATGGTTACCTAGAAAACCCATTTCTACTCTGAGGCTCTTTAGAGGTTATATCAGGGACTCCAGGTTGATAATTTCTGGACTAGACCTTCGACGTCCCATCAGCTCGGAAAAGGTCCCCTGGTGTCCCCCTTCTGCCTCCATTTAGCCCATCTTTCATCTCACTCTTGTATTAAGGCTGGTGGTTTCTATGACTCCCCACTAAACTGTGCCCTCTGTGAGGGCAGGGGCCACACGCGAATACCTTTGTATCATCCGCATTGGCCTAGATTTTGTAATTATACGGACTTGGGCTCCGGTCCCAAGCTGCTCTTCTTCACTCTGTGACTTTCGGCAAATTACTTAACCTCTTTGAGCTGCAGTTTTCTTCTCAGTAAGTGGCACTTCTAGTGCCATCCTCCGAGCGACGTGGTGATCCTTGAACGAGACAGTGTGTTTAAGTGCCCACAATTCCTCTTGGGAAGGAGTCCCAGTACACCATGTATTACGGTAATTCTCGGTGTGGGCTACAGGATAAGCTGTTTAGTGCAGCTAACCTAGTTTTTCCTCTTGGAGCTGAGCACTCAAATAGGTGTTTTGTGACAGATCTCAGCTGGATAGACTGAGTGGGTTGCACCCATGGTATCTCTTAACCTATATTCCAGGGAAAGAGTCAGCATCGGGGTTTCTGGGCATTGCTGAGATGGACAAGGTTAGTGCCACTTTGAGATCCAGGCCCCTGGACTGGAGCCCCTGCCCTGTCCCCATACTTTAAAGGGACCCACTCAGTCCCTCATCCTACCACATTCGATCCCACAAGGCAAGACCTCTTCGGCACTAAGAGAGCATACCTGCCTGGAGCCCTTGACCCCTCCTTCTGGGCCCTGCCCCAGGGACCTGGTGCTGGGGAATTTCCTGCCCTGAAGGCCCAGCTCTCTTCCAGGGCTTCTGGACAGTCTTGCTGAGAGCAAACCATATTGCTGGCCAGAGGGTGGCAAAGCAGGAGCTGTTTGCAGGTGTTGGGGGAATGGGAGGGTGGAATTTGGATGTTGGACTGACCCCAGGCATGGGTGTGAGGCCTGCAGTGGTGCAGGACCGCACAGGGGTGGGAGGGTGAGGGTCTTCTCACCAGACAATGCCTGGACCAGGTTCTGGAGAGGCGTATGTGTTCCTGGCACCTCCAAGTTCTGGCTCTCACCAAAGCCCAGACATGGGTGATTTAATGGCTACGAATGTGCTGGTGTCACTGCCTCTGAGCTCGAGGCTGGCCTCCAGTTGGCAGTGACCATGTGCTAAGCCTGTCCCCTCCTCGGGGGTTCTGGACCTCCCCTGGCTGCAGGGACTCTCCTCAGAGGCAACCAGCAGGGGTGGGTGGGTGGAGGGGATGCTCTCAGCCCAGGCCTCACAGCTGGGAAGGATGCTCAGACATACTCGCTGCGCCTTCCTGGTCTCTACCCCGTTGGTGCCCCCAGACCTGCCCGGGACCAGCCTGCTGCCTCCGGCTCTGGTTCTTCCTGCAGCAGCTCTGCTCTCCTCGGCTGGGCCAGTGTCCCACCCCACCGCCACCCCCAGTCCTTCTGCAGGAGCCATACCTGTGCCCACCGGCCGTCCTCGCCCAGGCCGCCTGCAGTGGAGGATGCAGACCTGCAACCCTGTCAGGCTTCAGGCAGGGCTGCTCCCACTCGGCTCCAGCCACCATGAGCATAACAGTTTCCACCAGGAAGAGCTCTGTAAGGGGCTGTGGTCAAGGCGGAAGCGGGTCGGCTGGGGGTGAGTTAACGTATCACTGCTACGCCCTCTTCTCACCTTCCTCTCTCTCTGAGCTTTCCCGTGGCAACTACGGCCTGATGCCCCAGCTGCCCAGTTGGTGGTGCCCGAGTCCCCCACCTTGGCACATGGCAGCTGCTACCTTCACCACCCCGGCCACCATTACATCAAAGTCATATTCTATTTTCCATCCACCATTTCACTTGGTGGGGTAGATACCATTATCCCCATTTACAGATGGGAAAACCAAGACCCAGTGAGATTGCTAGTTCCCACAGGTGAATAGGTGTTCATGAAGTTTAACTGGCACCCATGGTTGGGGTCTGAGCTGGGCTCAGACTCGGGTTTTCCAGCCAAGAGCTCATCCCACGTGCCCGTGCAGCGTCCACACGGTTTCCACCTGGCCCCCAGCAAGGAGATGCAGCTCAGCTTGGAAGCAGATCTCTGGGCCAGGCAGGATGAAAACAGGACTGGGGCTCAGGTCCTCGTCGTCTGTTGCCATAGCTCACGGCCTCTGGGCAAGAGGTAGGTAGAGAAACTGAGGAACCTGGTCGTGAGGGACAAGGCGGGTGGTTTTTCACAAAGAAGGCTACTTCTAAGCCAATCCACAGTTCCAACCCTTTGTGTCTGTTCACACAGCCTGGCCATGCGGGTTTTTATAATGTCTGCTTTTCTAGCACACATTATACCAACAGATCTACAAAAAGGGCTGTAAAGAAAACGCACGATCTCTCAAGGATGGATTTTTAAATTTTCTCGATAAAACAGGGTGTGATGGAGACGTTCCTGTTCCTTTCCGCAGCCCACGGCTTTCAATCTAATTAAGCGTTTGGTCCGGAATAATTTTTTTTTTTTTCCTCTCAATCTTGGAAAATGTCCCGCAGCTGGAGCCACCCGCTCTCAACTGTTTGTTTTTCTTCCTTGGAGAGGGACTTGGGAAGGTTACCCACCAAACCCCAGAGGAATAGGCAGTTTGAAGAGCTCTCAAGTCCCCAGGCACACAAACCACAAACACACAGGCCCCAGGCTGTACTCTTTCTCCCAAGGAGCCAAAAAGCTGGCCCAGGGTCCTGACCTTCCCCAAAGCAGGGCGGGCCCCAGGCCCCTCCTCCTTTACGTTTCAAGGCAGAGAAGATGGGGGAAGGGAAAATGATTCCAGCCCATGGGCCCCAGGCCAGTTCCTGAAACTTCAGTTGTAAAAACTGAGCTGGGGCTGCATCAGTGGCTCCCGGTCGGCCCATTTATCATCTGGCCTTGGGTGGGACCGGGCAGAGCCTGAGTAATGCTTGCCTGGGGTGCACGCTTAGACCCTGCCAGACTCGCCCCTCAGCCCCGCCCTTACCCCAGGGGATCAGTCCCCAGACCCAGGCGAGGCTTCATCTACCCCACCCCAGCTCTTCTCTTTAGCTCCCCTTTAGAATTTTTTTTTTTAATGTGGTAAAATAGACATAAAGTAAAACTTACATCTTAACCACTTTATTTTATTTATTTATTTTTAAATTTTTTTGGCCTCACCAAGCAGCTTGCAGGATTTTAGTTCCCCGACCAGGGATCAAACCCGTGCCCCCCTGCAATGGAAGCTCAGAGTCCTAACTACTGGACCGCCAGGGAAGTCCCCATCTTAGCCATTTTAAAGTGCACAGTTCAGTGGCATTAAGTACATTCACAGTGTATAACCTTCACCCCCATCCATCTCCAGAACGCTTTTCTTCTCAAACTGAAGCTCTGTGCCCTTTACACACCAACCCCCCATTTCCACCTCCCCCCAGACCCTGGCAACCACCTTTCTGCTTTCTGTCTCTGCAAATCTGACCACTCTAGGAAGCTCATGTAAGTGGCATTGACAGTGCCATTTAACATAGTTAATGTCCTCCAGGCTCATCCATGTTGTAGCATGTGACAGGATTGCTGTCATTTTTTAAGGCTGAGTAATACTCCGTTGTGTGTGTCTATATATATTCTGCTTTCTGTTTATCCATTCATCCGTCAGTGGACACTTGAGCTGCTTCCACCGTTTGGCTGTTGTTAATAATGCTGCTATGAGTATGGGTGTACAAATATCTATACGAGTCCACGTTTTCAATTCTGTTGGGAGTAGCCCCAGAAGCGCAACTTGCTTGCCCTTTGGATTTTTGTACTTGAAAGTTCAGCAGGACATTCTGACCACCTGGGCCCTCTGTTTGCTGGGAGAGACAGAAGAGGTTGAAGGAAATTAGAGAAGAAAACCAAAAGCTAAGGAGATAATAAACTTTCATCATCCCACAGCTCTCAGTACAGCAATGTCACTGAAACAGAAATGGGATAGGGTTGTTATTAGAAATGCAGCTTGCCAGGGCCCAGCCCATTCCTAAGTCGGAATCTCCAGGCTGTAACCTCAGAGTGACTTGGGTGCTTCTGATTCGCAGCAAGTTTTAGAGCCACTGCCTGAAAATTACACATTCTACCCACTGGGCTAAAGTGGGTAAAAAGGACCTCGTGAGAGTCTCTGTGGTCCTGGGTACACTTGGACTGTCAATAATGACCAGTCCATCACATCTGGTCTTCTGTTTGCCGGATTCATGGTCATAGCAAAGTGACCCCCGCCGGGCTGGGTTGTCTACAACACCCTGTATTAGCTCAGGCTGCCATAACAAAATACCATACACCAGGTGGCTTTAACAACAGAAATTTATTTTCTCACAGTTCTGGAGACTGGAAGTCCAGGATGAAGGTGTCAGCAGGGTTGGCTTCTCCTGAGGCCTCTCTCCTTGGCTTGCAGATGGCCGCCCTCTTGCTGCCTCTTGACCAGGTCATCTCTCTGTGTTCTTCTGCCCCTGGTGTCTTCTCTTCTTATAAGGACACAAGTCATATTGCATCAAGGCCAATGGCTTCATTTGAACTTAATCACCTCTCTAAAATACAGTTTAAAATACGTCCAAATACAGTTAGCATTCTAAGGTACCGGAGGTTGGGACTTCAACACATGACTTTTGGGTGGGAGGACACGATTTAGCCCCTAACACAATCATTTCCTCCTTTATTCAATAGATGATTATTTTAAATTCTTTCTTTTGCTCAAATATAATACCATCAGAAAATAGAATAAAAATTACTCATAATTCCACCACAAAAATCAATTTTCTTTTTTGGCTGCATTGGGTCTTCATTGCTGAGCGCACGCTTTCTCTAGTTGCGGCGAGCAGGGGCCATTCCTAATTACTCATAATTCCACCACAAAAAATCAATTTTCTTTTTTGGCTGCATTGGGTCTTCATTGCTGAGCGCAGGCTTTCTCTAGTTGCGGCGAGCAGGGGCCATTCTTGGTTGCAGTACGCCAGCTTCTTGTTGAGGTGGCTTCTCTTGTTGCATAGCACGGGCTCTAGGCATGCAGGCTCAGTAGTTGTGGCACGTGGGCTCAGTAGTTGTAGTGGCTCAGAGCCACTACATGTGGCTCGTGGGCTCTAGAGCGCAGGCTCGGTAGTTGCGGCGCACGGGCTTAGTTGCTCCGTGGCATGTGGGATCCTCCCGGACCAGGGCTCGAACCCGTGTCCCCTGCATTGGCAGGCAGGTTCCTAACCACTGCGCCACCAGGGAAGCCCCAAAAATCAATTATTTTTAAGAATCCCAGTCTTGATCTGTGTGTGTGTGTTTGCTTAATATTAAAGCGTATGCATTCCCCACATTGTTACATAATAGACCTCATAGCTGTCATTTTTAGGGCTTCATCAAAGTCTACCAAGTGGATGTATAATCATTTAATTATTCCTAAATGGTTCAGTCATGACTTTCCCCAGTTTTTTACCCCTACAAACAAGGATACAGTGAATTTCTTTGTGCTATTCCATTTCCCTTCTTTTGGACTGTTTCCTTAGGGTAAATTCCCAGCGGTGAGATTATTGGACAAAGGATGTGAACATTTTTATGGCTCTTGATATATTTTGGCAAATTGCTTTCCAAAAGTATTTGATATTGTCATCAGCAATAGATAAATGTACAAGTTTTCACCATAGTTTTGCCAGCATGATGTAGCACCGTCCCATTATTTTTAGAGAGATTTCATTTTGTTTTATTCTGCATTTCTCTGATAACTAATAATCTCACAAAGTTTTTCATACATTTGATTGTTACTTGTAGCATCTCTTAAGAAACTGGCTCTTTAAGCCTTTTTCCTGCTTACCTATGTAACGCAACATCAGATATTTATCAAGTATCTACTACACGCTCCGGGAATACTAGAGGGTGACCAAGGGTGAGTAAGGCTTAGTTCTTACCTTCCAGAAGCTGAAATCAACAATCACATCTTGTTTAGTTATTGCTGATTTCTCTGTACCCAGTCCACTGCTTTGCACATTTTGTGTGCTCAGTAAATTTTGTTACGTGTAGTTCGACCCCAGATAACATGTGCCTTGTTTCTTCCAGTTCACAGAGATCTGTATTCCATTCAAAGGAATGCAGGCTCAGAATCCAAGATGAGCCTGAAACCCACATAGATAGCCCAAAACTGAGAATCTTGGATGAGCATGAGGTCCTGTGTTCCAGCATAGGGAAGGTGCACTTGACAGGAATTTTAAAGGGAGACTCAGGGTTTGAGGTTGGCAGAATGAGTAACTGTATAATACAGCTGCTCACCAAAAGCTATTGCCATCAGAGTCATGTTAATAGCGGTGCAGTGTGTAGAATAAGGGAGGTGACAGTACTGTCTGGCTCCACGTGGTTTAGACAGCTCTGCAATTCCTGTTTGTCCTTTCTTCCTGTCTTTTCAGTTTTTTATTTTGAAAAACATTTTAAACCTACAGAGGAGTTGGAAACATTGTATAATGAGTGTCTATATACCCTTCACCTTGGTGCTTCAATTGTTAACATTTTGCTACATTTTCTCTCTCTCCCATCCTCTCTCATTGTTATTAGTACGATTTTGTTGTTGTTGTAGAACCATTTGAAAGTAAGTTGTAAACTTCACCCCTAAATACTTTAGTATGGATTTCCAAGAACAAGGAAATTCTATTATATCACCACTTAGAGTTTTTACATTTGGAAATGTAATGTAGGTACAATACAATCGTAAATATATCGTCCATAATTAACTTGCTTCCGTAGCATTTTTTTTAACCTGCTGCAGGATCAAAGCTGTTGCTGAAACTCAGCCTCTGTTCACCGGTGCTGAATAGAAAGGCGGAGACAGAGTTCTGGGTGAAGTAAAAAAGAATAGCTTTTTATTTTATTTTATTTTATTTTTAATTTATTTTATTTATTTATGGCTGCGTTGGGTCTTTGTTGCTGCACGCAGACGATCTCTAGTTGCAGCGAGCGGGGGCTACTCTTCGTTGCGGTGTGCGGACTTCTCATTGCGGTGGCTTCTCTTGTTGCAGAGCACGGGCTCTAGGTGCACGGGCTTCAGTAGTTGTGGCACACGGGCTCAGCTGCTCCGCGGCATGTGGGATCCTCCCAGACCAGGGCTCGAACCCATGTCTCCTGCATTGGCAGGCGATTTCTTAACCATTGCACCACCAAGGAAGCCTGAGAAGAGGAGCTTTTATTGCTTTGCCAGCAGGCACAGGGGAGCACAGTGGGCTAATGCCTTCAAGACTGTGTGACCCACCCTGGAGGCGGGTAGTGAGGAATTTTATAGTGTTCAAGGAGCAGGGCGTGATCAGCTCGTGGACCATTCTCGGATTGGCTGGCATCAAGGTGAAGTTTCAAGCATCATCTACCCTCCGCTTTCAACCAGTCTAGGGGTCCATGCTCCTGTGGTCAGCAGTTTTCATCTGGTGGGTCAGCTTCCTGTACAAACAACTTAGGAATGTGTGTCAGGCCTTTATCTGTATCTTTCAGGGAACTGGGAGTTCAGTGATTCTGCAATGTGGCAGATTTATAGTCTAAATTGTTACTGGTTCCCCAGCCCAACGGCTATTCTCTGTTTCACCATCTTCACATTTCCCAATCTTTACTCCTAAGTCAGCATTTTACTTCAAAAGGCAGACACAGGGGCTTGTACACAGTTGCAAAGCCAGGATTACCCATTCAGTTACCATGTCTCTTTAGTCATTCTTTTATCTAAAATAACTCCTAGCCATTGATGGTTTTTCATGACCACGATATATTTTTTTAACATCTTTATTGGAGTATAATTGCTTTACAGTGGTGTGTTAGTTTCTGCTTTATAACAAAGTAAATCAGCTATACATATAAATATATCCCATATCTCTTCCCTCTTGCGTCTCCCTCCCACCTTCCCTGTCCCACCCTCTAGGTGGTCACAAAGCACGGAGCTGATCTCCCTGTGCTATGCAGCTGCTTCCCACTAGCTATCTATTTTACGTTTGGTAGTGTATATATGTCCATGCCTCTCTCTCACTTTGTCCCAGCTTACCCTTCCCCCTCCCCATGTCCTCAAGTCCATTCTCTAGGAGGTCTGTGTCTTTATTCCCGTTTTCCCCCTAGGTTCTTCATGACCTTTTTTTTTTCTTAGATTCTATATATATGGGTTAGCATACAATATTTGTTTTTCCCTTTCTGACTTACTTCACTCTGTATGACAGACTCTAGGTCCATCCACCTCACTACAACTATCTCAATTTCATTTCTTTTTATGGCTGAGTAATATTCCATTGTATATCTGTGCCACATCTTCTTAATCCATTCATCTGTCGATGGACACTTAGGTTGCTTCCATGTCCTGGCTACCGTAAATAGAGCTGCAATGAACATTGTGGTACATGACTCTTTTTGAATTATGGTTTTCTCAGGGTATATGCCCAGCAGTGGGATTGCTGGGTCATATGGTAGTTCTCTTTTTAGTTTTTTAAGGAACCTCCATACTGTTCTCCATAGTGGCTGTATCAATTTACATTCCCACTAACAGTGCAAGAAGGTTCCCTTTTCGACCATGATATCTTTGAAGAACACAGGTCTGTTGCCTGGTATAATGTCCCTCAATTTGAGTTTGTTTGTTTCCCTGTGATTAGATATCAGTTAAACATTGGTGGCAGAATTATTTCATAAATCCTGCTCAGCGAATTGCATCAGGGACATATTATGTCATTTTGTTCCTTTACTGATGATGTTAAATTTGATCACTTGGTTGAGGTCTTCATCTACTGTAAAGGTACCTTTTATTTCCTTTCTAATTAAGAAGTGATCTGTGGGAGACTCTTTGATACTGTGTAGATATACTGTTTCCCAACAGTCTCTCACTCAGTGATTTTTATCATCCACTGATAACTATTGCCTGAATCAGTTATCACAAAGCTGGTCATAAAATGGTGTTTTTTCCTAGCCCACCTCAGTGACACTAGAGTTACAGGTGGACACAGACCCTGGAATGCTGAGGCCGTCTTCAATTACAGGTGTCTTTCCCCAGCTCCGAACTGTGATGTCCTCTCGGTAGCTTGATGTAGGCCATAGTGGGAGTATTTACACCTCAGAAATTGGCAAGTGCTGCAAAGAGGGATTTTTGTTTTTCCCTTGGAGAACCAGTTGTTAAACATTTACTGCTAATTGCAGACAAGCTGAAACACATTCAAAGGAGAATGGTTTTTGTAGTGATGGGCCTTGAAACTTTAAGGAAAGGGGATCTGTCTTCAAATATTAAAATGACTACCTTGTGCGGAATCTTCGTTATTTAGGAGGAAATCCATGAACACCCCACCCTCTCTCCCCACTTGGTGCTCCAGCTGTGCCTGAGCCCTTGATGGAGTCACAGGCACTCTGCATTCCGTCCCCACCACTGACCTTCCTGTGTGGAGCTGAGGGGTGTGGCACGGAGGGCAGAGGCAGCGGGTCTCCTTGGGAAGGGAAAAGGATGCTTCTCTCTCTGATCTTACAGGAAACAATGTGTTTTCTGTTTTTTGGCTGCACCAAGTAGCCTATGGGATCTTAGTTCCCTGACCCGGGATTGAACCCGGGCCCTCAGGAGTGACAGAGCGGAGCCCTAACCACTGGGCCACCAGGGAATTCCCTGATCTTAGAGGAAACAATGCGCACGCAGGGCTGCAAGGTGCAGAGGACATAGAGTGCGTGGCTTTCATATCCTTGGTAAAGTACGTACAGAGTTACTTCTAAGAATGAGGGATAAAGTAGGCTTGGGCGTCAGGAGCAGGAAGAAAGTTTTGAGTAGCAGCTAAGGGGATTTTTTCCGGCCTACTGTCCCACTCAAGGCAGTTCAACTCCAGGTGTATTCCAACAGCACAAGGATAAGCCAAGTCAGCACAATTCTTCTTCTACGGGGTCCAAGAAGTAAAGCAAGGAAAGGAGGGGGACGCAGCTACCCTGGGTTTGTCACTGATGAGTATAAAGTAGAAAAACTCCCCAGAGGCCTGGGCATTTGAAAGCAGGTCTGAATCCGGGCACAGCAGTGATTCAGGCGTAGCCAGAGGAGGGCTCACGGAGGAGGTCGAGTTACTAGATCAGTCTGCCCATTGAAGACAGTGGCAGGTCCCCTCCTGATGGGAGAGCCGACAAGCTTGGTGGCGCTGGTAGAAAAGAGGGGAATCAGTGTTTGGATCTCTTTGGAAAGTACCCAATGATACCAGGTCCCAGGGGAAGGAGTGGGGCGGGGGGGTGGTCTTCACCCTCTTCACCCCCAGGGACCCCAGAGAGTCACAAACGGGAGGAAGATGAGGGACAAATGTATGTGGGACTGCATCTCAAGGCCTGGCTGTCACTGGCTGATGGTGGAAAAACCATTTCTTTTCACTGTCCTCAGTTCTTCCTCTAATGTAAAGGGGATTAAGTGCTGGTGAAAAGTATACAATTATGTAAAGCTGTATACAACTCTTCGATGTACTATTATGAATATTCATGTCAACTAATCTGATAATCGATGAAGGAAGGGAAGGCACCTAGAGTAGAGTAGAGGGTTACCTGAACACCGAAAGCTTGAATTTGAATAGGCCTTCGCACTAGAGCTGGGGTTTTCTTCCCACATGTTTGATTTCCTCAAATGAGATAACATCTACATAAAACACAACACAGTGCCTGGCCCATAATAAGTGCTCAACTAGAGTTTATTAGTCCTCACAATGCCCCCCCGACTCCCCCAGATAGATGTTGTTAATTCTATTTTTAGATGAAAAGGGAGAGACTCAGAATGATGAATTCCCTTGTCCAAGATCAGCAAATGAAGTGGTGGGCAGGACTTGAACCCTGGTCTTTGGACTCTAAGTTCGATATTCCTTCCTTTCTAATCTACGTGTAAGGACCCATCCAATTTTCAGAGTCTATGACATTCTCAAATCCACTTCCTTTATATAATCTGCACTTCACACCAAGATGTCAGTTTTTGAACAATTGTACATGTGAGATACATGCAGTGTTTTGGTTTTTTTTAATTACAATATGTTAAAAGTCGTCATTAAATTTTTCCCTTTTGTAGAAAAGGCGCTGAACCCACATAATACCACATCGTGATTGGTGATTGTCACTGGCACAATTTCATAGGACTCTTCTGCAGTAGTAAATATTTTTGTAATACTAACAATATCCGATCTAATAATGCAAGATACTCTGGGGACGAATTAATATTTCAAAGTAACTCTTACTCTTGTTGTAAATGTTTTTAGTTGGAAAAACTGCGTGTTTGGGTGAAAATGCTTTCGCATTTTTGTTGATAATGATGCACGTGGATGGATGGATGGATGGATGGATGGATGCCTTATTCTGATTTCCTGGACAACAGTGTGGTATAGTAGAAAGAGATGTGAACTGGATTTCAAGATATATGAGAACTAGCCCTGATTCTGCCGCCAATTGTTAGATGACCTGGGACATTTTCATATCACCTTTCTCAGCCTTCATCTCCTCATCTGAAATCGAGAAGTAAATGATTATTAAGGTCACTTTTAGCTCAAAGCAATCCATGATCTAACTGCACCACGAGTCCGAGTTCTGAAGAACAAAGATATAAGAGATCTGACACATTGGCTGCAAACCTCGTGTTCCAAAAGAGGAAACTCAGTAAGTGCCAAGACTCCTGGCATGTCTGGCTCAGATCCCTCACATGTTTATTAGTGAGAATAATTTCCAACCTCCTCAAAATACTTTATGACAGACTCAAGAAATGAAGAAAGATGGATCTGAGAAAATCAGCCAATGGGGAGAGCTCACAGGACTCCAACCGAAAGCTGCATGGAAACCCTAGGAGACTCATATTGAGCTGTTTGAAAACAAGCACTTATGGAACAAATTGTCCAGAAAGATAGAAACACAGAAACATGCTCGCTGCCCTCCCTGATTTCAGATTATGGCCTCATGTGACTGTGGCTGGGAGGCGGACTGGAGAGGTGGAGGGGGCCCCTCTAACCCAGCAACAGGAGGCTCTTACTGGCGCCAGAGGGATGGACCGCACATGGGGTAGAGCAAAAAGTCACGTACTCCGGGGTTTAAATCTGGATTTGCCATTTGCACGTAGTGTTTTCTCGAACAAGCGGCTCAGTCTTTTTGAGCTTCATCTGTAGAACTGGGAATATGAACATGTCATGTATTCTTTTATGAAATGGCCAGGCATGTGTGGCCACAAGAGGAGACAGAGGCTCAAACCAAGTGTCTTGTACTCACAGGTCCCAGAGACAGGAGGCACGAAGGCCACACAGGGCCACATGGGGAAGCATCAGGGGCATCAGGAAGCAGAAGACAGGAGTGAGGGGAACAGTTAGGCCACGGCCTTTCTCGGGGTTTCTGTGAGAAAGACGAGGCAGGGCAGGGTAAGTAATTTAGGGTTAGCTAGTTTGAATAATTTCGGTGGACTTCGGGCTCTAGAGGTGGTCTCTAGTTGCCTTTTACCTGGCCCTGGGCTCATTAAGGTAGAGGAATATTGCTTCTTGGGGCCAGAGAGAGGAGGTATGGCTCCAGATTGGATAGTAAAGGATGCTCTCCGCTGGGTCATTTGCATCTCTAAGAATTGGCTGGCTTCAGGAAGAGCTGTCTCTCCCCAGCCAAAAAAGGTTTCTTAAGAAGTCAAAACTCATAATATACAGAAAATAATTATATATACAGGCATACTTCAGAGATCGTGTGGGTCTGGGTCCAGACCACCACAATAAGGTGAATATTGCAATAAGGCGAGTCACACGAATTGTTTGGTTTCCCAGTGTATATAAAAGTTATGTTCACACTATCCTATAGTCTATTAAGTGTGCGATAACATTATGTCTAAAAAAACAATGTCCATACCTTAATTTAAAAATACTCCAGTGAGGGCTTCCCTGGCGGCGCAGTGGTTGAGGGTCCGCCTGCCGATGCAGGGGACACGGGTTCGTGCCCCGGTCCGGGAAGGTCCCACATGCCGCGGAGCGGCTGGGCCCGTGAGCCATGGCCGCCGGGCCTGCGCGTCCGGAGAGCCCGCAACAGTGAGAGGCCCGCGTACCGCAAAAAAAAAAAATACTCCAATGCTAAAAAATGTTAACCATCATCTGAGCCTTCAGGGAGTTGTAATCTTTTTTGCCGGGAGATGGAGGATTGAAATATTGCAAGAATTACCAAAAAGTGACACAGGGACACAAAATGAGCAAACGCTGTTGGGAAAATGGTGCCAATAGACTTGCTTGATGCAGGGTTGCCACAAACCTTGAATTTGTAAAAGACACAGTGTCTGCAAAGTATGATAAAACAAGGCATGCCTGTATGTATACTCACAGATACAATACAGAACACATCTCATTTGTGAAACTGGACATACGAATGGCGATCTCAAAGGATCATATGAGATAAAATACATGACACCCAGCCCACTATCCAATACTGAGTGGACAGTCATTAATATTAGTTTTCTCTCTTCTTCTGTTCAGTTAAGTGGAAGGACCATGGGGTTAGTCATCCCATCTACACCTCTATCTACCTGTGTGACCTGGGGCAAGAGGGTCCTTCTGTCTAGGACTCTGTTTTCATATCTGTGAAAGAGGGAGGGGCATCCACATGGTCGCCAAGGT
>NW_020175436.1:2070439-2081073 GCF_003031525.2 Neophocaena asiaeorientalis asiaeorientalis | reverse complement strand
GCCACTTCCTTGTCTGATTCCTGCTGAGATTGGAAGCGCACCTTTCTGGGATGGAAGGACTGGGAAAAGAGGTCCCACGGGGGCCGTGGAAAAGGCAGCCTTGGAGGTTGAAACCGTGATGCCAGATTGAAAAACAGATTGCCCACACCTTTGAGCACAGAGCCCAGCTCTGATGACCCACGCTGGGCCATCTCTTTAGAACCCACACAGTTAATCTCCCCAGTAACCAACCATGGGCCCAGCCTTGGTGAGCCAGGGAGCGGGGACAGTGCATATGAGGTTGCGAAGCACAAAAGTACCTATTCCACTGCATACATTTAATTTTCACACTGATGTAAGTATCTTGCCTGTAGACCAAACCCCTAAGTTTCCCCACAGCATCTAACTCTGAGGACTACTATAAAAAAAAAAAAAAAAAAAAAGATTGGGGTGGGTATCCAATATTCCACACATGGTCAAGTGTCCAGCAATCAATAAGTGCTGATATGAAAGTTTCCTCTCTTGTGAATTATTCATGACCCAATGAAACTGTCTCATGTCTTAATAACATTCAAACACTTATTTGTATCTTTTAAAAAATGTGAATGGTCCATTTGCTAGCCCAGTGATGACATGAGATTCTAGAGAGGAGTTATGCTCTATGATGGGTGGGTACCATGTATATAGAAGGGCCGTGCATTAAGTGAAATCCAGCAAGTTAGGTTTTAGGTTTTTTTCATTTTCTTTTGTGTTGTTGTTGTTTTACTTTCCTTTTCAACTAGAATGAAAACTGCTGGAGATAAGATCAACTCTGGGCTCTAAAAG
Source organism: Neophocaena asiaeorientalis asiaeorientalis (assembly GCF_003031525.2). Lineage (NCBI taxonomy): Eukaryota > Metazoa > Chordata > Mammalia > Artiodactyla > Phocoenidae > Neophocaena > Neophocaena asiaeorientalis. Next base: position 2,080,269 of record NW_020175436.1, on the reverse strand, counting down.
AGCAATATTTACACCCCGACCCCTTCTTCTTGATGGATTGCTTCATTATAGCTTAGGGGTTGTATTATATTGTATATCAATGGGGACTCCAGCTTAAAGGACAAAGAAAGGCGCCTGGGAAAATCACTGAGCGTGTACCGTGGGGCAAGTCACTTTTCTCTAAATGGGACTCTCCTTTCCATGTGTGGTTTGAGGATAAGGGTCTAAATTTGTCAGGAGAGGTCTTTATTTATAACTATATTCCATTAGTAAGTCTTTGAGGGCTACTTTGTAGAAATAACTGCAACAAAGGACCGACAAGCCCCATTAAAGTATAGAGAAGATTCCCCACTCGATATTTGTTTCTAAATGAAACTGTCACATCCCAAGAGGGCATCATCACCCAAAGACAGCAATGATTTGAAGAGGGGCTTGGTCCTCAAATCTCCAGGCGGTCTGGCTCCATGAGACTCAGACTGGTTGCATTCTAGGCTCTTCTGAGTTGGCCAGGATAGTACCACCTAAGGATGTGACCAAGGCTTGGAAATCAGCACCCACCTTTACTCTCCACCCCAGCTTCTTCCCAGTTAATCTCTAGTAAAGGTCCTCACTTATTATGGGTTAAATTGTGTACCCCTCAAAATTGATATGTTGAAGCCCTAACCCCTAGTACCTCAGAAGGTGGCTGTATTTGGAGACAGGGCTTTTAAAGAGGTGATTAAAGTCAGATGAGGTCACCATGTTGGGCCCTAAATCAGTATGATTAGTGTCCTTATAAGAAAAGGAGTTTAGGACACAGACATGCACAGAGGGAAGGCCATGAAGACATGGGATGAACACAGCCATGTACAAGCCGAGGAGAAAGGCCTCAGGAGAAATCAAACCTGCCAACACCTTGATTTTGGACTTCCAGCCTCCAGAACTATGAGATAATTAATTTCTAATTTCTGTTGTTTAAGTCATGCAGTCTGTGGTATTTTTTAAATTAATTTATTTTATTTATTTATTTTTGGCTGTGTCGGGTCTTCGTTGCTGTGCGTGGGCTTTCTCTAGTTGCGGCGAGCGGGGACTACTCTTCCGTGCAATGCACGGGCCTCTCATCGCAGTGGCTTCTCTTGTTGCAGAGCATGGGCTCTAGGCGCATGGGCTTCAGTAGTTGCAGCATGCAGGCTCCGTAGTTGTGGCACACGGGCTTAGTTGCTCCGTGGCATGTGGGATCTTCCTGGGCCAGGGCTCGAACCTGTGTCCCCTGCATTGGCTGGCGGACTCTCAAGCACTGCGCCACCAGGGAAGCCAGTCTGTGGTATTTTCCTATGGCAGCCCAAGCAAACTAATATACCATTTATTTGTCTTTTAAAAAATGTTTAAATAAAAGAAGGAAAAAATAAAATAAAAAATAAAGACAAAAAAAGGAAAGAAACAATGATAACAACAAGCATATCCATGAGTAGAATGGTTTTTAGACCTGCCTCTCCCTGGATGGCCCACTGAAGCTTGGCAGGGTGATTACAGGTACAGCTTAGAATAACCACAAGAAATCATCTTATTTACAGTCCCTGATTATAATATCACACCACTTTGTTTTCATGGTGAGTGCTTTTTCTTTTTCCCCACAATGATGTGAAGCCAAGAGGAGTCTGATGGAGAGCCTCTGCAGTTGGCATCAGAACACCCAGCTCCCAACTCTGGCTTGCCCCTTCTTAGCTATAAGACCTCTGAAGTTTACTTAATTTCTCTGAGCTTTAGCTCTCCTCACTTTAAAACAGGGATAATAAATAATGCCTACTTCACAGGTCGTTCTGAGGATTAAGTAGCACAGGTACATGGAATGTCTGAGGTGTTGGTAAGAATTTGACAAGGATGAGCTAACTAATGTTGAATCCAGGTATCGCTTTGAGAGTCTGATTGTAAATGCAATATACCACATTTGTCCCTTTTATATGTAATCCTCTTGCCTTCAGCTGAGATTTCACATCAATTAAGATAATGTTGAGTTTTGATTTTGTCATCTCGTTGGTTATCTACAGCAATTTGATTCAAAATGGCTTGAAGGCTTAAATATAAGACATGACACCACAGAACTCCTAGAAAAGAACGTAGGCAAAACATTCTCTGACATAAATTGTACCAATGTTTTCTTAGGTCAGTCTCCCAAGGGAATAGAAATAAAAGCAAAAATAAACAAATGGGACCTAGTCAAACTTATAAGCTTTTGCACAGCAAAGGAAACCATAAACAAAACAAAAACAAACCTATGGACTGGGAGAAAATATTTGCAAATGATGTGACCTACAAGGGCTTACTTTCCAAAATATACAAATAGCTCATACAACTCAATAACAAAAAAGCAAACAACTCAATCAAAAAATGGGCAGGGGCTTCCCTGGTGGCGCAGTGGTTGAGAGTCCGCCTGCCGATGCATGGGACACGGGTTCCTGCCCCGGTCCAGGAAGATCCCACATGCCGCGGAGCGGCTGGGCCCATGAGCCATGGCCGCTGGGCCTGCGCATCCGGAGGCTGTGCCCCGCAACGGGAGAGGCGACAACAGTGAGAGGCCTGCATACCGCAAAAAAAAAAAAAAAAATGGGCAGAAGACCTAAACAGTCATTTCTCCAAAGAACACATACAGTTGGCCAATAGGCACATGAAAAGATGCTCAACGTTGCTAATTATTAGAGAAATACAAATCAAAACTGCAGTGAGGTACCATCTCACACCAGTCATAATGGCCATCATAAAAAAGTCTACAAATAACAGATGCTGGAGAGGGTGTGGAGAAAAGGGAACCCTCCCACACTGTTGGTGGGAATGTAAGTTGGTGCAGCCACTGTGGAAAACAGTCTGGTTGTTCCTCAGAAAACTAAAAATAGAACAATAGCAATTTTACTCCTGGGTATCTAAAAAAAAAACCAAAAACACTAATTCGAAAAGATACATGCACCCCAATGTTCATAGCAGCTCTATTTACGATAGCCAAGACGTGGAAACAACCTAAATGTCCATTGACAGATGAGTGGATATAGAAGACATGGTACATATATACAATGGAGTATTACTCAGCCATACAAAAGGAATGAAATAATGCCATTTTGCAGCAACATGGATAGACCTAGAGATTATCATATTAAGTGAAGTAAGTCAGGCAGTAGAAGACAAATACTATATGCTATGACATCATATGGTAGAATCTAAAATAGGACACAAAGGAACTTATTTATGAAACAGAAACAGACTTACAGACATAGAGAACAGACTTATGGTTACCAAAGGGAAGAGGTGGTGGGGGAAGGATAAATTAGGAGTTTGGGATTAGCAGATATAAACTATTATATACAAAATAGATAAGCAACAAGGACCTACTGTATAGCGCAGGGAACTATATTCAATATCCTGTAATATACGATAACAGAAAAGAATCTGAAAAAGACTATATAGTTTCTGAAACTATATAGAAACTAACACAACATTGTAAATCAACTATACTTTAATTTTTTAAAAAGCGGACCCCCTCCCGCCCCCCACGAAATAGCATTTTGATTCCTCCAGGCTGATACCATATCATTCAACAGTACTACAGCCTTCCTATTCTTCAACCTCCAGTTCCAAGAGGCCACTGAGTCCTAACAATGTTACTTCTCTATCGTGTCTCTTATGTCCCTCGTCTCTGTCCTAACAGGCGTGGCCCTGCTCCAAGGCCCTCCTCTGTCACCAGGACCACAGCCTCCTACTGCATTTCCACACCTTCTCCAGGTCCTGTTCTTTGCAATCCACTCTCTGCACCGCTAGCAGGGGCATCTGATGAGAAGCCACTCCAGACTACTAAAGAAAGTTCACTCATTACACTCATTGCATTCAGCTTCTTCAGATAATCTTAATATTGGGTTTGGGTTTTCTTTTCCCAAAGAACATTTGGAAACACATTAGAAGACTTTTAAAACAGGTTCCTTTTGTGTGTACTTTTCTCCCTAAGTAAATGATAAATTTCTTGATAGGAAAGCTTACATTTTAGACCTCTGTGTATTTACTGCTGCCCAAACCCATATAGTGCGTCGGTACCTCACAGACATGTATTGAATGAGTTAATGCACGAACAAACAAATGAATATCCCCAATTCAAACTTATTTGTGAGCTCTTAGGACAACAGGGAATCAGGATGTGAACAGGGAATCTGCAAAAAGGGAGATGGGAAGACAGCTGGGCTCTTTATGCTTAGGGAAGAAGGGATGCTTCTTGTCTTAGCCTGGAATTTCCTTGGAAATCAGAGCCAGAGACACGGGCTTGGTAGTTTATTGTGAAAAGTGATCCTGGGGAGCAGGAGTTGGGGACTGGAGGGATAAGAAAGGAGGGAAAACAATTAGAAGGATGTATTCTTGAGCTGGTCTCTGCTGTGGCGGCTAGAGCTCAGTCCTTCCAGGACCTCGCAAGGGGCTATGTAGTAAAAGCTGCAGACTTGTCTGTCTGTGGAGAGTGTTTATCCACCAGCTGCTTCCTGCATAGGTCAGGATTACCCTGAGTGGCAAGGCCATGCATGGATGAGGTCCATGTGGTTGCCATGATTCTGAGAAGTCACAGAAGCCCTGGGGGCAGACAGCTACGGAGGTGTGGATGAAGTAGGGTGTTGCTGGGTTACACCCACCTGAAGCTGGTCATTGTAGCCCTGGCTAGAGTAAAAGGTGGGCTAAGAGAGAACGAGGCTGGGCCCAAAGGCTGCCCCCGTCTCCTCCACTGGTCCAGGCTTTTTTTTTTTTTTTTTTTTTTGGTGCACTGCATGGCCTGTGGGATTGAACCTGTGTCCCCTGCAGTAGAAGCTTAACCACTGGACCACCAGGGAAGTCCTCCAAGCTCTTCTAAGAAGAGATGTGGGCACTTCTGTGCCTCCTACCACTCTCCATTTTCAACCATTCACTTATTCATCTGATAGCTATTTACTGACCAGCTACCAGGTTACAAGATTCTGCACTAGGCACTATGTTTGTCTAAATAGCAAGTCCCTAATTCCATTTGTGAATTCACAAAGAATTGGTCTCTTTCCTATTAGACGTATGCGCCCCATCAAAATGCTGTGTTTCCTGACATTGCTGGTAATAATTAATTTCAGATCCTTTAGCCTCCGAAATGGGAATCCTGGGGATATGTTCTCCACGAGGAGCCTTCTGAGTTATAATTTGTCTTGGATCCCATTTCCACAGTAATCAACAGTGAATTCTCAGAGACTCCATCTGCTTGGACCACCAAAGGGAATGCTTATGCCAGGAGCGCAGAATATCCAGCCACACCTCTGAGGAAAGTAATCAACATGTTGGTGGGATTTTTCTTCCTCTGAGGTTGTACCAGGCCATCCTAATATGGACATCCATGGCTGTCCGCTGGCTTCCAGTCAGCCTGCACTGCATACCTCCTCCAGCTCCCAGTCTGTGCTCATCCAAGGGCCAGAGTCAGGGTCTATGTGTAAAGGATGGGTATCTGGGCTGCAGCCAACCCAGCGTTCCAGGGGGCAGGTAGTCTGCATCCTTCATGCCTGTTTGTTGGATCCTGCCTGTAAGACGGAGAATTGGCCACCTGTGCTTGCTTACTTAGGGAGCCCTACCAGCCTCTGAACTGACAAAGGCCACTGCAGGTAGGCTCTCAGGAGGTCACACCTACGTGGACAAAGCCTGTGGCCCCGGGAGCCAATGGTTGATGAGTCTTCAGATGGACCGGGCATCAAAAAGCTCAGACCACCTGTGCAAAGACAGAGAGTCTGTCTGGCTTCCTTCTCAAAGGGCCTCCTGATGCTCTGAGCTGCAGCTGCAAGCTCCCGGCTCCCTCCTGTGCGAGCAGGGGCTGGTGAGGCCACAGACAAAGGAGAAGCCAGTCTCCAGACTATAAATGTTTATCCTGGACGTCCTGCTGAGCTAGGAACGAGGGCATGTGGTTCTTAGAAACAAACAAGGCAATAAGCTCACCCCAAATGTACCAATCTGCTGCCCTCCTCTTTGGGTCCTTATGAATGTCCCCTAACACCCTCCCTCCCCAATCTGCTTCATTTCCCCTGCCTCAGCCTTTCACTTACAATACACGCATTGGAAGATAAAATTATGCAAGATTTCAAGAGAGTGACTGCAGAGCAGTAAGCCCCAAGCACGGGGCCCTCCTGCACGCAGCGCCGTGTGTCACTGCACTGGTCACACACCACGAGGCTGGCCCTGGTTTCCTCCTACCTCTTGGAAACAGGGGGGCCCTAGTGAAAATGTGCATCACTTTCTGTGCTAAAGGTCTACTGATAACCTCTTCGTTATGCAATTCTGAATCAATATTATGCTCCATTGTTAAATTAATTTTCTATTAAAGTCACATGTCTCCAGATCTCAGGAAATCCAACCCTGCGTTGCAGACCTCCTGAAAGAAAGCCCCTGTCTTTTTCTTGGTGCTTAAATTGACGTGCTTACCTTGCAGTTTCATTTCAGCCCCATCCTTTCCCATCTCTGCCCTTAATGTGATGCTCTATGAATTCTGATACCCGCCTTCCTTCTGTCAGCCTAAATGAAGACAAGGCAGGACCGCTGCATGGGGCAGTGAAAGAGCCACGCAGGTCCACCTCCTACTCACAGATGGCCTTGAGTTACTTACTTCATCGCTTGAGTTTCCGTTTTCCATCTGTGAAATGGTGATACCGTCTGCCCGGAGGCTTGGGGGGACCATAGGAGAATTGTACGGCCCTTGGCAGTGTTCTAGCATCTACCTCCCCAAGGGCCTCCATCAAACTTGGATGCCATTTCTTCGTGCCACCCCCCTCCCCAAGCCTCTAACAAGTCCCTCCTGCTTCTTGGGCCGGTGCAGGGCCTCTGCCCAGGTGGTCTGGGTAGGAAGGGAGGCAGATGCCTTCTGCTGTTTTGTGTAAGGGGGTTGGGGGGTAAGGGGGGGCCAGCAGGGCTTTCAGAGTCCTAGCAGCCTGAGCTTCCTTTCATGCTCTGCCACCTTCTCGTGCTTCCTCATCTGAACACAGGCAGAATTCCTACTTCACAAGTGTGCTGGGAAGAGGAAAGGAAGCCACTTCTAGCAAGAAATGAGAACCGAGTCTGGTATACAGTAGGTGCTTAATAAATGTCATCTCCTGTCCTGCTTCCCCATGTAGACTTTGGAGTTCAGTATGGGACTGACCTTCCCTGCAGCAGGTATGGAGGACAGAAGACTGGATTGAGGGACAGATGACCCCATCACATCCTTATTTCATGCTTCTGGCATCTCTTGCCTTCTCTGAGCCTCTTTTTTTCACCCTTCGATGAGATTAGGAATACCTGCCCTTCCTCCCTCCCAAGATTAGTTCTAGTGAAAATTAAGGGAGGTAATGGATGTGGAATTTTGTACAGAGATAAAGGGTTATTAACACCAATGCCCAAGGTTTAGGTGACCAGACCTCAAACAGAACACTTAGCTTTCTTCCTCCCAACTCATACATACTTCCCCTTCCTCGCTGGCACTGTGGGTGTGCCTGATGTTTTGGGGGAAGACATCCTCTCTGGTCAGTGACATCTGGGGCACCTCGACTTAACCAGCATGTGATCATTTTTTAATTAACATAGAAGACAATTATGGAACAGGGAGACATCTCAGGGCTGGGGTGTGGGTAGGAAGGCTGCAGGAGACGTGTCTATGCGAACCACCTAGCCCAGGGCATGGCCTGAGACAGACATTAATACATTACTCATATATTATTATAAAGTGTATATTAACACATTCATTAGTATTCAGCAATTAATATTGAATCAGAATCCCAATTAGAATCCATGATTCCTGCCAAGCAGTCTGACTCCCGCCTGGGTTTATGATGGGGAACTCATTACCTTCAAGGTTTATTCCATATTTGTGTGTCTCTGTTAAAAAGTTTGTTCTGTGCCTTCCACCGTTTTGGCAGTATCGCAAGGGGAACTCTGGACCCAAACTGCCCGAGCCCAAAGTCAGTCTCCTCCGTCAACCAGTGTGTGACCTTGTGAGTTACTCAAGCTCTGTGTGCCTCAGTTTCCTCGTTTGGAATATGAGGATCTTATCTCATAGGCTTGTTATGGAATTAAGTGTATTAACACGAGAAGCACTTAGAAGAGTGGCTGGCACATAGGACTCAGGAAATACCAGTTATTATTGTTACTCTATAACTTATTTTCCCCTTGTGAAAGTATGAAAGTTGAAGCATAGTTAAAGCCCATTAAAAGTAAATACAGCAGGCAGAGAGATAAATGAGAGATAAATGCATAAACATGAATTAAGAGAGTCACACTCAAGGAAGAATTGTTCCCTGTTGAGGACAGCAAACATCTGGAAGGAATTAAATGGCGGATGAGAGGGGGTGGGGGTAATGTGAGCTAAGAACACACTGTGACTGTTGGAAGCAGATAATTCACTTCTGGGGTAGGTAAGTGATCCCAAAAGGGGGAAGCTGCTCTGGGCTTCCACGGCATGATTGGATGAGCATTAACCCCTCAAAATAATTTTGGTCTCATTAGCTGGAGTACCTAAAATGCCTGTAACATTCCTTTGAGCTAATGCATTGCCTTGAAACAGCCATTTCTTAAATGCAAGTATACTAACATAAAATAACAAGGTATCCTTCTGTATCTGTGAAATTGACAATATGAAAATTGTAAGAGTACACTAAAGTTTCACTGAAACTGGCACATTTAAAAAATCTATAATATACCTATAAATAGGTATAACTTTGGGGGATGGGATTTGGCTGGAAGTTTTTTATTCTTTTTTTTTTTCTTTTGTGATTGGGTTGGAATTTTTAAGAGTCATAAAAATGTCTATAACTTTGGCTCTTCTAATCCAACTTCTGGGAATTTACTGGTAGGAAAAATTTCAAAAGAAGGAGGGACCTTTCTGTATTTATTTTTCCATGATTGAGAATGGGTAAATTACAAGACATCTCCCTGACAGACTCTTAGGCAGCCATCAAAAATATAGTTATAAATGACAGATGGGAGAATATTTGTAAAATAATCATTCACCAATTTAAAAAACCCAGAAATCAAATCATAAAGATTGGGTATGCATATGGATGGAAATAGAAGAAGGAAATGGAAGGAAAACCAGTGGGCTTTGTTGGAGATTGTGGGATGGTGGAAGAATTTTTTCTTTTATTTCAATTTATGTTAATATTGGTTGTGTAATAAACAATAATCAAAGACCCAAATGAACCCTCCTGGAGGGGGTAGCTGATTGTCAGCCTTTACCATACGGGCAGGTTTCAGTCCAGTTTTCTGGACAGAGAGAAGGGGTCTTAAAGTTGGTAGGTTCTGAAAGGAGGGGGCTGATGGGCAAGGCCAGGAGCCTCCAAGGGCACAGGGCACCAGTTGGGCGTGGGGACCACCTGAAGAGAGAAGGAGGGGCTGGTGGGAGCTGACAGAGTGAGTTTAAGGGAAATTGCCTCCTTCATGGCATTGCCTCTGGCCGGCCTGAGCTAATGGGGTCTAAAATCAAGTAGTTGCACTGTTACTCTTAGTCACTCACAATCCCAATTTTAAAACCAGAATTAACAAAACTCACAGTGTTTTACTACTTCTGATAAGCTGCGGTATCTCTTTGAACTTTGGAGCATCAAAAGCAGAGACGGGGGCTTCCCTGGTGGCGCACTGGTTGAGAGTCCGCCTGCCGATGCAGGGAACACGGGTTCGTGACCCGGTCCGGGAAGATCCCACATGCCGCGGAGCGGCTGGGCCCGTGAGCCATGGTCGCTGAGCCTGCGCGTCCGGAGCCTGTGCTCCACAACGGGAGAGGCCACGACAGTGAGAGGCACACGTACGACAAAAAAAAAAAAAAAAAAAAAAAAAAAAAAAAAAAAAAAAAAAAGAGCCCCCCCAAAAAAAATTGTGGT
>NW_020175436.1:2068974-2070165 GCF_003031525.2 Neophocaena asiaeorientalis asiaeorientalis | reverse complement strand
CAAAAAAAAAAAAAAAAAAAAAAAAAAAAAAAAAAAAAAAAAAAAGCAGAGACTGCCACTAAAATATTGGGCTTTCTGTTTTCCAACTTCCCTGCCTCTAATACTTGTCAAGCAATCTGGGTCGAATATTGGACAAACACATGATCTAATCCTGGACTGCAATGATTTCTTAGGTAGACAGTTCCTGTGGTCACTTGGGCTGTGACTGGTTCATGGATTCATTTCCCCAGAAACTTTACTTGTATTGACAACTCTTTAGGTTAAATTTTCCAGAGTAGCGGAGTAATGGAGGGAACCACTGTGCCAGGAGTCAGGAAGCATGCCATTAGGCAGATCACAAATAGTCTCCCGGACTCAGTCTTTTTATCTGTAAATTGGGGAAACTTTTTACAGATGACTGCATAGACCTAAATTCTATGATGAAAGTCTGAAAGACCCACTTGGGGCCGTATTAGAGAGTCTTATGCCCAGAATGAAGTTGACGATCCTTCTCCCATACTTTGCCCAGTCTTTCCACATCATGGAAAAATCAAATTTAGATCAAGCCGCACCCTGTAAGGGGATGTTGACACACTGAGTATGTGCAAAAGAGGTTAGCCAGGATACATGGAGGCTTAGAAGCTTGTTGTGAGACAGCAGATGAAGGAACTACAGATTTAAACCAGAAACATTGTTACGTAGCAGGGATGTGATAACTGTGTTTGAGATGCTGAAGACCTGTCTCGTGGGAAAAAAAAAATTCACTTGCTTTATGTGATCTCAGAGGGCAGGATCAGTGGATAGAAATTACAGGGAGGCAACTTTCAAGTCTGGACGGAATGTAGAACATTTGAACAGTTAGAACTAACTGAAGGTGGAGAGATGGGTATATGCAGAGGCTGGGCATATGCTTTTCTTGGAGATTAAAGGGCTGAGTGAGGGAGAATTTGTTTTGTTGTCGTTGTTGTTTGGTTTTCGGTTTTTTTTTTTTTTTGGCCATACCGCGCAGCATGTGGGATCTTAGTTCCCCGACCAGGAATCGAACCCTTGCCCCCTGCTGTGGAAGCACTGGACCACCAGGGAAGTCTCGAGGGAGAATTTGAAGTGGGGTTCCAATGCCCAGCTAGCACTGTGAGCCTCTGAATCTAATCTGAAATGACTTGTCTCCTCCAGAGTGGCCACCATCTATGCTGTGCACTTCCGGAAGCATCA
>NW_020175436.1:2067386-2068723 GCF_003031525.2 Neophocaena asiaeorientalis asiaeorientalis | reverse complement strand
CAGCACCCCCCCCCCAAACTACCTTCCCCTTCCAAATCTTCTCATTGCTTGAACAAGCTGTGTACCAAATTCCCCGGCTCGCTCCATTCCAAGATTTCCAAGGCACAACTCCCTCTGTGCCTCATTTGCCCCCATCTCCCACCCTGCCCCCCACCCCCCACTACTAGTTTCCATTTCTCTGATTTGCAGAGCAGAGCGGGAGACAGCTGTGGAGAGCGCACAGCAAACAAACAAGCATCCCTAGACATCCCAGGATGCACCAGGGCTTGTAGTGTACCTGAGTGCAGTCCGTGAGCTTCCAGGAGACACCGGATGCTAGCTTAAAATGATTAAGATGCACACCCCTCCCCTTCGTATTGCGAAATAGCTTTTCTTATAACCAAGAAAAGGAAACCTCGCCAAGAGGAAAGGGTGGGAGATCACTGAGATGGGTTGTTTGCCTGCGGAGGGAAATAGGAGATTTAGAAGTCAGAGGCAGAGAAGGGAGGGTATGGATGTAAAAGCATCTCCACCCACCCAGAGGGAATGGGACCCTGAATTCAGGAGTGGGAATTACCCGTGTAGCCCAGAGCCTGGCTGAGTCTGCTGCTGCCGCGGTCCCTTCAGGCGGTTCCCTAGCAGACTTGGAGGGAGGCATTTGGGTTCCGGAGCAAGCAAGCCCTCTGGGTTGGAATCCTGGCTCCACCTCTTACTTGCTGTTCTGCCTGGGGCAACTTTAACAGCTCTTGCCCTAAAATGGAAATACTGTAGGGTGAGCCACGTGGAACCGCTGATGTCTGATCATTTCCAAAATATAAAAAAGACAGTGTCGGGGCTTCCCTGGTGGCGCAGTGGTTGAGAGTCCGCCTGCCGATGCAGGGGACACGGGTTCGTGCCCCGGTCCGGGAAGATCCCACATGCCGCGGAGCGGCTGGGCCCGTGAGCCATGGCCGCTGAGCCTGCGCGTCCGGAGGCTGTGCTCCGCAACGGGAGAGGCCACAACAGTGAGAGGCCCGCGTACCGCAAAAAAAAAAAAAGACAATATCTTATGGATCAACCCATCCATAATGAGTTCCCCGTTCACAAACTCATCCCCACCTTAGAATTATCTCGGGCTCTTTTTAAAATTCCAAAGCCCGGGTCACCTCCCAGACCCATCCAATCACAATTTCGACAGGTGGGATGCCTGGCCAGGTGATTCTCATGGGCAGACACGTTTGGGGACCACTGGCTGAGCACAGTGCCGGGGATGTATTGAGGCGCTCAGCCATGGCCACGTCTGATTTCCCTTCATCTGTCGTTTATTGAGCACCTCCGGCCTGCAGAGCTCTGTCCGGGCCTGCCTCTTGGGCCCCGGG
>NW_020175436.1:1954675-2067373 GCF_003031525.2 Neophocaena asiaeorientalis asiaeorientalis | reverse complement strand
CGCAGCCGCCTCACCTCCCCCCCAACCCCACCCCTCCTCCTCCTCCGCAGTGTCCAGGCCCCGGAGCTCCCCGGACGACCTGAAGGCGCTGACTCGGAACGTGAACCGGCTGAACGAGAGCTTCCGGGACTTGCAGCTGCGGCTGCTGCAGGCTCCGCTGCAGGCCGAGCTGAGCGAGCAGGTGTGGAAGGCGCAGGACGCGCTGCAGAACCAGTCGGACTCGCTGCTGGCGCTGGCGGGCGCGGTGCAGCGGCTGGAGGGGGCGCTGTGGGGACTCCAGGCGCAGGCGACGCAGAGCGAGCAGGCGGTGGCTCTGCTGCGCGACCGCACGGCCCAGCAGAGCGACGCGGCGCAGCTGGAGCTCTACCAACTGCAGGTGGAGAGCAACCGCAGCCAGCTGCTGCTGCGGCGCCACGCCGGCCTGCTGGACGGGCTGGCGCGCCGGGTGGGCGCCCTGGGCGACGAGCTGGCCGATGTGGGCGGCGCCCTGCGCGGCCTCAACCTCAGCCTGTCCTACGACGTGGCCCTGCAGGGCACGCGGCTGCGGGACCTGCAGGTGCTGGTGAGCAACGCCAGCGAGGACGCGCGCCGCATGCGCCTCGTGCACCGGAGCCTGGAGCTGCAGCTCAAGCAGGAGCTGGCCGTGCTCAACAGCGTCACCGAGGACCTGCGCCTCAAGGACTGGGAGCATTCCATCGCGCTGCGCAACATCTCCCTGGCCAAAGGTACAGCCACCCGCCCGGGACCCCGGGGGCTGCTTGCGCCCTCCTGCTCAGGCCTTCTTCCCGCACCTGCCTCCCCAAGGTCCGGGAGTCTCCCTCCCTCCCCGAACCCGCTCCCCCTTCATGAAGTCTTGCCCTCCAGGACCCTGGAGTGTTCTGCCCAAACGGACTGTGCCCATTTCCAGGCCCGCACAGGATAAACCTCCTCCCTGCTTCCCCCGGCCCCAGACAGTGCACTCTGTCTGCACCCCTAGGCGTGAGAATGGCCAAGATGGCTCCTGGGGACCTGGGTGGTCAGAGCTTGGATGTGCCAGCCGGAGCCTCCAAGACTTTGAGGCTGGGGAGGAAAGCTGGGGCTCAGGCCAGACAGGGAGGCGCCCCCCCAGTGTCCTGGTCCTTGCATGGTGTTCCATGATGTTGGGCTGCGCCCCGCAGGCCTACAAGGCCTGCACTTGCCCAGCTTTAAGACGGAAGAAAGAGCCTGGAGTCAGCAAAAGAGACATGAGTGGTTTAATGGATTGGGGAGTTTACACGTCTGAAGCAAGGTCCTGGAGTGATACCCCACCATGTGCGTCCGATGGGCGGGCAGGACAAGGCGGCAGTCCTCTCTGTGGGGCGGTGGGGGGCGGGGAGGGGAGATTGCCAGTTGGGAATTGATGTCAGGTGGGCTCATCGGTTACCAGGGAAACTAGCAGAGGATCACGCCCCTCAAGGCCCCTTTGATGAGAACAGTCACTAGCTGGGGCGGAGGCAAGTATGTAGGAAGATGAGTCACGTGATTAGGGTGTAGGTGAAGCAGACGCTCGTTGGGCAGGGGATGTTCAGAGAGCAAGAGAACAGCCATCTTGGGTGGCCTGACCGTACACATGGTGGAGCTACAAAAAGTTGGAAAATTCCAAATTTGAACCTGGCCTTCCAGGCTGTTATAAAGCTATATTCATCCAGGTAGAAGAACACGTTTTATTTTCTTTAACAATGTGTTGGCTTCATTTATCACTCTTGAATATAATGGCAAAAATGCACGGGCCTCCATCCAGGCTCTTGCTCGGGGTCCACCAACATCAGCACCTTTACAGCCAACCTTCCTCTCTTGCACCCCTGACTGACCACTCCCCCGCTCCCCTCTCCCCCGTTCCTTCCCGCTGCTCTCTGCCCTGCATGTCACTGTCAGAGTGTTCATGAAATGTACTCTTCCTGCACGACCCCCTGCTCAGAACCCAGGTCTGCGGGGTTTACCAAAAACTCCTCAGGCTGACAGTGGACAATGCTAATACCATTTTGAACACCAGCTATGTCAGGTACCGCACCAAGTGTATCTCACAGGGTGTCTTTTGAAAACAACCATGAATGTGCTGAGATTCAGGAAGCTGCCCACAGTTGCAGGCTAGGAGGTGATGGGGCCAGGACTTGAACCCTAGCTCTTCTGATCCCAGAGCTGATGTGCCTTCCATCACATCCCTGGCCCCAGCCTGTCTTTCCTGCCTTCTCCTCTAACTGGTCCCCTGTACCAGGGGTTACAAACACAATTGTCTGCAGGGGCCAGTGGAGCAATGTCAATGCCTCAAATGACTTTGGTGTCAGGGGAGTAGTAGGGGCTATGGCAGGTCCATCCCGTTTTGGCCTGGCATTGATAAGGTCTTTGCATTTTTTCCAGAGAAACTGGAAGCATGGAATGTTCTAGAAATTTTTAATTGTTTAACTCTGTGGGCCAAATACAACACATCTGTGGGTCATACGTGGTCCACAGACGGCCATCTTGCATCCCCTGCCTTATGTCCAGTGGGACACGTCTTATCCCTGCCCCAGAGACACAGCCCACCTTTCCCACTGCCTTAGCTTTACTCCAGGGGTTCCTTCCACTGCAAAACCTCCTTCTTCCTCCTCGTGATCCAAATTCCACTGATCCTTCCCATCTCAGTCAAACCCACCTCCTCCAGGAACCCGCTGGCCTCTCTAGTTCACCGAAGTCTCCCTTCTCTGGGATTCTGTATTTATCAGAGCAGAAGGTAGTCATGATGGAGACTTATATTTGCATGGTAATTTCCAGATCCAGTTAATAATAATAGAACATTATTTTGTTTTAAAGTGGGTCCCCATCACCAGCTACGAGCTTGGTTGAAGGCAGGTTTCACTATGGAGAGCGGGGTAGGATTCCTGCAGAAAAGCAGCTGAGGCTGCAGGAGAAAGCAGCTGAGGCTGCAGGAGAAAATACCAGGCTTACTCCAGGACACACAATTAGAAACGATCCAACCCAGGGCTTTTGTATGCAACAGCTTTAATAAGGTGTAATTTACATGCCGTCGGATTCACCCATTTTAAATGTGACTTCAGTCGCCAGCCCACGACTTTCAACTCAACGCCAGTGCTCAATCTGTCACAGCCAGTCACCCTCAGCTGTCCACCCCTGTGTCCCCCAGCACCTAACAGTGTGATACATGTGGCTGGAACTCGAGGAATGTTCGTGGAACAGCTGTTACATCTTTTGAACCCGTGCCATCAGAGGATCAGTTTTCTTGTCCTGGGTTACTTTGGTTTCATGTCTCAGAAATCAAAGGAGTCTTTCTGGCTCAGAAACCATGTTTTTTCACTGACCGTGGTGCTTTCTGGGGTGGAGAGAGACCAGCTAGCAGCCATGAAGTGAGAAGGGAGCGTGGTCCCTCGGGTCTGTTCCCGTATTTGGGGGGTAGGCCCTACCAGGCGCTCCCGCTTCCTTCTTCCGGTCAACAGACATCTCCAGGCTTCCTGCTGGTGCAGCCTCTTTGGCCTCACCGAACATTTCCCATCCTGATTCTTTAATTTCTGAGTCCCTCTCCTTGGCTCGCGCTGAAGCGGCTCTGGGGCATGCATTTGCCATGGTTCTTCCGGTGGAGCCCTCTAAGCGGTCTTTCTTTGGTTCTGAAACGAAGTTTCACACTTGGTTCCTTTGAACTGAAGTCACATCTCGGTTCTGCCCAGACCTGCCTTCCAGTCTTCAAGCTTGGCATTATTGATGGGTTGCTGGCTCTTCAGAGATGAATACCATTCGGCCCCTATATCTCCCAGGACCACTACTGTGGCTGGTGTCTCCCCTTCCCACCTCCCTCTCTCATGGTTGTTAGGGACCCAACTGGTATGATTAAAGAGAGTTCTGTTTGGTATATCTGAATGTAATTACCATTCAACTTCAACAGCACAAAACTCTACCCTGGCTTTTAGATAAGGGATGTTGGACTTTCAGCATTTATCAAGTCTGTTGAAATCTCTCTGTGGCTCTGAAAGAAGCAGAGAACTTAGATGATCAGACAGGGGAGGCATCCCAGGAGGGGGCAGGGTGTGAGCAAAGGCCTGAAGGCAAGACTTGCCAGCCACAGGCAGGTGGCTCAGTTCGCTACTACACGGGTGTTTATAGATTCACAGAAGGTTAGAGTGACAATAGGGCTCTGAAATCACCTAAGGCCACTACCCTCATTTTGTAGTTGAGGCCCTTGAGGCTCAGAGAGGGGAAATGACTTGCCTACATCAAATCCCCAGCCAGTGCCTCGGCTGGGCTAGAAGATTCATCTCTCAATTCGTGAAAGCAAATTGACAAAGCAAACTTACCTGTGGGCTGCTGTTTCGAGAAAAAACACCATCTAGTAGAGCAGAGAGTCCCACTCAACAGATGTTCGTAATGGGAATGGGGTCTTGGGTTCCAGGCTGGAGCAGTGGGCCCTGGTCTCGGGTGCACAGGGATGTGCATCCCTGAAGGTGGTGGGCGTCTCTGTGAACGGAGGTGTTTCTATCCCACCACGGACTAGGAAGCATGGACTGGTGGCGCCCTCCCCAACCCCGAGGCAGGCTGCAGGGGGCTCTGCTGGGAGGGGAATGGAATGCCTGCTGTAGAAATTAGCAGTTGCCCCCAGCCTTGCCCACCAGCCCTCTGCCTGGGGCTCAGAAGAGAGCTGGCTTTGCAGGCTGGGCCACGGCCCCATGCATACGCTCAGGGTCCCAGAGAGGATGCATGAAATGAAGTGAGAGAGCTCTTGATACTGTAAACGTCATAGCGCTGAGAATGCAGAGCCCCAGTGACATCAGGGCAATGGAAGCAGGGAGCCGACCTCTGGCAGCTGCCCCAGGATTAGCGTGGTTCTGCAGTGGTGTTTACATTACGAGCTTGGTCACCGTTCTGCTGGCTTCGGGCCCGAGGCATCAGCTGTCATGATCATTTGTTCTTGGCAGGGCACTGTCTAGATTCCAGCACACATGAGTCCCCCACCCCGTCTCTCGTTCCAGGATCCGGGAAGGGAGAACGGATTGCTTTTCCCTCCCCATTGGCTGGTCCCCAGAAGAATCCTGGTGTTTCTCCCAAATGCTCAGCCCCAAATCCTTTGTTCTGTGCTGGAGATGCTTCCAGCTGGAGCGGCTCACGGCAGCCCAGCGAGGGCAGAGCTGTGCTGGGGGCAGCATTGGGGGTGGGCTAGACCAGTGGACAGGCTCTGAGGGGGACCCGGGCCCAGGGCCAGGAGGTTCCCTCCCCACCTCCTCTCACTCCCAGTGCCCCCTGTGGGAGGTGGCGGGAGAGAGGGGCCGGCACACAGGACCGGAAGCCCAGTGGAGGGGCTCTGGACTGTTGCCACGATTGAGGAGAAGTGGACTCTGCTCCTCTTGTCCCATCCCACCTCTGCCCTGGCCTGCTCCAGTGATAGAAAAGGTGAGACATGATAGCGTGAGCTGAGAAGCTTAAAAGCTCATCCGAATATTACTCAGTCATCAAAAAGATGAAATAATGCCATTTGCAGCAACATAGATGGACCTCGAGATGATCACACTAAGTGAAGTAAGTCAGACAGAGAAAGGCAAATACCATAAGATATCGCTTATATGTGGAATCTGAAATATGATACAAATCAACATATCTATGAAACAAAACCAGACTCACAGTTGTAGAGAGCACACTTGTGGTTGCCAAGAGGGGGATGTGGGAGGGATGGAGTTTGGCATTAGCAGAAGCAAACTATTATATTTAGGATGGATAAACAACAAGGTTCTACTGTATAGCACAGGGAACTATATTCAATATCCTGTGATAAGCCATATATGAAAAAGAGTGTATATATATATATATATATATGAGTGAGTCACTTTGCTGTACAGAAGAAATTAACACAACATTGTAAATCAACTATGCTTTAATAAAAATTTTTAAAAATGCTCATCTGGGGACCACTGGGACCACTGACACCATAACAGCTTCCACGACTGCCCAGAAGTCATTCCTTGAAATCTCTCCTGTGTGCCAGGTGCTCTGTGAGGCCCAGGGCCACAGAGAGTAGGGCTCCAGCCCTTTAGATAGGCCTGTCCTCCTTGGGGACCACAGTCCAAGGGGAGTGACAGTGGCTGGCGTGTGGGCACAGGGTGGCCTGACCAGGCTCTGGTGCTCCCCTGAGCAGTCTGTACATGGTGATGCCTGAGGGTCCTTCCAGTTCTGAGATCTGGGGGTTCTGCCGTGGTGCTCTTAGAGATGGGAGGGATGAGTGTGAAGGTGAGCTTCAGGGATGAGAGCGATGGGCCTCTTAGAAAGGAAAAGATTTGGCTGGTATTTGGGGACACCACGAGGAGAACATTTTTGCTGAGGTGGAAGAGAGTTTGTGTCGAGAAGCCTCGGGCTGTGATTTGCAGAAGAAGGGGTCAGGTTGGGAGTGATTTTCAGGGGGTCCCCAACAGAGGGGGCTGCCCATCATGGTGTCTGGGGCTTCCAAGGGCTCTGAGTTCACTCGATTCTGATGAGATTAATCAGACAGCAACAGTGGGCTGGAGAGAGAGGCTGGAGCCAATGAGTGAGGCAGTGAGGAAGGAGTTAGACACATGACATGGGAACCACCTGGATGTCAGCCTTGAAGGGGGCTGGGCAGAGGAAAGGGAGGAGTCCAAGAAAGCTCCAGATGGTTAACCTGGATTCCTGAGAAAATGACAAAACGTCAGATCCCAAGAGTGCACCACGCATGGGCAGCAGTGGTTGAAAGAAGCACTTGATCCTCAGAGCTCCAGGCAGCATGGCCCCATGAGACTCAGGCTGGCTGCATTCCAGGCTCTTCTGAATCGGCTGGGCCAGTACCACCTGAGGATATGACTAAGGCTTGGAAATCAGCACCCGCCTTAACTGTCTACCCCAGCTTCTTCCCAGTTAATCTCTAGTAAAGGCCTTCACTAACCACTTAGTTATGTCTTAAAAACTCTCCATGTGTAGGATGTTTTTTGGATGTGGCTCTCCCTGAATTGGAAGGGTGATTTCAGAGCCTGGAATAACCATCTCCAAATAGTTCTGATGAAGCATTGCGAAAAGTGAGGTACAGATGGTCAGGGATGGCCTTGCCACTCGAGGCTTCCCAAGCCTGTTGATGTCCACCATGTCACTGAATTCGCTTATTCCTCACTACAAACGCCAGAGGAAGGGATTTTTACTTAGATTTTATGGAACCAGGACCTGAACCTAAGATCTTCCATATCCATCCTCAAACCTCACCTTCCAAATGATCTCTGCCACCTTGATGCCTTACCATCAGGGTCAGGCCACTGGGCAGAATCCTGTCTTTGCCAGAATTACTCCCGGGAAGGTCCATATGTTGGGTCACACCCACATCAGAGCGAATAAAACAAATGGAGGGCACGGTCCACGGTATCCTTGACCTGCTTGATTCCCAGAGTGCTAGGTTACCCATGGGGAGGCCTGGAGGGAGCAGAGAAGAGTGAAAAGGGATGGAGTGGACTGGGGGCAGGGGGAGGGTGACAGCCCAGTGACAGCCCGTGACGTACAGAGATCCAGGAACCGCTCTCAGCTCCCTTTGCTGCAGCTTTGACCTGGCCAGGAGATTGTCGGAATGGGCATCGTTAAAGCTCATTTGCTTCCGTACTCTTGTCTTTGCTGTAGAATCTTAGGCGTGTTCCCAGCCGTTCCTGTTGTCCAAAAACCGAGGTCACCATGGCCAGTCTTACTTTGCTTTTCTTCCTAGAAAAGAGGAAGATGACTGCAAACCCCAGTCCCCCTTAAGTGATCTGTGTAACTCACAAGTCATCGTGTAATGATTTGTACATTTTTCAGCTGCTGATTACTTTTTTCCCTGTGCGCATGCCGTTAATGCTTAAACAGCTGTCCACTTTGGTTAGGGTCTGCGGACAGTGTCAACTTGGGGAATGTATCAGTACATCTTGATCTTGGCCACCTGGCTGTTTCATGTGTATTAACACCCTCTGATCTCATATACTCATTCAGTCATCAAATATTTATTGTGCAAGACATGACTGCTAGGCTGCGAGTATACGTGCTTTGGTTTCCTAGGGCTGCCATAACAAAGTACCACAAGCTGTGTGGCTTAAAACAACAGAAGTTTATTCTCTCACGGTTCTGGAGACCAGAAGCCTGAAATCAAGATGTCCACAGGGCCGTGCTCCCTCCAAAAGGTCTAGGGGAGGATCCTTCCCGGCCTCTTTCTGACTTGTGATGTTGCCAGCCATCCATGGCGTTCCTTGGCCTGTAGACACATCACTCCAGTCTCAGCCTCCATGGTAACCTGGCCTTCTGCCCAGCTGTCTGTGCTTTCTCTTTTTATAAGGATGCCAGTCATTGGGTAAGGACCCACCCTACTCCAATCTGACCTCTTCTTAACTAATTACATCTGCAAAGACCCTGTTTCCAAAGAAAGTCGAATTCTGAGGTTCCAAGTGGACGTGAACTTGGAGGGGACACACTTCCACCCAATGCAATACAGTTTGGGCATTTTCCTTGGTCCTTTTTTTTTCTCTCATCGAGCAGCCAGAGCAGGGAAAGTTAGAGTCTGGATCTTCACAGCCAGTACGAGGATGTCAAGGATGTGGTCTTGTCTCAGGGAGATGGCCATTTTCTTAGGAAAAAGAGAACGCGTACTCCCGTGACTGTAAGACCAGGCAGTGTGAGATAAACGTCAAGTGGCACCCAGGACGTGCATTCAAACAGGCCGTGCCCACTTGC
Organism: Neophocaena asiaeorientalis asiaeorientalis; assembly: GCF_003031525.2. Lineage (NCBI taxonomy): Eukaryota > Metazoa > Chordata > Mammalia > Artiodactyla > Phocoenidae > Neophocaena > Neophocaena asiaeorientalis. The sequence continues at coordinate 2,058,688 of NW_020175436.1, read as the reverse complement.
AGCAGGAATGATAGATCAGAGAAGGTTTGGCCAAGAAGGTGGTCATGAGCGTCCCTGAGGGGCAGGTAGCCATAGGCGATTGACATGGAGGGCCCCCCTGGCTCGCCAGTCTGGGAACAGCAGGCTGCCGTGCGGGAAGGTTCGGGTGCATTCTGGGAATGGCAGGAGGTCTACATGAGGAGCAGGGCAGGGTGGGCGGGGCCAGGCAGACCTGAGTTGAAACCACGGCTCCCTCACTCGCTAGTTGGCTGTGTAGTCTCAACACCCAGCATGTGGGGACTGAATCTGATCACACAAGCTAGAATCCCTGCCGTGATGCTGTACCCTCGCCCTGGAAGGAAGCCTCGCTAAGGAGCAATTAGAAACCTCTTCTTCCATCCAAGTGCTCAAGCCAGAGATCTGAACCTGATCCTGGCCGCCTCCCCTGCCTTCACCTAGTTTAGCCAAGGTCTGCCTCTTCTACTTCCTAACAGCCACTCATATCCCTCCCCACGGCTACTTCCCTAATACAGGGCTCCGCCACCTCGCACCTGGGGCGCAGCCTCCTCCTTGACCTCCCTGCCTCTGCTTTCCCTCTGTTCCAATCCCTTTCCAACACTGCAGCCTGAGCAGTCTTCCTCGTGTGCAGATATGACCACACTCTTCTCTCAGGCCCCTTCTGTGGCTTCTGGTGCCCTCAGGGTCAAATTCAACACGCTTACACCAGACCTCCAGGACCCTCCACTTTCTCACCCTTCTTATCCCATCATGGGACCCCCACCCCCAGTTTCTAATCCCATCATGACTCCCAGATCTCTTTCTTATCTTTAAGCTCTTATAGGGATTGTTCCCTCCGCCTGGAACTTTCCCCTTTTCCTCTTAGTTAAGGCTGTTACAACAATACCACAGACTGGGTGGCTTACACAGCATTCCTCTCTCACAGCTCTGGAGGCTAGAAGTCTGAGATCAGGATTGGGTTCAGATGAGAGCCTCCTTCCTGGCCGCAGATGGCTGTCTTCTTGCCGTGCCCCTCTGGCAGAGAAAGCATGCTCATCGGTGCCAGCGTGAGGAAGGGAGGGAGGAAGAGTGCTCTCTGGGGTCTCTTCTTATAATCCCATCATGGGGGCCCCACTCTCATGACCTCATCTAAACCTAATCATCTCCCAAAAAGGCCCCATCTCCAATACCAGCACGTTGGACGTTGGGGCTTCAACATATGCATTTGGTGTTGGGTTAGGGGAGCCACAGACATTCAGTCCATAACACACTCCCACTCCTCTCTTTACTTAGCCACCTTCTGTTCCTCCTTGCAATTTCACTTTGGATGTTACTTCTTCCGGGAAGCTTTCCCCGATTCCTACCTCCCCAGTGCACACACACACACACACACACACACACACGCACGCACGCACACACACGGCTGGACTAGATGGAGCCCTGTGTACATCCAAAGCATAATGCCGACCCTTCCTCTTTTTAAGAGGGAGTTTCCTCCACAGGTGACCTACTCCAGAAAGCCATCCTCTAACCTTAGTGCTGTTTGCAACCCTTTCAGGACCACCGGGCCCCAAAGGCGATCAGGGGGATGAAGGGAAAGAAGGCAAGCCTGGAACCCCTGGATTACCTGGACTTCGAGGTAATGGGGAGGCCCCTGGGAGGGTACTGGACATACCAGGAAGGGAAGGGGCTCTGCTATACATCCCTGACCCTCTGTTTTCTCTTTGGTATCGGTGATGGGGCTCCTGGGACAGTGCCCAATCAACTCAGCTTCAGATGCCCTGTTCTGTTAAGAGACTAAGAGGTTATTGGTATAACAGTAGGATGGAGCAAATCCTTTTCCATAGAGAGGACCAGGACCTGAAGAAAAAGGGTACACATGAGGCTCACAACTCCTTGAAGCCACTTCCCACCCCAGCAGCCAGGGTCCCTGTGACCAGGGCCATTGGAAGGTATTGAGGGTGTCCCCTGATCCAGAGCAACCCATCAAGTATGCTGTGTCCCCTCAGTGTTTCCTGAGTCCCCAGCACCTGACCCCCTACCTCCTGCGGAACCTGCCCCGGTCAGCAGATACCTGCCCTCTCGTGCCCTCTCCACCCTGCTACATGCACTAGTGACAGCCCGGAGGGTCCAGTAGCTGGCAGGGAGGGTACTTTGGGGCCTTCTGGAAGGGGTATGTTCGTCTTAAATGCCTCGTCTCAGGAGTTCCCGTTCTGTTACTTTACCAAATTTTGCATCCCAGCCTGTCCATTCCCGAGCCTCTGCGGTGAGCAGCGTTTTTCTAAGGGAGTGTAGAGTCTTCTAAGTGATGTAACAAAAGGGGAGGTTTATCAGGGGAAAGGTGTCGGCTTATTTATGTCAGGAATTATACCTCCAAACCACCCCCTTCCTAAGTCTCTAAGGAGGCTGAGAACAGGAGAAGAGGCAGAGGCTGGTTGAGGCAGAACCCACGGCCTGGCCTCCACCTCTCAGCACAGCTCCCTAAACTCAGAATCGAGGATGCCCAGGGGCTCCCAGAGCTGTGGAACCTCCTTTTCTGCCTTAGTCAATGACAGGATGCAGGATCCCTGGGCATATCCTGCAGGAGACACAGAATGCCGTGGCAGCAGGGCTGTTGGGCTCCAGGAATGTTGCGTTAGGGAAAAAAATAAATCAAGCCCTCGTCTGAGGTGCTATCACCCTCTTGGGGCCCCCATCCTCTTCCAGCCGTTTGATGTTTACGGCGGAGGAATCATAAGTGCGAAACAGATTTCTCCGTGTCATGGAAAAAGGCCAAAGGAAACCAACTAACATTTGAAGCAGGAAAGTAAAATTAATTAGTTCATTAGAGTGCCCTGCTTTGCAGAGATAACTGTGGGCTTAGGTCAGACCTCCAGGGCCGAGGCCTCACTGGGCGAAACCACTTGTTGACTCCGGCTTTCCATGGTGATGTGCAGCCAGTGCCACGGGGCCTTGTGGCCAGGAGCCCTGGGGACTGATGTGACAGCAGCCTGTCTGCCCCAGTTACTGAGCTTGCAGACTTCCTGCCTCCTCTTCAGCCTACCTTCCCCTGCTCTACACTTCCCTGTGTTTACCACAAGGAAGGGACCTTGCTGGTTTTTTCTTACACAGGATGGGGAGTGATTTAATCTTCCTCCTACCCCAAGTACCAGTAAGCCCTTTTCATCCAGCTGAGATGAAGCCGACCAAGCAGGGATAGGACCCTGCCTCCAGCGCTCTCTGCTGTGTGACCATGGGCAGGTTACCTAACCTCTCTGGGCCTCAGTTTTCTCATTGGTAACACAGGTGAAATAATACCTCAGTTTATGGGGAGGATTAAATAAGATATGTAATGGAAAGCACCCAGAACAGTGCCTGCCACGTTCAAAAGGCTCCAAAAAATTTTGCAAGTCTAAATCTCTAGCAAAGCTAGAGGTATAGAGACAGCTTCCGAATGAGGTTGGCACCTCCACCATCACTCACAATAGAATTGGACCTTTCGGGGGGAGGGGTTCAGCCTCACTGGATAAAAGGTGCTGACGGGGAGGGTTTGTGCTGACCTTTTGGACACTGTCTTTGTAGCATCTTTAACTCAGAAGAATCAGGAAGCAGGGATAGCAGGAGGATGCGTGGTTGAGGTCTGTGGCTGAGCCAGACGATGGCCTCTGGGGGCCCTTCCAGTTCTGAGTCTGAGGCTCCAAAACTTTCTTGTCTCCCCAGGTCTGCCAGGGGAGAGAGGGACCCCAGGACTGCCCGGCCCCAAGGGCGACGAAGGGAAGCTGGGAGCCATGGGACCGATGGGCATGCGTGGGTTCAAAGGTAACAACGCATCTCAGCTCACCCTCGCTCACCGCCAGCCCCTGCACACCAATGTGGGCACTGGAGTGTGGACCTGGTTCAAATTCTAGTTCTTCCACTGAGAAGCTGAGTGACCTTGAGCAAGTCACTTAATCTCATTAGGCATCAGTTTGTTTTCTTTTCTTTTTTTTTTTTTTTCTTTTTGGCTGCACCGCAGGGCTTGCGGGATCTTAGCTCCCCCAGCCAGGGATGGAACTCGCACCCCCTGAAGTGGAAGCGCGTGTCCTAACCACCGGACTGCCCAGGGAATTACCATTAAGTGTCAGTTTCCTCATGCCCAAACTAACAAGCCTCGTGATACTATATTTCACAGGGCTGTCACGAGGATCACGTGGAACGTATATGAGTGAAAACACGGTAAACTCCAAAGCGCTGTAGAAATGCAAGGGAGTGTTACTATTGGTTGCAGCTCGGTGATGTAACCAGAGGAAGCCAGGTCAGGAGAGCAGGCTTGCAGGAGAAACACAGACCCAGGATGGCCTCCTCCCCCCAATACTGCCAGATTCCTCACAGTTCCTCATATTCTTTTTATTCCCCAAATATTTAAAACTTTAATCAATCCTCAGATTTCCATTGCCAATAGTGTTTCTTCTGACTTTTTTTCCTTCCCATTAAAAGTCATCTTGCTCATTTTCAGGGAATCCCACTTTAGAGTCAGTCCCGTCTTTCCACGTTCATTTCAAGAGTGTCCAGACCTCTTAGCACCATTGCAGAAGAAAAAGAGGAACTCGGATACTCTTTCCCCAGGCTCTCTCACTTGTTAAAATGAAAACTAAGAAAAAGAAAAGTACTATTAATCATTCCCACCCCACATCTAGGATGACCTCTTAATCTAGGATCACTGGGAACTTTTATTCTACTTTCTGGTTGGTGATTAAACAGACTGAGGTCTTCCTTCCTTTTATGATCCACATTTAAAAAAATCGATTTTAAAACACATTACAAAAGCAGCACATGCTTATTGAAAACAATTTAACGATACAGAAATGTATAAAGTATAAAGTAAAAAGTGAGTGCCTTCCCCCTAGGTCTCTTAAGGGCTCATTCTTCAGAATAACTACTGTAAACACTTTGGAGCACATCCTGCCAGACCCTTTTCCAAGCACATTCATATTTACATATATGTTTGCTTTTGTTTTTTTCAAAACTTGGAACACACAAGGCATCCTCCCCTGGAACTTGCTGGCTTGCTTTTTTTTCATGAGAGAATATACCATAAGTTTTTGATTTGCAGATATCTTTCTGGAGGCAATTGGATGGAATTCCCTGGTCATTTTAATGTCCCCTTGAGTGGTGTCAGGACCCTTCTACTTCTTTGTAGAGTGGGATGCTAGCTGAGAAAAAAGCTGTGTTGTTTTAACCATATCCTGGGAAGGAAATTCCACAATTCCCTGGAAACTCTCCCCCGTGTTTTATAGCCTCCTCCACTGATAAATCTGCCTGACATAGAACCTATGTGTCTCCCTTTGTAACTGAAGACCCTCCCCACCTTTTCTCTTTCCGTGCTTATTAGAATAACCTTGGATTTGGACTTCTGAAACTTTCGCTGTTTAATAGGAATATCTTTGCTTTGTCTTCTTCCTGTGGGATACCATGTACTCCTTTAGTCTGTGCTGCGCTGCTCCTCTGTGCTTTAGTTGGAGGGAATGAAACTTCTCTGCTTGGTGCCCACCCACCCTGCTTCCAAGGGGGACCAGAGTAGGCAACATAATTGGCCCAAGCTCTTACCCTTTCAGCCATGCATGCCCTCCAGGGCTGCGGGCTCCTCCCTGAGGATTTCTCTGGTCTTGGGTTAATGTTTCCTGCAGGTAAGACTTTATTTACAATTAGGATTTATTTCCATTTCTAATGCCCGTTTTCCTCCTCTGTTTCAGGTGACCGAGGCCCAAAAGGAGAGAAAGGAGAGAAAGGAGACAGAACAGGGGATGCCAGTAAGGAAATTCTGTTGGGGTCACTGGATTCTGTGTCAGCACAGGTGTAGCTATTGCCCAAGCAACCCAAGTTTCGGTGGCTGGAGGCTGGGGCTCCAGTGTCAAAGGAGCTCCCTGTCTACTCCAGGGCTCAGTTGATCCAGCAAGAGAGAATTATACCCCAGGGGCACAGGCCACATTTCCAGACATGGTATAAACCCAGTGGTTGTGTGGGAGGGACTGGAGGCAGACTGCATGGGCTCCCTTCCGGCCGCCTCACTATGTAATTTTCTCGTCTATAGAATGGGGAGAAGAAGCATTCTTATGTCATAGAGTCATTGTAGAGAATTAAATGAGTTAATCCATGTAACAGGTGGTTAGGACACGTGGTTAGGACTCAGTAAGTGTTCGTTATTATTATCCTATGTAATACACCAATTTAGACAGACTTACATCATTGGAGATGCTTGCTAAAATTCAGTTACTGACCTTGTGAAAATTCAGCAAGACCTCATGGGGAAAGGTGCAGAGGCGAAGCAGAATCCTGTTTGTTTTCCTCCTCTGCCACTAACTGAGCAGTGATGCTGGAAATCTCATTATCTGGAAGACCACCGAGGCCAGGAATGGGCGTCTTTCCAACGAGGGTCCTTCCTAAAATGTTTACAAGGGAAGCCAGCTTATCTAGTTATGACACTCTTTTCCAGGGTTTATTTCTCCCACAAAGGTCTACATGTAGAACCTTGGAGAGAGTGCCAGAAAAGAGCGAGCCTCCCAGCCAAGTTTCAGTGAATAGAGTCTCCTAGCCAAGATTCAAAAAAATACCACCATATAGTATCTGTTGGGCTCTGAAATGCTGCCATCTGGGTGAAGGCTCAAGCAGTTTACCCACTTCTAGGGCATCTGGGCCCTGGTGTGGGGCTGCCTAAGAAGGCTGGGCCTGGGGAAAGGGACAGGTAGCACTGTGGATGCACACTTTGCACCCAGATTGAGGGCTTCTCGAAGGCTGATCTTCGGTTTCAGTGGGTCCTTAAAATGACATTTCCATCCCAGCCATGCAGGACCAGGAGACCTTGCTGTTGAATAATGCCCTTCTCCAAGGTCCCTGAAACTTTAACTTGCCTCCTACTTCCTCTACCCTTTGCTTTCCCGGGGCAGTGATTAAGGATCAAACAGGAAAAGTGTAGGTGACAGCTCTCTGTCGCTCTAAAGTGATGGGTGTACCTGAGGAGGAGGTACGCCTGTGTCTACCCTGGACTCCACATGCCCACCTTACCTCAGATGCTGTCGTCCACAAAGCAGTCTATGTGCTTCGCAGTCTGTCTAGCATTATGGAGAGTCCCTTCCAAGGATAGCCAAGGGCTTAACTGGGAGCCACCCGGCTAGATGAGATCTGCTGGACGCTGCAGGAGCCAAAAGAAAATTTTGAAGGCAAAGGAAGGGGGCTAGATCTGACCTAGGATGTCTGTGATAGGTCTGACTCGCGTTTATCTAAGGGCTGGGCACCAGTACTCTGTCTCCTGAATGCTGCCAAGGCAGCCGAGAAGGACCGTGGCATTTAGCTGTGTGAAATAAATACCTCCTGATGGGGTGGCAGGAAGGGAGGGACTGTGGAAAGGTAACCTCTGAGAGGGGAATCAGAAACACTGCCCGCGTACCCAGGGGTGCTTGTCAGGACTCTTTGACAGCTGTTCCCCAGCTGACTCGAGAGGATGGTGTGGTCTGAGCTAGCCGAGCCTGGGAGACGTGATGGTTATTAGTCACCATTCACCCCAGGGATGCTCGCGTCACTGTTTACCTTGCCTCTGTGGGCTCAGCTGGGTGGGCTTTGCACTGGGATTGGGCTCTGAGGCTAGGGGCACTGTGTGTGCGTGACTGGGGGGATGGGGGCTGCTGGGGGTGGGAGCTGAGCCACCTGGGGGCGCTCCCCCAGGCACGGGTGGGGAGCCTGGGGAAGGGCAGCTAATCCGCTTGACCCTGGAGCCTATTGACTGCACCGCAAGAGGCCCGTGTCAGCTCTGGATGGCCCCTCCTCGGGGACTGCCCTGAAGATGCTGTAACAGCCCCCTCACAAGACCCCAAAATGTCTCCATTGGTGATGGAGCTGGAAAGTGGGGACAGGGACGGCCCCATCGACGGGCGGCCGTACACAGCGTGGGAGGCACAAGGGACACATATGGGGATCGCAGAACCACCAGGCTGGACGGCCCTCCATCCATCTCCCATTCTCAGAGACCTGGAATGGGGAGAGGAGACACCCAAGGCAGAGGCTGGACGGAAAACCCAGGCCTCGGCCTTCTCTGATTCTGGAATGAGAGCTCAGGCCCCTGGTCTTGAAGAGGAGGGTTGGGCTCCTTAAACCCCCTAGAGATGCCTCCACTTGGAGATGTGGATGGAAGGGCCTAAGGCTGAAGGGGGGCTGCTGAAGCAATTCAGGGCTGAGACCTGGGCCTTCCCATGGCCTCCACCCTCTGGCCTGCCTCTGCTCGCGCCAAACCCACACTGTAGTCAGACTCCTGGTTAGGTTTCTAAGGAACTCTGGTCCCAGAGGCCTTCACTGGATCCCTGGGACTGAGGTTCTGAAGAGGGAGCCAGGGATCATCTTTCAGAGAAGTGTGGAAATTCTGACCCAGGCTGAGTGCCCGCTTCTGGGGGGTTCTTAGTCATTCCCTGGGCCCAGGGCAGCCCCACCGTGAGATCCAATGGGTGGGAAGAAGGAGTTCTCAGCGCAGGGCTCCACCCTCCTTCAAAAAAGGATATAGTGGAGGAGGCAATCCTCCTCTGGGAGCCCAGCTTGCACCTAAGGCCTGGAACCTTTACCAAACACCTCCCACCTTTAGCAGCGACATCCTAAAGCTCCAGCAGGTGGGGATGTTACTACATTAAAGGGATTGATGAGAAAAACAACAAAGACCCCCGCCTCAGGTCAGAATTGGAAATTAGGGGTTTTCCTTTGAAGAAGGCGTTACAGAAAAGACTTCTCAGGACCCCTGTTTTAAGTAAATATTAAACTATTTTTCAGAACAAGATCTTGTAATTGTTTACCCATGTTTTGGCCTGGAGTCATAGGGTTTTAGAGTCACAGGGTTTGGATGGTGTTTCAAACCAACTCCTCTGCCACCCTGGAGCCCACCGAACGGTCCTCTGAACAGAGAGCTGGAGAGAATTCCCACAGTCCCCCAGCTAGGTCATGGCCAAATTGGGGCTAGAATACAGAGCTGTTGATTTCTGCTTGATGAGAAGTAAAGGTGTTTGTTTGTTTTTAATTTTTATTGGAGTCTAGTTAATTTACAACGTTGTGTTAGTTTCAGGGGTACAGCAAAGTGAATCAGTTACACATATACATATATCCACGAGCTGTTGATTTCTGCTTGATGAGAAGTAAAGGTGTTTGTTTGTTTGTTTTTAATTTTTATTGGAGTCTAGTTAATTTACAACGCTGTGTTAGTTTCAGGGGTACAGCAAAGTGAATCAGTTACACATATACATATATCCACTCTTTTTTAGATTCTTTTCCCATATAGGCCATTACAGAGTATTGAGTTCCCTGTGCTATATACGAGGTAAAGGTTTTTTGTTGTTGTTTGTTTCAGGCAAGGGTGATATCAGTCATTCTGTTAGATGTTTGGCTTTTGAGAGTTTCGCCAGGAAAAAAAAAAAAAGTTACATATACACATCTCAAGACAGAAAGACATTTGTTTTACCCTCATATATGGTCCATTTGCAAGAAAAATAAATAGTATTTTTGCAGCTAAGGGGTGGGTAAAGGATCCAGTCTTGTTTAAGCCCCACAGCGTGAATTTCAAGCAGGATATAAATTCAGATTGTTTAAATATGTTTCCTCAATTTGGTTTCACATGGAAAAAAGTATGCAGAATGACCCAGGGGTAAATTCCAAGCCAGTGCTTGTTGATAGCTATCAGTTGCATCTCAGAAAACTTGAAAAAATGTTTAACACCTTGTGTGTGTTTTCAACACTTAGGGAAGTAGGTTTGTGTGTGTTTGGCGGGGAGGGGAACCAGTGGGCACCCCAGCATGCAGTATAAGCTCAAAATAAATGATCAGGATGATGGTTTCTAGACAGTTTTTTTTTTTTCCATTGCTACTGAGATGTCTCTATCTCTGTTTTAACAGGTACTCATTTTGGGGGAGGGGGGTGCGCTGCGTGGCATGCAGGATCTTAATTACCCGACACGAGAGATCGAACTCGTGCCCCCTGCGGTGGAAGCGTGGAGTCCTAACCACTGGACTGCCACGAAATTCCTTCTATCTCTGTTTGAGAATAAGGGAGGCAAAGACAGTCCTTTGGAGTCCGTGAATTCCCTTCCACCCATCCCTGTCCCTAGAATTGGCGGCACTGGGTGCCCCATGGGACCTGTTTGAGCACCAGAAGATAGCATTCTTTCAGGCCTGAGAGACAGAGCTACTGGACCTTTTATGTATAATTATATTTCTTTATTAACTCAACTGCCTGTACATCTTATTCCTTATACAACTTTAGTGCCCCAGCAACAACATGGTTTAAAAGTAAACCACACTTCCAAGAAAAGCTAAGCACTCACACGAGACTTCTCACCAGCTTGTACCTGGTACTCTGGGGAGTAAATTCTCTGTGCCTGACATTTCACTTAATTCTCCAGTCCTTCCTATTCAGGAGGCATAATGACGTCCCTGTTCGAGAGATCAGGAGGCTGAGGGTAGAGGATAAGGAACCCGCCCAGAGCCACCGGCATTCATCGGGGGCAGAGCCAGGACGCAGATCGGGTCTGTCCACCCTGGAGCCTGCCACCAGTCCTGCTACCATCCTGGATTATCTTTTACTCTTTTGTTCTCTCTGGCCTTTGACGTGGGCGTCAGCATGGGGTCCTTATGGGCCACCATCCTTAGTGGGTTTAATATGAAAGCGCTAATTTCTTCCTTAGCAATGCTCCCTTTTTTTAATTTATTTTTTAATTGCAGTATAGTTGATATAAAACATATAAGTTATAGGTGTGCAACAAAGCAATTCACAATGTTTAAAGGTTATCCCCCATTTACAGTGATCACAAAATATTGGCTCTGTTCCCCGTGCTGTACAATACATCCCTGTAGCCCTTTTTTTTTTTTATAAATTTATTTATTTATTTTTGGCTGCGTTGGGTCTTCACTGCTGCACGCGGGCTTTCTCTAGTTGCGGCGAGCGGGGGCTACTCTTTGTTGAGTTGCGCGGGCCTCTCATTGCGGTGGCTTCTCTTGTTGCGGAGCACGGGCTCTGGGCGCGTGGGCCTCAGTAGTTGTGGCTCACGGGCTCAGTAGCTGTGGCTTGCAGGCTCTAGAGCGCAGGCTCAGTAGTTGTGGCACACAGGCTTTCAGTTGCTCCACGGCGTGTGGGATCTTCCCGGACCAGAGCTCGAACCCGTGTCCCCTGCATTGGCAGGTGGATTCTCAACCACTGCGCCACCAGGGAAGTCCCCTGTAGCCCATTTTATACCTAATACCTTTTCACCCTCTATCCCTGTATTGCCTCTCCCCCTTCCCTCTCCCCACTGGCAACCACTAGTGTGTTCTCTATATCATTGAGACTGCTTCTTGTTTGTTATATTCACTAGTTTGCTGTATTTTTTAGACGCTCAGTTACTTTTGAGAGACTTTTCCCTGTCTCAGAGTTCGCTCTTTCTTTCACCAAGCCTTAACTGCCTCCCCTGCCTTGGTGGCTCTGGGATAGGCCAGACTAAAGTTTTCAAACCGGGGATGGGGGTCTCTGCCTCTGCCAGTGAAGCCTCCCCCCTTGTGGGCGTTTCGCGTTCTTCGTGACTAAGCGATCGTGCCTTCCTTCGTCCCTTCTTTTATCCTCACATAGCGAATCTCTGACAGATGCAAACATCACAGGGTGGGTGGAGATGGAAAAGTGGTTTTTAAATGTTTCTCCCCCTACGCTTATGTCTGGTGACTGAAAATACACAGACACACAAGACTCACTGAGAAAAATTGTCCCACAGCAAACACTGTCTCCTGTGTTGGCTGGAGCAGAGTGGGGGACACCCCAGATGGAGAAATGAGCACAAGGATGTGGAAAATGGGGAACACTGGGCACCAGATGAAAGCTGAGCAGGCAGGGCCTGAAGCCCGCGGATCAGAAACCGGGCCAGCACAGCACGGAGCTGGCTGTGGAAGGGGGCCAAGGCAAGAGAAGGTGAGGGGGCCGCCCTCACTTTTGTCGTAGAGAAAACGTACATGTGTGGCAGGAAGCAAACGTTTAGGCAAGAGAGCGTCAGTTATTCACTTACTTAGCAAACATTCATGGAGGCTTCGCTGGAGATCAGGCTGTGGCTGAAGGCTGGGGAGCCCAGATGAGGAAGGCCTGGCCTCACCTTGAGGAGCTCCCAGGCTGGCAGGTGACAATCCTAGGAGAGCATGGTGAGGATTTTAGGAGGCGACTATACAAAGGGAGTCACTCAATGAGGTGTCTCTGACCCAAGTCTTGAAGGGCAAGTAGGTGTCCAGCCGGTGCCTGGAGAAGGTGAAGAAATTCCGGGGAAAGAGAACTGCGCGTGAAACAGCAGAGCACTGTCTGATAAACCCGAAGCGTTTGGTACAGCAGAGGTTTGCGGAGCAAGAAACAAAAACTAAGGCCAGAGGGGGTATTCAGGGATCTGTGCGCAGGAATGCAGGCTTGGTCTCTGGGCGACCCGGACGGGCTCTAAGCAGGCTGTGGCGTGGCAACAGTGGGAGGTGACCGGCCAAGCGGAGAACCAGACTAGAGCCAGGACCCAGGCCGTGACAATGGAGCCCCAGGCATCCCTGATGGCCCTCAGCCCCTCAGCCAAAGCCTGCACCTGGCAGGCTGGCCCTTCCCCCCGACGGGAAGGTCCTCGTTCAGGGCCGGGCTCCCCCGCTGCCTCTCCGCCTGCTCTTGGCTGAGCTGCTCTGCTTTGAGAAAGGCCTGTTTTTCAGAAACCCCCGTTTCCTGAGAAGAAGAGGGGATGGGCGGGCTGTGGAGCAGCAGTGCTGAGATCCGGGTCCCCTCCAGACCCGGCCGTGTGGCCCTGAGGCCACTCGCTGAGCCCCTCCAGCCACAATTTCCTCTTTTCTCTCCCGTTCTGTGCGAAGGATGGGATCTGGCCCCGCTTTGCCAAGAGCCTACCTTAAGCCTTCCAAAAACCAATCCAGTGACTTTTCCTGAAAGCTTCCTAGTGACCCCTTCCAGGAGAGCTTCAAATCGCTCTGCCCAGAAAGCAGCTCAGTTCCGTTGAACCCAAGCCACCCTTGGTTTGATGGCTTCAAGTAGATCCAGGAAGGCCTGGAAAAACACAAGGGCTGGCTCCTTTAAGAAGCCAGGGGGCGAAGTGGGAGAATGTGGTAGGGGAGGTGTGCTGTCTAAGATCCACGGACACACTCCCGGCTTGTAAAACGGAGAGCGAAGAGCTGCGGCTTGGGCCCCGGAGCAACGCAGCCCCCTTGGAGAATCCACGCTGTCCCCAAGTAGCAGAGGATGCTAGGACGTCCTTAACAGGCCCGCTAGTATTTGTACTCTAGATACATAGATGCTGAGTGAACAGACGCAGGAGCCCGCTGAGGGCCAGGGGGAGAAAAATGAACAAGCCAGTGTTTGGCGTTTATGTCGAAAGTGAGTGTCCAAGCGATGGAGCGGCACTTGGAGAGGTCTGCTGCTTTTAACTGTTAGGCTGGTGGGTACTACTCTTGTAGGTGGAGGTAACCAGTCTGTCCCCTAAGCACCTGTTCTTTTTATGATGAGTGATCCAGGGAGCGTGTCAGCACCGTCTGCGCGTCTCGCATGCCCCACACTCGGCTGGCACTGCTCAGCCCATCCCCCCGGGAGCCCGCAGGACCACAACATCCTCGACTCCCTGGCCAACAGGCGTCGGTTTCTGGGATCTGCCCTAAAGAAAACTTGTAGGAATACAAACCTCAGATCGAGGGTGAGAGAGGCATTTTCTACAAAAACAACGCCTTGGAACCACTGAAGAATTGAAGTTTTGGCCTTTGATGTGGGTTTTGTACGAGGAAAGTTTTGAGACGTACGTTAAAACCGGGAATGATTGAACTGTTTATTGAGAAAGCAACTCAGCCAGCTCAGGAATTGTTTGTAATCCCCGTGACCCTGCACTCACTCATTTTAGGTTGGGTGGTAAACGTGCTGCAGGCACTAGATTAAATCCAGGAGGTCCCCGCTGCCGTGTCTTTTTGATGTAACTGGATCAGAGTTAGCTGCCACTGCATTAACTTCATGGCTCCACTTCCTCTCGAGTCCTTTGCCTGTCGAAAAGCCCCTCGGGGTGTACTTGGAAACAGTGGTCTAGATGGACTTACTTCCCCTAGCGCTGGATTTCAGCCGCTCTTCTAAAGAGTGCCATTGTGGAATTCTGATGGAACAAAGAGTAGGCAAAGCCTGTGGACGTCCCGGGAGGTCTTGTGGATGCTATGGTCAGGGGAGCTCACGGCTGATGCTTCACCGACTCAAAGGCTGGGCGAGTCCTTAGCTGCAGTGGCCAGCAACATCCTTGGGAATTACACTGAGCTCAGTACTATTTACTGAGAACTGACCACCCCGGTCCCTGAGCTCCTTATATTTCAGAACTCTTTAAAGTATGTGTCATTATCCCATTTAAACAGATGAGGAAACTACTCTGAGAGGTTAAATTACTTGCCCAAGGTCAGAGAGCTAGAAAGTGGTGGACCCAGTATACAAGCAGGTATGTCTTCAAGGGTTTAGAATATGCAGATGGGGAAGCATCCCAGCCAGGGGTCTCAGACCTTGAACTTGGAAGAGAGCAGTACCAAGAGAGAGGAAACAGGGAAGGGCGGGGACACGGTGAACAAAGCCAAAGGGTGTGAAAGAGCCTTCTTAGGAAAGGCCGCTAGTCTTGGTCATGAGCCCTAGAGCTAAGGCAATGGTCCGTGAAGGCTTTAGAGGGATGCTCTGTAAACATCAGCACCTCCTCTCAGCTCTACCCATGACAAAATGAGGGTTCAGGATCATGGCCTTTCTCCCAGCTCTACAGCATTTCTTTCTAGTCCTAAAGGCCTGTTGACCCCCTATGACCCCTCCCTGCCCTTCGAGAGGCCGAGGAGCAAAAGCAAGGCAAAGGACTCACCTGTCCACCCAGGCCGCCCAGTAAATTCCTACAAATCCAGCTCCAAGCAGAGCTTCTGGGCATTAGCGACATCCTCCCGCTCTGATGGGGTGAGCCTCTGCTTCAGGACTGGGCAGGGAAAGTGCTTCGTTTATTATTTGATCAGACGCATTTTCATTGAACACCTGCTAGGAGCCAGGCGACCACGGCTAGGGCATTAGAGGAACAAAGTCAGCCAAGACAAACTCCTGGTTTCCAAGGAATATGCATGGGGAGACCAGTGGGAGAGTCAACAGTTAAGAAAAAAATCCAGCATAAAAAGTACAGTGATAATTGGGAGATACCTCTGCTATTCCTTCTGTCCAGTAAAGTCCCGAGTACCCCCATGTGACCCCCAGTGAAAGACACAGCACAGTGGCCTGTGGGGCTGGAGACCCAGATGTGGCCACTTTATCCTGTGACCTTAAGAAAGTCACTTTCCTTCTCTGAGTCTGCACTTTCTCATCTGTAAATTGGGTATCACACCCACCACCCCAGAGGAGGACTGCCAAGATCAAATAAGACCGGCTAACAAAAGTTCTTTGAAGAGGCATAAATCACCATATTTAGAGCGGATTGCCATTAGGAAATAGCATTTTATAAAGTGCACCCGCAGGCCTGACCACCTTTTAAAAGCGATGCCCTCCAGCATCGCTTTTCCTGCCTGACCCGGAAATTCCTTAGGCTCGTGGGATGACTCCTGTCCTTCCCATACAGACCACATTTCCTGTGGATGTCAGGGGAAAGAGCAGTGCCCCATCTAGGCAGGCACAGAGCCCTTGCGCTGCAGGCTGGCTGGGGGCATGGGGAGTTCTTTCTTCACAGGAGAAGAAAAGTTCAACTTCCTTAAAGGGCAGCTGGTCTAGATTATCACCAGGTCTCTACTCTGCAGCTGCAGAGAATCAAAGCCTATTTTCCCAGCCCCATGTGTTTATTTCTATTCCCCGCAACCTCCTTTCTTTCGACTTGTTTTGCTTTGGCAGGGCCCAGAAGGCAGGATAAATACACCTAGAGGAGCTGTGAGGTTTCAGTATTATGCTGGGTTCCTCCCCCTCTCTTCTCTTGAGAAGCAAAGTTCCCTGGGCTTTTGGGCCCTCCTGATGCATAACCAAGCAGGTTCTGGGGTATTTAGGGATCAGTTCTGTTCCTAGAGCTCCTCAACCATTCGTTCATCCACTCACTCATTTAGTACCGTTTGTTGATGGCGATGTGCTAGGTCTCTGCCTGCAAGTGGGACTGCGACTGGGAACCACGAGGATGCTGAATGACCGTCACTTCCTGGGAGCTTCCAGTGGTGGGGGCATGCGGGCTGGCCAAGGGAGTGGTGCTGGACTATTTCTCATCTGTGGGAGGCGCATATGGGGGCCGCAGGTCAGGGAGGCCCTCCTGGAGGAGGTGACCTGACTACTGTGAAGTCGTGTAGCTCAGGCTTGATCCCAGATCCATCCTCTCCAACAGTGCTTCTAGCCCTGACTGGGCATTTCCACTACCTGCCAACTGTTCAAAAATGTCCCTCCCCCGATTCCCCGCTGGTAGATTTTGAAGCACCCCGGTGATTCTTACATGAAGCCCAGAGCCAAGAACCACTGCTTTAAGTCCCAGGCTCTTTCCCTTACTCCTAAAGACACGAATTCCTACAGGCCCAGGGGGCTGCTGGGAGATAGATGAAAGGTACTTTACATATGGCGTGGGCTGTTATTAAATATTTGTCTGAAGTGTTCAGCCTGACAGTTGGCTCTGTGGTTTGAAAATGAAAGGCCTTTGCTCTGCCTGGCTCCACCTCGGAGCAGCTGTGTGACCTTAGGCAAGTTATTTGACTTCTGTGGGCCCATTTCTCCTCAGTTAAGTGAGGGTCATAATGCCTAACTCGTGGAGCTGTTGTGAACAGTAAATGAGCGAGGGTGGGCATGAGAACTCTGCACGGGGCCTGACATGTCGTGGGGACTGGGTGTATATGAGTTCCCTTCACCGTCCACCCTTGACTTGAAATCTCTCCCGGGCAGCACCCAGGACCTGCCTTTGTTGTGCTGGGTTTGGGGTGGCTCTGAGCCAGGTGCAGACAAGCCCCATAGGCAGTGGGTAGTTCTAAGGCTGCCCCAGCCCTGGAAACCAGTTCCGAGATGGTAGCTACTGATCATTAAGCTGTCCTCCCGGACCCACTGAGAGGCTGAATAATGCAGCCACTCCCTCGTCTGTGGCTCCCACCAGATGCTGGAGAAAGAGGAAGATATTCTGCATCTCGCCCCCCAATTATAACCCTGAAACCCAAAGCAAATAGAGTAAAATAAGGTAGGAAGTAATTGGATGAAAAAAACACTGGAGCCCTCCAGAGATGCCAGCGCCCTGTGAGTGAAACCAGATGTTGGTTTTAAAGTCCTGGAATGGATTCCCAAGAGATACTGTCAAGTTCCCTTCCATCCCCAGAGGCAGAATGAGCAGCTGTCAGGCCTGGTACTGAGCGGAGAGGAATCCTGTATTTGAAGTGGGAGGGGGGATTCAAGGCCAACATCCAGCGTCCCTTCCAGCTCTGGGGCTCAGGCATTCAACGCCAAAGCAGGGGAATCTGGAGCAGACCCAGCCTGCTTTGTCTAAGACCTTGCTTTTCCTACATCTACATTTACAAGGCAAAGAGAGCAAAGATATTTGTTTTTTTGAAAAGAATCCCCACATATTAGTTATGTGCTGGGAGCCCCAGAGTGGCCTCAGCCCTGGCTTCACATTCCTGGACCATTCCGGAGTGGCCTTGCTTAACGAATCACATCCAGCTTGCATTAGTGAGCAGAAACTTGCTGACAGCAGGAGCCAGTCTTCTGCTGACGCCCCTGTCCCCCTCCCCTAATATGCTAAGAAGCCAGGAACTGAGCCCTGGGGAGAGCAGAGGAAGTTAGGAGGAGATTAATCCAATTGGAGGGATGAGCCCCCCCCTTGCTCCCGCTCCCCAGGCAGCAGGCTGGCTTTGCAACGAGACTTTCAAGGATACACCCCTGATGGGGCTACCGGTATCCGAGCCAAACTCAGCAACTCATGAAGACGTCTCAGAGCTGACGCACATGTTTCTGGGCGAAGTGCTGGCTGACGGGGGTTGGAGCTCACAGTAATGTGTGCCCGTGGCGTGCCAAGTCTTTGACATGTGCGACTGCTCCCAACCATCACCATTTTACCCATTTTAAGAAGAGGGTAAGTGTAGAGAGGTCCTATCTGGTCGTATAGTGGAGCCAGGATTTAGACCCTGTTCCTGAGTCCAGAGCCAGCCTCATTCCCCTCTCCCCTGGTGCCTCCCACAGGGATCCCCACCACCATGTTTTCCTCCATCCGAGTTCCCCAATCCACCGAGCGCAGAAGAGGCAAGTAGCTAAGCAGCTTTCAGATGGGTGTGTGGGATTCACAGGTGCTCTCTTTGGGCACTTTTGGTAGCAAGGACCAGAGACTCACTGGGTCACTTCACGTAATGGGGTCATATGGTAAGGACACCTGGGAAGACTCTGGAAGACTGGGGCTCATAATACAACTGGGCTTTGCAGAGCCTGGAAGGGGAAGTTCTCTCAGAATCCCAGGTAGTTCTGGGAGCTTCAGGACTGGGGTTCATGTCTTCACTCTAGTGTCTCATGTCCAACACGGCTTGTTAATTCCACTGTCCCTGCCTCTTTTTGCTTCTGCTGCTTCTCAGCTCTCTGCATATTCCCCCCACTCAGCTTCCTGAGAGGGTCTGGGTGATCCTGCTACATCATTGTAGTGGTTTGGACCGAACTCCTGAGCCAGACCCATCCGTCACTCATGGCCTTACACATGGGAAAGGAAGTGTCCACGGGCTGTGAGCATGGCATACATGTTGACTAGCTTATCTAGTGCCAGTCTTATCACACCTGATGTCAAAGATAAGCAAAGCTGGGTGCTAAAGTGGTCAGGACAGATCTTAATCAGTAATATACTATATGTAGTGGGGCAATGAGGTCAAGGGGGATTGAGTTCAACTTTGATTCGTACAGAGGTGACTGGGCATTTTCATGGGAGAGTGAGGGAGTGAGGGGTGAGTGGGGACTCAGTGGAGTCAGGGAAGTGAAAAATTACTAAAAGCAGGAGGGGGTTGGTCCCTGAGAAACCCATCTGGGTTGCTAACTGGAACTGATTCAAGTTAAGCCCCTCCCCTCCCACAGAGGCTGGGAGACAGGGTGCTGACTTCAGATGGTGGCTGGAACAAACAGTAAATTCCTTTAGCAGCCTTGAGTGTTCTCAGGCAGGCAGTTTAAGGGGGGGCTAGGGTCATCCTAGGGATGCAGCTTGGAGCTGTTAGAAACTGTGGGTTTGGTCAAGGAGAGGGTCTTTGTCACTGATCCCCTCAAGCACCCTGGGAAGTGAGTGTGACAGGTGAAGAAAGGAGGAAAAGAGTGTCCTCGTGCCTCTTAAGGCTTAAGAAGAACACTGGCAGCGTGCCCTGCCTGGCCCCTGCCAGTGCCCTCCTCCTGGCTCACCGCCCTCCTGCCTACCCCACACTGCCCACCCCAGATCCCCTCTGCTGGCACTTAGCAGGGGCAGTTTGGAATTGCCTTGTAGCATTTTTGTGTCCAGAGAAGAAGCAGGTCCAACCCCCTGTGTCCCCATGACTGGGTCAATCCATGTTTAGAAATCAACCAGTAACAGGGAGTCTAGAACGATCTACAGAAAAGCAGCACAAATAGATACAGCCTGGGGTCAGGGCCCCCCGTCACGGTCTTCATTCTGGTGTGGTGGGCTCAGTGGGTAGACACCGCACCCATTCTGAACAGCCAGGCACCTAGAACCAGAGAGATACAAGAACCATGCGGTACTCAGCTGGGGATTCTGATTGGATCCCCTGACAAAGTCACGTATCCATCCACCCATCTGCCCTTCATCCCGCCTAGTCATCAAACATTGACTTAGCTTTTTCAGCCGGCCAAGCATAATGTTAAGTATTGAGGGTACTGAAAATGCCAATGAAGGAGCAGTGGTCTAGAAAGAGAGGGGTCTGGCATCCCAGCCCTGAACATCAGTTTCCTCATCTCTAGATGAGGGGTTTGGACTGGGAAGTCCCTGAGGTCTCTACCAGCTCTGACATTCTGTGGTTTTATCCATTTTAGGCTGTTAGTTCATTGGAGTGCCTCAAGGGTAGACAATACTTATTTGTCCTTGCGTCCTTAGCACCTAGTACAATTCTGGAATATCGTACGGATTCCATAAGTGCATCTGGATGGATAAGTAAATGAGTAACTGAAAAAAGAGATACATACATTGTATAGAGAATTAACAAAGGTAATGCATATTCAGTCCCCCACATCTGTGGACAGGAAGTAGAATCACATTGGACGTCAATGGAATATTATCACTTCTCTCGAAAGCTAAGACAGGTTTATCCTTTCCCCAGCTGGAAACAGCAACATCTTCATTTTCATCTACAAACTCAGCAGTAGCTGTGCTTCACGAGGGTATTCCTGCCATCTTGGAACTCCCAGAAGACTTAGGAGAAGCCAAATTGTTTCTGTGCATTTAGGGTAGAAGTATTACTATTCAAGGGTTAAAGTCATTTGTTTTTAAGGGGACTCCTCCATCCAAAGACATCTTGCATCAAAGTCATGAAGCCGACTTAGTGGACCCCAGCCCAGAGGTCCCATGAAGAATGAAGGACTCAGGGAATTCTCTGGTAGTCCAGTGGTTAGGACTTGGTGCTTTCACTGCTGTGGCCCAGGTTCAATCCCTGGTCAGGGAACTAAGATCCCACAAGCCACGCAACGTGGCCAAAAAAAAAAAAGAATGAAGGACTTGGAGAGAAAGGAAGATATGGATGGAGAACTGGTTCTAATGTGAAGTCTCAAGTTCAGTCCCAGCTCTTCTACTGATGACTGTGGGATGACCTTAGGCAAACACAGCACCTCTCTGGGCCTCTGTTCCCTTGTGTATCACATGAAGAGTTTGGGCTATGATGATCTCCAAGTCTCTGCCAGCTGGGAAATTCTCGGCTTCTCCATCATTTGTGATGGTTAGAAAAGCCCAGGGACTTCCCTGGCGGTCCAGTGATTAAGACTCTGTGCTTCCACTGCAGTGGGCATGGGTTCAGTCCCTGGTCAGGGAACTACTAAGATCCTGCATGCCACGCGGTGCAGCAAAAAACAGAAGCCTAAAGACTGTGTGACAATTACCTAAAAGTAACTCCACGCACCAAATGGTGGTGACATCTGTAGCCTACAACTGCACGTGAGGAAGTTGTTGCTAGAGATATCTCCAGAAAATGCAAAGCTCCTTCGTCCAGACACAATGTCTTGTTCTTCTCCACCATCTGACCTCTTCTGTGCCTCAGCCCCACCCTCTTTACTAAGGGGCCTGGTCAGGTCTGGAGCAGACCTGCGATCCTGCTGCAGGAGGGTGGATGAGGGCCTTATGGTCGGTCCCAGGAGTGGCCTGGGTAATGGGCAGGGTCAGCAGAGCAGGTCTGGGAATGAGGAGATGGCTTCTGGGGTCTGGCCCTGCAGCTAGGCAGGAAGCTCCGAGCAGGGATGAGAGCCACTGATGCTCTGGGAAACCTGTTGGTGAGATGACGGAACCCTTTGATCTGGGAGAGAGCAAGGAGGCTACCCAGCTGGAAAGGACCAGTCTCCTGCCCTGAGTTCCATGCATCAGCTTCCTCCTCTGTTAGTTACGGTGATGCTGCTCGTCGAGGCTTTGGTGGAAGGGACTCCTCTCTGCTTCTCTGTATAAAAAGGGAGCACCACTGACCCCAAATCTGGGGCAGCAGGGAAAAAAGAACATCGGGGAGTCCCTGCTATAGGAGGTATGAGGAAAAACTCGTGCCCAGGACTTAGTGGGCTAGGACTTGGGACAAGCTATCAAGTCAGGAAACCCTGCACTCATCCTCCAGGTGTTCGGTGGGGAACAGCGTTTGGTGTTTCCCTTCAGCTTGGGTCTCCCAGACCAGAGACGGAACGCGGACAGGGCTCTTCCTGCAGAGAGCAGGGTGTGGGCCAGCCTGGCGGTCGCTACTGTCCTCTCCACTTACAGACCGTAGGCACGTGTCCAGGTAGATTCCAGTCTGCAGAGTAGGGACCCCAGAGCAAGAGAAAGAGTTTGATATTCTCTTCACTCAGGGGGTTCCCTTTATGAATCAAACTCAGATATCCACATGAGCTTCGCTTGGCGGACTGGGTTCTGTGGAGTTGTGGGTCCACATTTTGCTCGGGAAGGATTTCCCAGGGCTCACCGAGCTGGGAGGTTAAGAAGAAAGTAAAGAGGCCTGCCGGTCAAGGGCATCTATTAGGGGAAGTCACATGCAGTTGTGACAGCCTAAGTTCCTCTGCCCCCCACCTGGGCCATCCCCTCTGACTGGCCTAGGAGTGCCTGGGCTTTGTACAATCAAAACCCCTGCCTTCCATCTTCCTCTACTGTCATGAGCGAAGAGAGGCATCTCCTTGACCCCAAATAGACCCACACACTCCCTGGGGAGCACTCTGGGTGGGTGTCTACGGAATAAGCTCCCTGGACTTACAAGAAGTGTAAGGGGGTGGGGGGCACGTACCAGGCTGAGGCAGCCTCCCAGACACCACATCTGATTATGTCGGGCTGACACAGCTGTGGGGTAAGAGCGTTTCCCATATGTGGTTGGTTGCTTGGTGGGAAAGCTTTGCTCTAGGGCAGAAACTGCTGGGAAAAAGCAAAGTTTACACCCTCTGCCCGCAGAAACCCAGACCTCTTAGCAAGTCATGTCATTCTCCTCAGCTGGAGACGGGGTCAGTGTTGCCATCACTGGGTGATTCCGCCAGTGCATTCCAGGAGGTGGCATTATGGCTCAGCCTGGGAAAGGCTGCCTCCAGGCCCCCCTGTAGCTTTCCAGGGCAAAGCAGGCTAGAGATTCTGTTCCTAGGACAGCCCCTTAAACTGTCTGATTCCCTGAATTGGGGCAGTTTGCATCATAATCAGGTCAACTCTCAGCCACGGATTTCCTAAGGAAGGTATCCACAGGGATGGGCTTTTGTCAAGGGGAAGAAAGGATTTAAAAATTACAGCTTCGTGCCATGTTCTGTAAGATGGAGCTAGACCAAGATGTGCCTCATTGATTCTTCTGGGGCATGCAGCATCTGCCGATCCCGTGGGCAGAAGCCCTGGATCGGGGGGAACCTGGGAACAAGTGAAAAGGAACAGGCTCCAGTGCTTGATGAGCCAACCCTGGGGTCTGGGTGTGCGGGGCGCGGGGGGCACACGTAGCCACAGGACTGATGGGGGCCATGACCTTGCTTGATGTGTGGGGAGCATGGGGCATAGACCAGGACTGACGCTGTGTCCCGTAATTATGGTTACCATATGTTTCCAATGTTTGGAAGTTGATCTGTTTCCAAATATTCTTTTGCCACTTCCATATACACCGAAGCCTCCTGGGAATTCTAATATTTCAGCATCCAAGTGACGCTCTCCAGATTTCCCTCAGCACTCACTATAATCACATGACAGACCACAGCCTTATTTTCTCATTTGGGATGTATGGTCATTGTACCAATAACTTGAATTCTGGGTCCAGGATCCGGGACCGTCCCACTGAAAGAAGCCATCAGTGAGGGGACTGAGTAGAAGGGGCTGTGCTGTAATAAAGGGGGTGTTGGAAACACTGGTAGCCCTGATGCTGACTCTCCTCAGGCTCCCACCAAAGCCGTTGGCTCTGGGGAGCTGTGTCCACTAGACAGGACTTGCCCGCTGGGGTATATACTATCTGAGTGCATTCCTTCGTGCATGCCTTCGTTTAGCCCAGCTTGGGCATCTTGATATACCAGGCACTGTATCAGGCCACATGACCTGTCTTCAGAATGCTTACAGTGTCCCAAAAGAGTAAACAGGAAATTATTACATGGAGTGATAAGTATGTCCACAGAAGGGGCTGTAGCCAGGTATGGGGGAACCACAGAAGGCTTTCTGAGAGATGTGACATTCAAGCTGAGATTTAAAGGACATGAAAATCTTAGGCCAGAGTAGAGACATGGGTTTTTCTGAGTTGGGGGGTAGGGGGAGGTCCATGTTCTCCCTCTGCTCATTCAGGTCAACACTCAAGGCCTTCCTTGTCTCCCCGTCCAGGATGGTGCCCCCCGCCATGATCCATTCCCTTCCTTGTCTCCCCATCCAAGATGATGCCCCTCCACGATCCATTCCCTTCCTTGTCTCCCCATCCAAGATGGTGACCCCACCACGATCCATTCCCTTCCTTGTCTCCCCATCCAGGATGGAGCCCCCCCCCACGATCCATTCCCTTCCTTGTCTCCCCATCCAAGATGGTGCCCCCCCACGATCCATTCCCTTCCTTGTCTACCCGTCCAAGATGGCGCCCCCTCCACGTTCCATTCCCTCCCTGTGCTTCTGTTCCCATCTGTGCATCACTATGGGGCCATAGTTATATTTTTATTTGTTTCCTGGTTTTATCGCTAGTCTCTCCCACTACAATATCAGTCCACGAGGGCAGAGACTTTGTTCATGGATGTATCCATAGCTCCTAGAACAGGACAAAGCCCCTAATAGATGATCACTTTTTTGGCAAAACAAAGAAGTGAACACAGTGAGTTCAGGCTGGCCAGCGTGGAGACATTAAGGGGGAAGCTCTGAACATCAGCCCTGTTTGCCCACACTCCACCCAGCCTCTTCCTGTTATTTTGACCCTGAACTCTGCTTGGCCTGCTCTGGGACACACGGCATCCTCCTGCCCCTTCTCCCTCTACTGATGACCCCACACGGGGGCTACTGTTGGAGGCCTCCTGGCCTGGCGTGGCCCACTGCCACCGTGACAGTGTGGTGACAGAGGTGAGGCGGGCCTGGGAGAAATCAAGGCTGACATCTCAGCCTCGGCCAACCCACCAGGGCCAACCCCTGGCCCGGGGCCAGGCCTCCTTTGCTGCTGCTGGCTCCAGGTTAGCTTGTCATGACTGCTCCCAGGGGAGCGTCCCTGTCTCAGACCTGGCCTCTGCATCCTGCTTCTCTCTGTGTTTTCTGTCTCCAGGATTCCTACACTCTCTCGCTCATCCTCAGCCTTTTCTGATAACCTGGCTGGAGCTTGTAAACCCACGTGGGGCGAATAGGGATGAAGGATGCATAGAAAATGGAATTAAACTTTTCCAGGAGCCTTTCCGTGCCATCACACCGTACTCTTGCAGCATCTTGGGAGGGGTGTGGTCTCCTGGGGACTTCTGTGGTCACCCTGTGCAGAATATTCTGGGGTTTTCCTAGCCTGGGCAACTCAAAACAGACACGCAGCCAGTTCTAATTCCTCTCCTTTCCCATGTGACACAGATACGGGGTTTATCAATTCTGCCACCTCCTGCAGGATCCTATAAAGGTCTTTGCCAGGACTTCCCTAGTGGTGCAGTGGTTAAGAATCCACCTGCCAATGCAGGGGACACGGGTTCGAGCCCTGGTCCGAGAAAGTCCCCCATGCTGCGGAGCAACTAAGCTCATATGCCACAACTCCTGAGCCTGTGCTCTAGAGCCCACAAGCCACAATTACTGAAGCCCGGGCGCCTAGAGCCCGTGCGCCGCAACGAGAGAAGCCCCCGCTCACTGCAACTAGAGAAAGCCCGCATGCAGCAACGAAGACCCAACACAGCCAAAAATAAATAAATAAATAAATAAATTTATTAAAAAAAAAAAAAAAACGTCTTTGCCAAGTCATAGTCATTAGAAGAGGGAATCCCCTAGCCCAGCCGGTCAAGAAAAGAAAGACAAAAACATAGTCCAAGGATGCAGTACTTATTGGGAGCAGAACTTGACTGGGTTTGCTATTTTCTTTCTTTCTTTTTTTTTAAGATAAGGACTTTTAAAATTAATTAATTAATCTATTTATTTTGGCTGTGTTGGGTCTTTGTTGCTGCACGCAGGCTTTCTCTAGTTGCAGCGAGCGGGGGCTACTCTTCATTGCGGTGCACGGGCTTCTCATTACGGTGGCTTGTCTTTGTTGCGGAGCACGGGCTCTAGGCACGCGGGCTTCAGTAGTTGTGGCATGCAGATTCGGTAGTCGTGGCTCATGAGCTCTAGAGCACAGGTTCAGTAGCTCCTGCCATGTGGGATCTTCCTGGACCAGGGATTGAACCCACGTCCCCTGCATTGGCAGGCGGATTCTTAACCACTGCGCCACCAGGGAAGTCCAGGTTTGCTATTTTCGCTGGCGGTTCGTGGAAGGGTTTTCCTGCATCGTATCACACACCTGTCCCCGTGTCACAGCACAGTTGTACCCGTCTCCACCCCACACGTCCAGGCGGCTTCTGGCTGCAAAAGTGGCAACACTCCAATATCTTGTCAAGCTCAGGTCCCTGAGGGGCGAAGATACCTGCCCCCCCACCCCAACTCATGGCATGGCAGACAGGTTGGTGAAAGGACCTTAGATGACACATCGGTAGACCCAAGCTGCCATCCCAGCTCTGGCACTAATGGTGTGTATCTCCCTGACGCTGTACCGCTCCAGCCAAACCCTGGCTTTGAGATGATCCAAAGGCTTTTTTCAGCTGCTCCCCTTGGAGAAGTAACGCCTTGCTTTGTAATGCAAAAGAATGAATCTTCACTCTTTCATCGATGTAGCAGACGTTTACTGTACATTTCCTGCAGCCAAGCTCTGTGCTGAACAGAGTTTATAGATGAACGTGACAGGGCTTCAGCCATCAGAGATGGGGATCGGGGGTTGCAAACTAGGACTTGCTTATTTCCTACTACGTTCCAGGCACCGTGCTTGGAGCCTTAACACAGGTCATTTCACTTAGTCTGCAAAACAGCCCTATGCGTTGTCCCCATGTCACAGTTGGGGCAATGCCCTCAGAGAGTCTAGAAGACTTTCTTAAGGTCGTTCAGGTAGAAAGAAGAGTCTTGTATGTGCCAGGCGCCGTTCTAAGCCCTTTACACCTATTGCTGTGTTTCACTGATTCTGTGACACACATTTTAACATCTCTGAAATCTGGAAGCCTGTAGCAATGTGTATAGCCTGCCACTGTAACTGGCAAAGCTTCTTCCTTCTTAGTAGCATGTAAAATAGTGATGGGCCTTACAAAACAGCGGCTTTTTAGATTTGATGAATTACTGTCCCCCACTTAACAGGTAGTAAGGGACAGAGCCAGAATTCACACCCAGGTCTGTCTGGCTTCAGACACTTTCGTGCTGACAGCCTAGTGGGAAGGTGGACACAGATGACAGCACAGGGCTGAGACACTCCTGGGGGACCTCTCCACCTACTAAACCATGCAGCAGGGCCACCTGTTCACAAAGCCTTGACCATCCCTTGATTTCCTCTGTTCCCCTTCACCCTCCGCTCTGGCAGGCCTGACTGCTGGTCACCAGGTGTCAAAAGGTAGAGAGGAATCCAACAATTCTGCTCCTTGGTATTTACCCAAATGAGTTGAAAACTTATGTCTACAGAGAAATCTGCACAGGAATGTTTGTAACAGCTTTATTCATAATTCCTTCCAAGAGGTCCTTCAGTGGGTGAATGGATAACTAAACTGTGGTACATCCAGACAATGGAATATTATTCAGTGCTAGAAAGAAATGGCGCTATCAAGCCATGAAAAGACATGGAGGAACCTTAAATGCATATGACTAAGTGAAAGAGGCCAATCTGAAAAGACTACATACCGTATGATTCCAAGTATATGACATTCTGGGAAGGGCAAAACTATGGGGACAGGAGAAAGATCAGTGGTTGCCAGGGGTTTGGAGGTGGGGTGGCAGGGGAATAGGTGGAACACAGGGGATTTTTAGGGCAGTGAAACCGCCCTGTAGGACACTGTAATGATGGAGACATGTCATTAGACATTTGCCCAAAGCATAGAATGGACAACACCAAGAGTGAACCCTAGTGTAAACTGTTGACTCTGGGTGATCATGCCGTGTCATTGTGGGTTCACAGATTACCGCCGTGGTGGAGGTGTTGATAGTGGTAAAGGGGGCTGTGCATGGGGGGCTGGGGGAATAGGAGGTTTATGGGAAATATTTGTACCTCCTTCTCAATTTTACTATTAAAAAAAAATAAAGTCTATTTAAAAAAAAAAGGTGGAGAGAAGATGGGTGGGGGTGATAACGGGCAGGGGTGACACCACGGTTTCTTCTGGCTGCCGGCTCCACCTCAGCTGTAGCCCCAGCTCCCCTCTCCTATGCCGGGTGGTGGCGGGGAGTCGGGGGGCGGTCCCCAGGTGGGGCCCCACTATGTCCAGCTCGGGTAGTGACCCGTGACCCTGTGCTGCTCCCGGCAGGTGGCATGGAGGCCCTGATGGTCCGGCTGGTGAACGGCTCGGGCCCACACCAGGGCCGCGTGGAGGTGTACCATGAGCGGCGCTGGGGCACCGTGTGCGATGACGGCTGGGACAAGAAGGACGGAGACGTGGTGTGCCGCATGCTGGGCTTCCCCAACGCCGAGGACGTGCACCGGACGGCTCAGTTCGGACAAGGTAGGGCACCCGGAGGAGGAGAACGTGGGGCGAGGGTCCCGGAGGCCTAGGCCTGCCCTCTTGTCCAGCATCCCCTTGACAGAAGTCCTGCCAGTGTCAGCCGGGCTCTGCCTGGATCCTTCCCGCCATGACCACGGGATGCTCACGGCCCCCAAGCGAGCTGGTCTGTCTTCAGACAGTTCTGCTTATTCGAACATTCTTCCTTCCCTTGAATTGACTCCCTTTCTTTTCTGGTCTCCTACTGGCCCCTGTTTTCAGCCCTGCATCTCAGGACTCTTATCTAATCCCACGCCCATTTGTCCCGATTACATCTTTGTTACTATTTAGTGCTTAGATAGCACTGTCTGTGTGCCAGGCTCGGTTCTAAACATGTTAAAAATATTCACTCACGTAATCCTTACCACACTAGGAAGCAGGTACAGCTATCATCCCTATATTCCATATGCGGAAACGGTGGCACAGAGAGGCTAGATAACTTGTCCAAGGTCACACAGCTAGCAAATGGCAGAGCCCAGGTTCAGACCCAAGCAGGTAGCTCGGGAGTCCGTTCTCTTATCCACTGTGCTGGCTGTCCCTGCTCCTCTTTGAGTCTTTTCTTCTTCAGATGAAGATCTCCAAACACTTCATCGCATCCTCAGGGGAAAAGATTTTGGCAGTCTTCACCATTTTGGTTGCTTTCCTTTGACAGGCTTAGACGGTACAGGAGAGTTTGAGGGAGAGGTGCAGACCCTTCCTGGGCAGACGGCCGATTTGAACCATCTGTCCCTTTCCGATTGCAAAGAGGTTGGCTCTACCCCAGCTCCAGTCTCTATCCACAGCACTGTGTCTTCCCCTCAGGCTAGTTCTCTCTATTAGTCTGCTCAGCTGCTGTAACAAATACCACAGACTATAGGACTTAAACTGCAGACATTTATTTTCTCACAGTTCTAGAGGCTAGAAGTCCAAGGTCAAGGTGTTGGCAGGTCTGGTTTCTCCTGAGGCCTCTCTCCTTGGCTTGTAGAGGGACACCTTCCCCCTGTGTCCTCACATGGTCATCCCTCTGTGTGGGTCTGTGTCTCTTCCTCTTAGAAGGACACCAGTCATATTGGATTAGGGCCCCTCTAATGACCTCATTTATCCTTAATCACCTTTTTAAAGGCCCTGGGTCCAAAGACAAGCACATTCTGAGGTCCTGGGGGTTAGGACTTCCACATAGGAATTTTGGGGGGACACAATTCAGCCCATAACAATTTAGCTACACACACAGCACACCACACATTCACACTCAAACATAAATACTCACCGTCACAGATGCTTTGCCCTTCATTGGACCTCGAACTCAGAGAAACCTGTGTTGACTCACAGCTAAAACAATGGTCCCACCTGCTTGAAGACGGTGCTCCCTGCACCTGTGTAATAATGGGCTGTGCGCGACTGTGTGATCTCGTTGCCCCTCCACCCTGCATCTTGGTGTCCCATCTATAACTTAAAGGGCCTTGCAGACTCGGTGATGTGCCTTCCAGCTTGGGCCCCGGGAATGTGAAATACTTCTGCTCAGCTGTCACGAGGACCTGCATTCTGGCAGGTGTGGGGAGGGATTTGAACTGACCCACTCACATTCAGTTGCCAGGTCCCCTGGTGACCTGTGGAGGGACCGCTGGCCCCGCTATGGAGACTACTTGTGTCATGGAGCGTTTGCTGTCTTACCTGAGACCATGGCGGCCCAGCCCACTGTGCTAAATGGTAAAGGGCCTCATGGTGAGAGGAGGGGCATCCTTTTCAGATGGGGACATAGAGCTGGGTCCCCACGGCTGCCTTGCTTCTCGCGCCCACTTTGGAGTGCCACAGTCCTGGCTCAGAATCTTGTCCCTTAGACCTCAGTCACTGTTGCAGACTGAATGTTCGCGTCGCCCGCCCCCCCAAATTCATAGGTTGGAATCCTCAGCCCCAATGTGATGGTATCAGAAGGTGGGGCCTTTGGGGGGTGATCAGGTCATGAGCAGAGCCCTCCTAATGGGACTGGTGCCCTTATAAAAGGGACCTCAGAGAGCTCCCTCCTGCTTCCATGAGGACGGACAGTAGCCTACAAGCCAGAAGAGGGCCCTCCCCTAGAACCGGAACACGCAGGCACCCTGGTCTTGGACTTGCAGCCCCCAGAACAGTGAGAAATAAATGTGTGTTGTTTAGAAGCCACCCAGTCCGAGCAGACAAGACAATCACACTCACTGAAGTGACTCCTGTGAAATGTGTTGTGACAGCTGGCGGAGAGATTGACTCCAGCGTCCTGGCCTCTCGACTTCAAGGCCAGCGCGTGGGGAGTTCAAAGGGTCCAGCTCCACGGAAGGCAGCCCACTCGGGGAGAGCGCTTCCCTCCCATCTGAAGCTCTGTGCTGGGTCTCAGCCTGTTTTCTTCAAGGAAAACTGCCGTTTCTGTTTGCATGAGGAACAGAAGCAGTGGGAACGGTCCTCGTTTTCCTTTTTTGGCTCCAGTGAGGGCTTCTCCCTAATAAGTGGAAGTAAACCTTTGGAGGGGAAAAATCATAAACTCTTTTAGTGAAGCCACATTAGATCATTTGAATGTCATGGGCAGGGTTAGCCTAAAACTCTTTCATCCTGCCTTGATTTTTGTATTATATGGTGTGAAGGGAAGCTCTACAATTGCCACCGGATTTTTTTTTTTTTTGGCCGCATTGCACGGCTTGTGGGATCTTAGTTCCCCGACCAGGGATCGAACCCGGGTCCACGGCAGCGAAAGGGCCGAGTCCTAACCACTGGACTGCTAGGGAATTCCCACCACTCAAGTCTTTAAACCAGTCAGTGGGAAGCCAGGCTCGCTTCCACATCAGCATCAAATTTGCACTGTACTTTTCCATCATCATCCAATAACTTAGGTCACGTGATATTCGAGACCTGGACAGGTAGGCAGGCCAGGTGTCACTCATGGGTGCACAGAGGGAAGTGGGGGCCGGGGAAGGGATGGGGCTTGCCTGGCACCCATCCTCCTAGCCCGGCTGCAGTCCCTTCTTCCCACAGCGGCTTCTGGCACTTTCCATGGGCAGGCACTAGGCTCAGCACCGGGGCACAGAGTTGAGTCAACCTAGTCTCTGACCTCAGCACATTCAATTTAGAGGGGGAGGCAGACATGTTCACAGATTCTAAACTGTTGGAAGGGCTATCCTGCCCTAGCAGCTGGGGGCAGAGGGAGGGGAAGCCCGCCTCTCCTGGCAGCTGGCGGGGTTTGCATCGGGTCCCAACGGCCATCTGACCACAGCCTCGCATCATGCAGGTGCCCCGATTCCCAGTCCGCTCACCCTCAGCCTCACGGAGTCTCCCAAGCCCCCGGCCCCGCTCTCCATCCACGCTTGTTTCTCTTCCGGCTGTGCTTCCTGCCCTGCCAGCCAGGACTGCAGACTCGTCCCTTCTCGCACCCTCACCCACTCCCGTGTCCCTTATCTGCTGGGTCCCTGAGTCTTAACAGATGCTACCAGTGTCAACGTCTCTGGTCCCTTGACTCTGTCCTCTCCTCTCTGTTCCCCCTGCTCTTGCCTTAGGAGCTCGGGCTGGGTAGAGCAGTGGCTAGGAGCTCAGTCTCTGGGTCAAAGCCAACCTAGCATCCCATATGTGCCACTTACTAGCTGGTGACCTGGAGCAGATTTCTTAACCTCTCCAGGCTTCAGTCCCTCCACTTTTGCAGGATGATTGCAAACGCGAAGTGAGATCACATACAGTGAGCAGTTAGCACAGTGCAGGCCCTGAGGTGCACATTTATTTGCTGCTTGTTGGGTGGAGATGGGGGCGTCCTCCATGAGCTGCTTCCCATGCTGCTGCCCCCTGTCCCCCTCCTGGCTGCCAGGGATCTTTCTAAAATGCGCTCCTGCCTCTGTCACTCCCCTGCCCGATGTTCAGTGGGTCTTTCCTGCTCTCAGGATCAAATCTGGTTTCCTTAGCTTAGTGCCCAAGGCCAGTCCTCACACACCTCCCGCCTCTGGCGACGCATCCCTTAGCTGCGTGCGCCCACGTGTAACCTCTGAGCTCACACAGCTGTTTCCCGGCTCTGTATCCCCTCACGTGCTGTTCCTTGGGTCTGGAATGCCTTTCCCTCCTCTTCACCTAGCTAATTCCTCCTCAGCTTTTAAAGTCAGCTCAATGATCACCTCCGGAGGGGAGCTTTGCCGCTCCACCCCAGCCCGTGATGTAGATACCCCCTCTGCTCCCGTGGCATCTTCTGCGCGTACCTCTCACACGCTCCTGATCGCTGGGGTATGTGGGAACACCTTGAGGGCAGAGCTCCAAAACCCGGGACTGTGCCTGGGATGTGATAGGTACTGGATAAATGTGGGAGGGAGGAAGGAGGGACAGGAGGAGGGGGCGAAGGGAAGAAGGAAGGAAGGAACTTCTGTGCCTGCCAAACCTGTGTCCTCCCCCGAGCCATACAAGAAACTACCACACCCTGGCAGTGCTCTCTGTGGTCTGGCACCATAAAAGTTTTCCTGGACAGTGCTCAATAATTGAATTATCAGTTTCCCTGGGAAAAAAGCAGGGAAAGACCCAAATGAGAAAGACTTGGAGATTTTTTTTTTTTAATTTTAAATTGGTCCAAGAGCTGTTGGAGAGGGAATGAGTGCAGATCAGGAAGATGGAGGGTGATGGCTGGAGCAAGGGTCCAGGAGGAGATGGAGGGCGTGAGACCACCATAGCACTGCTGGGAAATTAGTCCTGAGCCCGCCAAGAAAATCTTTCTTTGAGACAGACAAAAGGAGCTGAGGAGGGGTACAAATGCATACAGATTTGTAGGTGGGAGTGGGTGGACAGTATTGGGAGTGTTCTCTTTTAATTATATTATTAGCATTTTTTTTGCCCTTTTTTTCTAAAATAAAATTCAAATACTGGGAGGTGGCTTAGTGCAAGGGTCAGCAAACATTAAAGGGCCAGGGAGTAAATATTTTGGGCTTTCTGGGCCAGATGGTCGCTCTCACAACTACTCAGCTCTGTAGTTGTAGCATAAAAGCAACTACAGACGAAATGTAATCAGACTGGGGGCAGGGAGGCTCTGTGTTCCAATAAAACTTTATTTACAAAAGCAGGCAGTAGGTCAAATTGGGTTTGCAGCCTCCTGGCTTAGTGATCTGTGCTGTGTGCCGCGTATGTGGTTTTGTAAGGAACGGGGACTGGACTGGCAGGACGTCAATGGCCTGGGTCATGATCTCATCCCCTTAATAGTCGTGGGGCAGGTTACTTTACCTTTCTGGGGCCTTAGTTTTCCTACCTCTTAAATATCTGTTTGATAGCCATCCTGCCTGTCCCTGTGTGAGGCTCAGATGGCAGCCTGTAGGAATCAGTGTAACTCATTCTGATCTCAGAGAGACAGCAGTGAGTGGTGGCTTGAAGCAGGATCTTAGTTCCCTGCCTAGGAACTGAACCTGGGTAGCCTGGATGAAAACCAGGAATCTTAGCCGCTGGACCACCAGGGGCCAGAGGCTAGAAGTTAAGTGGCCCTGGCTCTTGCCCCCATTTGAAAGCCAGAATGTTTCAAGGAGGCAAAAACTGTAAAAGCACGTACAAAGTTTATTATTAGAGACACAGCACAACAAGTGGGAGAGCACACAGAAAAACGGTTTGTTGGTTAGAGACTGAAGCAAGGCAGAAATACACACCTACAGAAAGGATGTAGGTGTCTTCTAATGAGGAGCGCAGTAAAGAGGTGATTTAAATCATTTATTTAGGACAGTCCTTCCGGGTCTTTGTTTACCTTTGGCCAATTTCTTGTTTCTTATTCCACGCCTGACCTGTCCTAGGACTCTCCCCAACATGCGTGCTAACTTTTTGCTAAGATGGATCCCACTGCAGAGGCCTATGGGGGTCTTGGCATCACTTATTATGGGATGGCACCCCCTCCTTTTTGACCCCCCCAAGGAGTCTTAATGTGCCTGTGCAGTCAGGGAGTTTTTCTTAACCTCAGGAGTAGTCATCTTATCTCTTTACTTCAGCAGAGCTCAGTTTTTGCCACTAACTTTGTCCTTGGAGTGTCTGGGGGAGAACAAAGCTTCAATTTTACTGCCCTTGACAAACACCAGCTGTCCAGGCCAGGGGCCCATCTACTTCCTACCTCAGTTCCTTCTATTAATATTACTCAAACATGCAGCAGCTCAAATGTTTGTTCCATGAAGCAGAGATTTTTGGTTTTGTTTTTATACAATTTTGAAAAGTTGCTTTCCCTTTACAGTTATAACCAAATATTGGCTATACTCCCCATGTTGTATATTGGGCTGGCCAAAAAATTCGTTCAGTTTTAAGTAAAAATAAAAGACACATTTTTCATGTTCACGAAGAACTTTATGGAACAACGGTTTCACTAACCGAACGAACTTTTTGGCCAACCTAGTAATACATCCTTCAGCTTATCTTACAGCCAATAGTTTGCACCTCCCTGTTCCCCACCCCTGTATTGCCCCTCCCCTCCCCTCCCACTGGTAACGACTACTTTGTTCTCTATATCTGTGAGTCTGCTTCTTTTTCGTTATATTCACTAGTTTGCTGTAGTTTTTAGATTCCACTTATAAGTGATATAATAGAGTATTTGTCTGTCTCTGACTTACTTCACTTAGCATAATGCCCTCCAAGTTCATCAGTGTTACTGCAAATGGCAAAACTTCATTCTTTTTTATGGCTGAGTAGTATTCCATTGTATGTATGTGCCACAGCTTCTTTATCCATCTGTAGATGCACACTTTTGCTTCCGTATCTTGGCAATTGTAAATAATGCTGCTATGAACATTGGGGTGCATGTATCTTTCAAATTCGTGTTTTTGGTTGTTTTCAGATTGCTGGGTCATATAGTAGTTCTATTTTTAGTTTTTTGAGAAATCTCCATACTGTTCTCCACAGTGACTACACCCGTTTACATTCCCACCAACAGTGTTTTTCTTCAATCATTTTTTGTTCATTGATGTAGTCCCTACACCAAGAATAGTGCTGAGCATGGAGTAGACTCTTAAATACTTGTTGGGGCTTCCCTGGTGGTGCAGTGGTTGAGTCCGCCTGCCGATGCAGGGGACGCGGGTTCGTGCCCCGGTCCGGGAAGATCCCACGTGCCGCGGAGCGGCTAGGCCTGTGAGCCATGGCCGCTGAGCCTGCGCGTCCGGAGCCTGTGCTCCGCAACAGGAGGGGCCGCAATGGTGAGAGGCCCACGTACCGCAAAAAAAACAAAAACAAAACAAAACAAAAAAATACTTGTTGAATGAATGAATGAATAAGGATAGAAGAAAATCTCCACTTACGCATCCCAACAATATCACCTTCCAACAGCTCTAAGTGTCAGAAGACCTGGCCTCTCGTCCCAGTTTTTCCTCCTCAAGGTAAAAACCTCACCCTGTTGTTTAATTTTTCTGACTGTACAGTAGGGAGCAGAGTAGCCCCTTTCCCGCTTACCTGATGGGGCATCTTACGGAGCTCACAGAGAGACTGCGGAGGAGCAGACCTAATCTAGAGCAGGGCTTCTCAGACCTAAATGCATGCCTGAATCTAGGAGATCTTGTTAAGATGCAGACTCTGATTTGCGTCCGGGTGGGCCCGAGACTCTGTGTTGCTAACAACCTCCCAGGTGATACTGATTTCCCGGTCCTTGGGCCCCACGTTGAGTATCAGGTGTCAGCTCTAAAGCTAAAAGGATGATTGGTACCTGGAGTCATGACAGTGCTAGCTCCTCTGACATGGCAAGGAGCAGAAACGGTCTTCGGGTTCATAGGCCCTTCAGCGATGTCCCAGGAACTGTAGATATTCACTGCTGCTGATTTAACAACGCTTTTCTCATTTTATTAGCTCTTCCGTGACTGGATGTTAGCCAGAGCTCCCTAGCCAAACACCAGCTAGAGTTTGGGGTCTTGTGATCCTGTGTATGCATTTGGGCTCGTAACCTTGGGGCCTGTTCTGTGTTTGTCGGTCTCCTTCATTTGCTCCTTTATTTGTTTTGGATGTGACTAATCCCACAGAGCTCTTGGGCCTGTAGCCCAAGGAAGGGTCATTTGTAAACTGATGTGTTTTCCAGGAGACATTTAATCTGAGAATTTTTGCTCGGCTTCAGAGGGCTTATTGTGTAAGAGGCACACTGTATCCGGCTAGGGAAGAGGCTCTGATGAAGAAATAACATCCAAAAAAGACAGCAGAAGGAGGCCTCTCCTCCCAGCTCTGTTCCTGAATTCACTGCTTGGTATTCCCATGACAACAGATGCTGAAAATCGCGGCGTAAAAAATATGTCCAAACCACTTAGTTCATGCGGTCGATTTCATGGGCAGCAAAATGGTTTAGGTGCTCCCTTGATGCTCTTTGTAAAGAGATTTCCCATGCAATCCAAGGGTGAGTGACAGTTTTAAGGGTTTTAAGAATTAGTCCTGACAATTCCTCTAAAAGGAGAGGTTGTCTGGCTGCCGAGATTTGGGACAGGGAGAAAACGGGGGTAGGGTCAGGGTACAGTACTAATCCCTGAGCTACCTTTTGTATAGGGTTTTGGTGCATCTGAAAGCCCTTTAAAATACAGGAACTGGGGATTCCCTGGCGGTCCAGGGGTTAGGACTCTGTGCTCTCACTGCCGAGGGCCCAGGTTCAATCCCTGGTTGGGGAACTAAGATCCCACAAGACGTATGGTGTGGCCAAAAATAAGAAAAACATTCTCTTGGGACATCCCCGGTGGTCCAGTGCTTAAGACCCCGCTCGTCCAATGCAGGGGGCGCAGGTTCCATCCCTGGTTGGGGAACTCAGATCCCACATGCCATGCAGTGTGGCCAAAAAAGCACAAAAAACAAAATACAGGAATACATGTTACCTCGTTGAACTTGCCCAGGTTGACACAGTCAGTAATGTTGGAACCCAGTTTATGACCTTTGACCCCATGATTTTTGGTGCCGGTTCATAGACCTAACAAGTCAAGGTGCTGGAGTGACCAACCATCCCGGTTTACCCAGAACCTACCCAGCTTTAGCACGAAAAGTCTCATATCTCGGGAATCCCTTCCCAGTTTTACAACTGAAATGGTCTTCCTAGATGGGAATGAGACTTGAATTGAGATTTATTCTACTTATTGTAAAGCCCTATTTCTGCTTCTCAAACTTCAATGCAGAGCCACTTGCTTCAAATGTAGATTCGGATTCAGTAGGTCTTGGGTGGGGCCTGAGGTTCTGAAGTTTTGACAAGCTCTGGGGCATGCTGACGCCACTGGTCCGGTACCACGCTTTGTGTAGCGAAGCTCTAAGCTACTGCTTCCACGGGAGATGGGAGCCCTAAAGCTCAGGCATCCTTCCAGAGGGCTCCCAAGTGAGCTCCCGCCATTGGAGACCTTCCTTGGCCATCAGCCCAGAGAGCCCACCTGAACCATGGGTGATGGCCCTGCCCTTTCATCAGTGGGGGCTCTAGGTGACTTCTCCCCTCTCCACTGACCCCTCTGACCCCAGACGAGCCCTCTCCATTCCCTTGGAGCCTCACCCAGCTGCCCTATTCCCTTGACATTCAGTAAGGGACCTCAGTGCCAAGTTTATGTCTCTTGAGACTCAGGTACAATCTTGGGAAAGCCAGCTAAAGGCTCCCCTGCATGGACATCTTCAGACCAGTAGGTTGGTCCCCTTAAGAGCTGAGTGAACAGACAGGCAAAACTCAGCTACATTGTCGTAGGGACCTTGTATTTTGGGAACTTGACCTAATTACTTGTGGTTAGGGATGCTTCTGCCTGTCATTACGTAGATGTCTGGTTATAATGTTAAATTCTGGGATCCTCTGTCATTCCGAGTACCAATGTTTTGAGCTCATAGAAAGAGACCGTCTGCTTTAAATTTCAAAAGATTGAAGGTAATGTTGGTACTGCCATACTTGAGATACTTATGGGGCACTGGATCTGTCCAACCCAGCGTCTGTCTAACATTGTCCTTCTGATTAGGCCCCGTCTGAATATTCATCAACAAATGCCGCAAGATATCGTATCTCAAAAGCTATGAAGTGTCTCGTATAAAGCATGGCCTGGGAGGCAGCAAGACTTGGGCTTGAGTTCAGACTCTGCCACTTACAAGCTGAGCAACCTTGCACCAGTTGCCATCTGAACCTCAGTTTTCCCATCTAGGAAAAGGGTTTATTCATGGCTATCTCACAGCACCATGGTGAGAATGGATGAAGATCGTATGTGTAAGATGCTGACACATAGGGGCTACTCAGTAAATACCACTGTCTCCACTGTCAATTATTCTTACTCTGCCCTCAAGAAGCTGAGCCTAGAAATGAAGTATTTGGTCTTGGTGGAATGGAGAAGGCAGATGGGAACCACTAGATTTGAGAACTGACAGCAGAGCTTGGGACAGCCGGGTCAAGGACAGGCAGCAGTGTTCCTGTCTGTTCTGCCCTCCTGCATCTCCGCTAAGAAATCGTGTTGACTTGTCTCCACAGGCACAGGGAGGATTTGGATGGATGATGTCGCCTGCAAGGGCACGGAGGAAAGCATCTTCCACTGCAGCTTCTCCAAATGGGGGGTGACAAACTGCGGACACGCTGAGGACGCTGGAGTGACATGCAAGAGACACTGACGGTGGGCACAGCCCAAGGTCCGGACCCAGCTGCCAAGCCTCCTTCCTGCATTCCTGGGGTGGGGGCATCGCTCGGGGCTCCCCTGACCCATGCCTCCCCGCCCAGCACCCCCAGACCCCCCGGATTCCCATCCCAGGACCCATGGTGGCCTGTCATCCTCCTCTCCTTGGACATCTTTTCCAAAGCACAACTCTGGGATCTACTGCCTGTCTCTCCCTTCCACCAGGGTTCCTGCATGGAGCCCTGGTCAGCTGGATCGCCATTTTGCCAAGTCTTCTAAAACACCATGCATCAGGCCTCCGTATCCATGCTCTCTGTGGTCTGTGAGTTACAGATAAATGTTGGCCACAAATGCATCCGTGAAGATGGGAGGGAGGCATCCCAGATCGTTTACTCTGCAGATCATTCCCAAACCTCAGGCCAAGAGGTTTGACCAGCCAGAGACAATACTGAGTGATTCATTTTCCCCCTTTACTCTGCCTCTGCACAGCGTTTGTTAGTTGGGGGAACTGACATAGAGGAGAGGCCAGCTGTAGGAGCCAGAGGGAAATGCGAGTCTCCTGCAGGAACCAGTCTGGATTCAGAGAAGAGGAGTGAAAGGAACATTTATTGAGTGACTGCCACGCGTGCTATTACGTAGTATCTTGGGTGCTAAATTCGTTTATCACTTCACAGCATTGCTATAAGTCAGGTTAGTGTGGGTACCACGTCACCGTCAGGTAGCATTCAACTGACCCCTTCACCTGACCTATTAGTCAGATCGAGAATGACTGAGACCACTGTTGCTACCTGAACTTTCCTGTGTCTTGGCCAGGCTCGAGCAAGAAGCTTGGGTGCAGGACGGGTGTGACTAGAAGGTTACATACTCCAAACCCCACAGGGTGTGAGTTCGAGGTCAGACAGGACTGGCTCCCAGGGCAACCATCCACACAGGAGGAAAGCTGATTTGGAGGGGGGACGTGGGGGCTGTCTGGGTTAAACCAAGATCAGCCCTCAGTTATCTGGCAGTCAGGGTTGAAGCTATGTCACCTGTGTCTCGGAGCTGTTTGGAGGTGATGATATGGAACCTTCCAGGCCTCTCTGGGTGTCATCCTGTGGTCAGGAGAACACATGTCCTGATGGAGCCTGTAAGAGTGAAAGGAGGGGACTTCCCTGGTGGCACAGTGGTTAAGACTCCGTGCTCCCAATGCAGGGGGCCCGGGTTCAATCTCTGGTCAGGGAACTAGATCCCACATGCATGCCGCAACTAAGGAGCCCACGTGCCGCAACTAAGGAGCCGGCGAGCCGCAACTAAGGAGGCCGCGAGCCTCAACTAAGGAGCCCGCCTGCCTCAACTGAGACCCACTGCAACCAAATAAATAAATATTAAAAGAAAAAAAAAGATTGAAAGGAAATGAGGATTCCCTACAATCTCTGGGGGAAGAAGAGGCCGTGGGCCTTTGCAAGTCCTCAATCTGCACCCCCTTCCTAGTGATGGGGAGATCATATTCTGCTTTTGACACGAGGAGGAGGTCAGACTGGGCCATATATGTGTTCTAGGCCTGGGGACCTACATGGTAGCAAGTGAGTGCAGACCCTCCTCCCTTGAGGGAGACACAAACTCAGTCAGGCCTCAGATACACAATCACCTGTCCTATCTGGTGAGCACCACTTGCCTGGGGAAGGTGACAGCTGGGACCCTCTGGGTGTAAGACCAGCAAAGTTCCTGGCTGACAACTGAACCAATATGTGCTATTGGTTGTTCTTTGCGAACCATATGCTTGTTATTCATTAATGTCCCAACGATCAGAGACTCTCCTTCTGACTAATTGCTATGTTTACATAACACGCATGTACTCATGCATCTTTTCCCAGAGCCAATATATGTATGCATATATGAACACAGCACTCTTTACTATAAATAGCTCAGCACACTACAAATTTTGCATTAAAAAAGAAGATACTCAAGGTGGAAAGATGTCACGTTGAACGATGTAAATTCCCAAGTCCGTTCTGGCAAAGAATCCAGTTATCCTACCAACGAAGACCCACATAACTTTCTTACTTGGTCTTTTCATTCGGGAAAATACAAGTCTTGCTTTACATCAAAGAAAAACAATGGTGATAAGTGTTTGAACCTTAAAATAAAAGTCTACTAGTTTACATTCCTACTTAAGAGGACATGGAAATAAAATAACCATGGACCTGTATTTCAGGGACTAAAGGAAATTAGGCCAGGCCTAAAATACATCAGACCTTTTATAAGAAAGAATTTCAATAAAGCTAAAAACATGTTGCTAACAAGCTTCCCCTCATATTCTTTCTCATGAAAACCCAGTGAGCGTGGGGAGGACGGGTGAAAATTGGATCGTCTGATAATTTTTCAGCGGGAATTGGTGGCTTATGAGAAGCTGTCTTAATACTTCCAGAGGTCAATAACCACAGTCTAGACCAAGAACATGCTGGCACGTGATGTCTTAAGCCCTATTCGGTAACCTAAGGAAAGGGTCCCAAGCAGCAGAACAATAGTCACGGCCCAGCTTGTAAGAGAATTGCTTTCATAGCCATTAAAGGAAAGAACACCTATTTCCTCACTTCTCCAGAGTTCTTACTTGGGGATGTGCTCTCATCTGGAGTTCCATTCACAGATAAGAAGACCGTCCGGAGTTGGTACAAGGTCTGTGACGTCACTGGGCCGCGTCACCCAGCGAGAGGTATGAA
Organism: Neophocaena asiaeorientalis asiaeorientalis; assembly: GCF_003031525.2. Taxonomy (NCBI): domain Eukaryota; kingdom Metazoa; phylum Chordata; class Mammalia; order Artiodactyla; family Phocoenidae; genus Neophocaena; species Neophocaena asiaeorientalis. Next base: position 2,017,209 of record NW_020175436.1, on the reverse strand, counting down.
CTCCCAGGCACAGGACCCGGGGAGAGTGTGGGGATGGCCCAGGTCACCGCCTAGTCCTGGCCGCAAACTCATAGCTGCACCTGTGGGAAAACCTAATGGCCCAAGCTTCCTGTAGGCCATAAAAATTTGCCAAAGGAAGTCAACAGAGAAAAGTGGACTTTCTGGAAATGCACAAAGGAGGCATCCTGGTTTTCTCTAAAAAGTCCGGTGATACCCACCCCCAAATCACTGTGGTTCCCATTCTATATTCAGTGCCGTGGAGAAGGGCTGTGGCCCTTCTTCTCCACTCTAATGTCTACAAGGCACTGCTTTTCCCTGGTCTCAGATACCCGAGAACTGACCTTTGGCGCCTTCGTGTGTTGTGGTCAAGCCAACCACTGTAGTGGGTTTGAATTATGGAAAGGAGTTACGCTGTTCTCCACCATAGGCACCGTGGTTTCTTCAGCTACATTGTTTTCTGACAGTTACTCTAACATTTCTGTAAGATGTCAGCTGTGTGAATCACCTGTCTTTCTCTTCTTAGAAGCGCTCTCCCTTCAACCCTCCATATTAGAAGCGCTCTCCCTTCAACCCTCCATGGAACATCTTTCCCTTCCTTCTCCTCTCCTTCTCCTCCACCTTTCGCTTCTGGGAGCCGAGATGGGTTCTGACTGACTGGAGCTTTGTTATCGAATCCTCTCCACCAGCTCAGCCCCCAGTTAGAATAGGCTAAGGAGCTTTCTGGGAGGACCCCCAGTCCCCCAGGTCATCCTCCCACCCTGGCTGGAGGGAACTTGAACGATTCCCAGCTCTGTATGAGCTCTGGTAATGATGCCTTCCTCAGAAGTTGTTCTAGCTGGCCTCCTGGGGTTCACACAGATTGGTATTCAGCGGACAACTCAAGGGAACCCTATACACCTTTCTGGAAATTTCTGTGCGTAGCTCCGTACTCTCGGATACTGTGCCCTGCAAATTCCAGCCACCTTGGCCTACCCAATCTCCAATTCTCCTCACCTCCGCGAGTTTGCCACTTGGCCGCAGTCAGCAGGGAACCTAGGCCAGGGGAGGCTCACCTCACTTGCTGTCTTTTTCTCAAGGAGCAAAGACTTATGCTACCTGTGGTCCAAAGTCTGAAAATATTTTGTCAAGTACTTTGGACAATTTTCTAGTTATGACAGAAGGAGGATAATTCTGGTAAGGACTCTCTCATGGCCCAAAGCGGAAGTCTGCCCTGTGGGTATTTTCTGGTGGGAGAGAATCATAAGGGAAGAGCCTTCGAGGTTAGAACTCAGCACAACATGAGGATCCGGTGGAGACTAGTTCTGGAAAGAGGCTCTCCAGGTGGGGAGAGGGCTTCCCTGTCACATTCTCTCACGGCCCCCGACCGCTCAGACTCCTTCCAAAGGTCAGCTCCCTGGGGCTGCTTGCGTGCTTCTCCTCAGTACCTGGCCCAGTTAAACTAAGGATGAGCAACGAGGAAGTAATTTCAGAAAGAGACAAACAGCTTTCAAACAGACAAGTCTCCAAAACGGAAGTCTTAGATCCTTCAGAAACTACTTGAGTTGTGGTCCCCAAGAGCTGGTAAAAATGTCCTGGTTCCTTGCCTGGTCCGCTTCCCTCTCAGCCTCTGCCTGTGTCTACATCATGGGTGCTTTCTCATTTCCCATCTTGTTCTCCTCAACAAGCAGAAACGAGTGCACTGGCTCTGTTGCCTCCAGGACCTCCAGTCACTGAGAGCTCATTCTGGGCCCAGGGGAAGACCTCATCCTTCCGCTGCTGACGGATACAGATCACTTTAACAGGCACAACAGATCACCTTTCTCCCCCGGTGGAAACCCAGGGCAATGGTTCTGACAAAGTTCTTGCCCTTCCTTCATCTGCATGTTCACTTAATCCATAATTATTGAGTCTCTGCCACGGGTGAGGCCCAAACCAGGTATAGGAGATATAGGACCAGACTCATTTGGTCCCTGCCCTCAGGGAGCTTACCTTCTAGCTCTTATATCCTTTTCACAGGCTTTCAGTATAACATTAACCACACAAGAACAATAATATCTAACAACAGGAAATGCCCAGGTGAGGGAACAGTGGTTGCCTGCCATGCTACTTATACAAAACACAAATAGCTCAATTGTTTTTTTAAAAAATCATCTTCATTGCTAATGAGTTAACAACAGCATAGGTGGCTCTGGTTATGCAAATAATCAACAAATAGGAAATGAGGATGATTGAACACTAAGTACACATGCCCGTTCATTCCAAATAGCAGTACATAAGCAAAAACAATAGCTAACGTCCCTTTAGCATTTAACGTGGGACAGGTTCTTCGGGTTTTACAAGAACGAACTCCTTCAATCTTTACAACCACTGGTTCTGTTCTAATCATTCCAGTTCTGTGGGGGAGACTCGGGCACTGAGAAGATCACACAGCAAATGAAGAAGTTAGGACTTGAATCCGAGAAGTCTTAAACACTACACTCTATGTAACACAAGCAATGATAGTACCAGAATTCTATAAGGTTACTTATATACCTGCCATACAATCTAGCCATTTCAGTCCTAGGTTTTTATGGAAGAGAAATAAAAGCACGTATTCACACAAAGACCTGATATATTAATGTTCATAGAAGCTTTATTTCTAATACACAAAAATGTATTTTTTTGTGTGTCCATCAGTGCCCAGCAACAGGTGAATGGATAGATAAATTGTGAACAATGGACATAATTGTGGATGAACAGAGCCAAAGCTGGAAGTTTAAAAAGACAAATAATGTTGATAGATTTGAGGCAAAACTGATCAAGAAGAAAAAGAGGTCAAACAAAGAATATGTTAGGAATGTAAACAAGGACAAAGTAGAGACGTAGCAGAGAATAAAAAGAAAATAAGAGAATATTATAAACAACTTTATGTCTAGGAATTTTTTGAAAACTTAGATGAAATTTTGATGAAAATCGAGGTGAAATCACAGGTAATTTTTAAATGCCTAAATGGCACCAAGAACTTGAATCAGTGCAATGCCTTTTTTTTTTAATTTTTTTTTTTTTTGGAGTATAGTTGCTTTACAAGGCTGTGTTAGCTTCTGCTGTACAGCAAAGTGAATCAGTTATATGTATACGTATATCCCCTCTTTTTTGGATTTCCTTCCCATTTAGGTCTCCACAGAGCATTGAATAGAGTTCCCTGTGCTATACAGTAGGTTCTCATTAGTTATCTCTTTTATAGATAGTAGTGTATGTTGCAATGACATTGAAAGAAATAGAATCTACAGGTGGTTGAACAGATAAGCTGTACCAAACATTCAAAGAACAGAGTGTGGGAATCTTACACAAATATTTCCTGATGATAGAAAAAGATAATTTTATGAAACTCATTATATGAAACGTGAATGACCTCCATAACAAAAGAAGAAAAAACACATGAAAAAGGAAAAATTATAGGCCAATCTCAGCCATCAACATAGATGCAAAAACCCTAAACATCGTATTAGCAAATGGAATCCAGCAAAGTATAAAAAGCATTGTCCAACATGCCAAGTTGGATTTATCCTAGGAATGCAAACTTGGTTTAACATTAGAAAATCTACTAATGTAAATCATTAACAGGTTAAAGGAGAAAAAGTAAATGGTTATCTCAATAAATGAAAATTCAGTATTCATTAATAATAAAAACTCTTTGCAAATAAGGATAGACAGGAATTCCTCATAAACAAATATACTTACAAGACGCGTAACAAATACACTTACGTGTAAATATCAGCAACTTTCCTTTCAAACACCAGAAACAAGATTAAAAATGCCAGCCATCTCTGCTACCTTTCAGCAATGTGCCAGACATCTTGGCCTGCACAATAAGAAAAGAAAAAGAACTTAAAAGTGTGAGGAGTGGAAAGGAAGAAACAAAACTAAGCACTTACAGGTGATATACATAGGAAACATGATCATATACACACAGAAAACTTAGAATATGAACAAGCTATTAGAATTAGTACGAGTTAAATGCACGAATGAATATGAGATGTAAACATGCAGTCTCTCATTCTGACGTCTGATCACTTTTAGGTACACTCTTAATTCTGATGTTTAAAAAAATGAAATATTATATCCCAATGTTAATTTAATTTTCTTTTATTTTTTGGCTGTACCACACGGCATGCAGGATCTTAGTTCCCCGACCAGGAATTGAACCCGTGCCCCCTCCAGTGGAAGTGCAGGGTCCTAACCACCGGACCGCAAGGGAATTTCCCCAATGTATATTTTAAAGCTCCTCAAAAGATATGAATAGTAGCAGGATGCTCCCACTGAAATATATAAACAGGTGGACTCATCACCAATAATTTTGGAGCAGGGAGTACTGTGTTTGAACCATGAAGCCCTTGACTATCTGAACGCAGGCCATCTCTCTGGCCTCATCTTGTCCCACTGTCCATCTCCTGCCCCTTCACTCCAGTCTACCTGACAGTCCCGACACGTGTGCCATTTCCTCTGCAGAGAGAGTTCCTCCTTCCGCGGCCCCACTCCCTACCGTTGCTGTCTTTCAGCTCTCCACCTAAATATCAGTGCTGCTGGGGGAGTCTTCCCGGAACCCCACTCTAGGGTATGTCTCCTTATTATCCACTCTCATGGTACCCTGCTCTTTCCTTTTCACATCACTACTCCTATTTGTCTGGTATCTGATTCCCTCAATAGACTGTCAACTTCATGAGGGCAGGAACCCACTGTGTCATCAGCACATCAGCACCCACAGTGTCCCCACTGTGTCATCAGCAGCTGCTGGAAGGTCTGATAAATACTAGGTGCTTAGTATCGGAGAAAAGAAGGAATAGAAAGAGGCAGGAAGAAAAACCCTCTCCTTTCTAAACTAGAGAGAGAAGAAAGAGAACTTGTGTGTTGGGGGCTGGGTAGAGGGATGGTTGAGGGGACAAGGGGGTATTGGCTTTGTTACCCCATCCCACAGTACTTGGGATATTATTATTTCTAAAGTACATTTTTCCCAGTAGCAGCTTCCCAACCACAGACATAAGGAGATCTTTGGAAATTCCATTATCTAATCAGTTATTGCTGGTGAATTAACACAGCTCAGAAAAATATCAGTAGGGGAATTCCCTGGCGGTGGAGTGGTTAGGACTCCGCAATTCCACTGCAGGGGGCATGGGTTCCATCCCTGGTGGGGAACGAAGATCCCACATGCTGCACGGCCCAAAACAGAAACAAACAAAAATCAGTAGGTGAAAATGTTACATCCCCCCAATTAAACACCTCAGTGGTGAGCAACTGTAGCTTGACATCATTCATTGAGCAGAAATTTGATTATAGTTAGGGGAGGCCATTTGGTAAAGTAGAAAGATTATAGAATATGGAATCAGGAGACCTGGATCCAAGTCTTATTTCCACAAGGTACGAGATGAAACTCCAGCCTCAAGATCGTCATCTATAATTGAAGTATCCTACACACCGTATGTTACAAGGATTTTTTAAAAATATGTTAAATTAAAAGTGTTTTTAAAAAGATCTAAAGGGTTATACGAATAACAACATGTATATAATAACATGGAAGACTTCAGCCTTTGGTTTACTGGAAAGATGGTCATTATAATTTAAAATTGTAAGAATTGATCGATAATATAATACAATACACATATCTTAATAAATAAATTCTGGGACCAAAATAAAGTATACTCATTGTAGTATTACATTGTTAGAGTATCAGCCACAGATTTGCCTGAATTGTCAAGGAAACACAGAATTGGGGTCTTTAAAAAAAATCACTCCATGGAAGTCTGCTCATGAAACAAGAGGTCCCCTAGGTCCAGTTCTTTTCTGGAAGGGCAGACACTGAAGCACCTGTAGTGTGAACAGCTGCAAAATACACTTTGCAGCCCATTTCTCCAGCTTACTGGGTAACAGGCCAAAGAGTGTACGGGAACTTGAAGGGCAGGAGGGTAGAATACACAAAAGAAAGGGGAATAAAAACTCTACACAGTTCCTGCCTCTCCAGTAAGATCACTGCTGGCTCTCTGGTGACACCTGCAGGCTATTGAGAAAATGAGGCTTGAAAGCCTTAGGGAAAGAACGCAAACTATCTAGGGCCAAAATCAACCAGATTTCTAAAGACAACTCTAACGTGCGTATGAATCACCTGGGGATTTTGTTCAGATGCGGATTCTCATTCAGTAGGTCTGGTTGGGACCCGAGATTCCACAGGTCTGTTTTCCCGGGTAATGCCCAAGACTGCTTGACCACTCCACCTGCCAGGTAGCAGGGCTCTCGGGAACTTTCAGGGCATTGAATGCCAGAGGTGGAGAGGGTGTTAGAGGTCATCTTGTTCAACCTCCTTATTTTACAGGTGAGGAAGCCTGAGGGCACAGAGAGAAGGTGGGCACCTCCACAAATGTAAGTAATACAAGATGTTTCATTTCTCTAAATCTGGCTTCCTGGCCTGTAACAATAGACTACCTGAGCTCAGACAGGCTTTCCAGCTCTTACGGTTAATGAAGACATCACTTGCCCAAGGCCACGCTGCTTAGATAGAGCAGTGCGAGTCTAATCTGCCTCCTCTGATGAGCTCAAGAGATCAGGTTGGATGGCAGAGGTGCCCCAAGATTCATCTGATTACCAAATGCCTTGGGCATCAAAATGGCTGTTTTTGTACAACTGAATGATTTTTTTTTTTTTTTTCCTGTTTCTCCTTGACCTCCTTGTACTCCTGGCTGGGAAAGTAACTAGTTCTAGATGAGGTAGATGATGTTCTTGGTTTCCAAATGAAATTGATATTTTCCAGATGGTAAGAGCCCAGTCCAGATTGCTGAAGGGAAGTCTGGGTCAGAAATCCCATTAGTTCTTCCAACTGTCATCTCTGGCTGCAATTACAAAGAAAGGCCATCTCCCAAAACAGTCGCAACAGCACATCACCCACCAGGTTACAGCGGGGTTACCTCAAGCCTGACCCTTACATTCCCCAGCGTACCCACTTCCCCAGGTTCCATGGAACCCCCCTCCACCCCAGCCCAATGCCACAATTCTTCCCTATAGCCATGGTATGGGGGAAATGAACAGGACTCTTGATTTTTAATTCGAGGACACTTAGAGACAAATTCAACTAACTCTGAACTACATTAGGTGTCCTTGGTCCAAGTTTTGGAATGAATTACCTTGAAAAAACAGCTGACGCTGCATTTTATAATCCAGGGCCTTGGAGTGAATTACCCCCAAACCACAATTAATTGACACAATATGAAAATAAGCACTGACTCATGGAATTCATTAACATTACCATTTAAAGTAATGGTTCAGCTCTATGAAATTACAAGTGCAGAAATTGACACTTGTATGTATGATCAGGCCTGGAGTAGTGGAAAATTCCCTGAATTGGGAAGCAGAAGATAAGGGCTTTATTCCTGAATCTGCCACTTATTAGATGTGCGTCCTTGGGCAAGCTACTTAACCTCTCTGGGACCCAAATTCCTACATTTGTTAGATGAAAGGGCTGTTAGATGATCTCTCAGTTCCCTTCCAGCTCCGATTTTTTATGACCTCAAAACCTGTATAGGTTTCACAAACAGAAGAAAAATGCTAGTAAGGGGTCTCTTACACCTTAATGTCACACACAGAACTGTCTGTTCTGCTCAGGAACTGTATAGAGTCGTCCCTCAGTATCTGTGGGGGATTGGTTCCAGGATCTCCCATGGATACCAAGACCCGAGGATGCTCAAGTCCCTTATATTAAATGATGTGGGATTTGCATGTAACCTACACACGTCCTCCCATATACTTTAAATCATCTCTAGATTACCTATAAAACCTAACACAGTGTAAATGCTATGTAAATGCAGCTGACCCTTGAACCACTCTGGGGTTAGGGGTGCCAACCCTTGAAGTTGAAAATTAGCTGTGAACTTGACAGTCAGCTACCCATATCCAAAGTTCCACATCTGCAAATTCAACCAACCTTGGATTGTGTAGTACTGTAGTGTTTATTGAAAAAAAATCGGTGTATAAGTGGACCCGCCCAGCTCAAACCTGTGTTGTTCAAGGGTCAACAGTAGTCATGGTTCAGACAAATTTAAATTTTGCTTTTTGAAATTTTCTGGATTTTGGGGGGGAATCTGTTTTATACAGAGTTGGTTGACCCATGGACCCCATGGAGGCAGACCCGCAGACACAGGCCAGCTGTCCAGAGCTAGTTGTTTGCCATCTAGGACCTTGATCATATTCAGCTGTGTTTCCTCAGCACATAGCAGGACCTCATAAATGCTGAGTAAGTGAATGAAGAGAGTCAAGTCTTCATTTAGAAATTCTACAATTCTGGCAGGGCTTAAGAACATAATTTCGTCGATCCTACTTCCAGTTACTACCCTATGTGTCTCCTCTTTAAAGCCAAATCTGAAGAGATGACTGCTGACTCCATTTCCTTCTTCCCACTGACACCTACCCCTTGAGGGACACTGACATAATCCTAGGCTTACCAGTGACTTTGGTGTTGGTGTGACACTGTGAAATGTGTACATTTGGTCTTGGTTGCTGGTTCCTGGGACAGAGCTCCTAAAGCCCTTGTAATTTCCTGAGTGCTAAAGATGAGAGGGGACATCTTTTGGTACTCATAGTAAGTCCCTTTCCACCTCACCTGAGTTTATGCTAATGAGGTGACTTTCAGAGGATGGGGGTTGGTTACCAAAGGAACCAGTCATTTGATTGGAGAGTTGAAACTTTCAGCCCCACCCTGATCTCTGGAAGGAGATGGGGATTGAGTTAATCACCAATGGCCAATGATTTAATCAGTCATGTGACATAATGGAACCTCCATAAAAATCTTTTTTTTTAATCTTTCTTTTTCTGAGTTAAACATTTTATTGTATTTTATTTTTTTACATCTTTATTGGAGTATAATTGCTTTACAATGTTGTGTTAGTTTCTGCTGTACAACAAAGTGAATCAGCTATATGTATACCTATATCCCCTCCCTCTTGAGCCTCCCTCCCGCCCTCCCTATCCCACCCCTCTAGGTCATTGCAAAGCACCGAGCTCATCTCCCTGGGCTGTGTGGCTGCTTCCCACTAGCTATCTATTCTACAGTTGGTAGTGTGTATATGTCAACGCTTAAACAATGGGATTGGGAGAGCTTCTGGGTTGGTGAGCACAGGGAAGTGCCAGGAGGGTGGCACGCCTGGAGGGAGCATGGGAGCCCCTTGCCTCTTACCATACCCTGCCCTGGGCATCTTATTTTTTTTGGCGGTTCGCGGGCCTCTCACTGTTGTGGCCTCTCCCGTTGCGGAGCACAGGCTCCGGACGCGCAGGCTCGGCGGCCATGGCTCACGGGCCCAGCCGCTCCGCGGCATGTGGGATCTTCCCGGACCGGGGCACGAACCCGTGTCCCCTGCATCGGCAGGCGGACTCTCAACCACTGCGCCACCAGGGAAGCCCTGTGCATCTCTTACATTTGCCTGTTCCTGAGTTCTATCCTTCATAATTATCCAGTAATAGTAAGTAAAGTGTTTCCTTGAGTTCTGTGAGCCGTTCTGACAAATTACCAAACTGCAGGAGGGCAGTCCTGGGAACCCTTGATTTATAGCTGATCGGTCAGGAGTACAGGAGGCCCAGACTTGAGACTGGCATCTTGGGGGACTGAGCCCCTAACCCGTGGGGTCTGCACTAACCCCAGGTAGTTAGTGTCTGAATTGAATTAAATTGTGAGACACCAGGTGATATCTACAGAGAACTGGAGAGATGTTTGGTGTGGACAACCCACACATTTGGTGTCAGAAGTGTCATGAGTTGAGAAACAGTTTTCCTTTAGTTGGTAAACAAAATGGGCCTTTTGTAGTCTTTATTACACCTGCTCACTCCCCAGCATTCAGCTCTGCTGTCCACCATCTTTCTTTTGGAACAAGCTCATCGGGTTTCCTTCACACTACACTTTTCTAGTTTCCGTCACCCTCTATGGTTTCTTATCTTTAGTCTCCTTTGTGAGTTCCCCCTTTTCCCTGGCCATTTAGGTGCTGGAATTTCTCCGGACTCAGTTCTGTTAGCACTTGTTGGACTATCATGCATCTCTATGCCCCTGACTCCCAAACGTCTATCTGCAGACCAGACATCTCTGAACCCTAAGCTTATATCTCCGAGGGCTGACCTTGTCACCGAGATTTCACCAAATCCTATTACATACAATATGACCAACTCACCAAGAAGAAAACAAACAACCTGGTTAAAAATTAGACAAAAGATTTCAAGGGGCACTTGAGCAAAGACAATATACATATGTAAAATACGTACATGAAAAGACATTCAACACTGTTAAACCCACACCACTATGCACGCACTAGAATGGGCAAAATTCTAAACAATACCAAGTAGTGATGAAGATACGGTGTAACTGGTGCTCTCATAACTTCCCCAGTGGGAATGCAAAGTGGCACAGCCATTTTGGAAAATAGTTTAGCGGGTTTTTTTTATTAATTATATACTTATCCAAGCCAGCAACTCTAGAGAAATGAAAACCTATGTTCACTGTACATGGATCTTTCTGGCAGCATTATTCACAAATATCCAAAACTGGACACCTAGCTGTCCTTCAGTGGGTGAGTGGATAAACAAACTGGGGTACATACAAGGCAATACCACTTAGGAATAAAAAGAAAGGAACTATCGCTGTACATGACAACCCAGATGCATCTCAAATACGTTATTCTAAGTGAAAGAAGACAGACTCAGAAGATTACTATATACTATAAGATTTCACTTAAATGACATTTTTGAAAAAGTAAAATTACAAGGACCAACACTCTGTCGGGCGTTGCCAGGTTTTAGGAGTAAGGGGAATCTTTGACTACCAAGGACAGCTTGAGGGAATGTTTGGAGATGAAACTGTTATAGATCCTCAGTGTAGTGGTGGTTATGTGAGTCTATGCACTTGCCCGAATTCATAGAAGGGTATACCCTCCAAAAGAAAAAAAAAAAAAGCCCTGATTTTTACTCTATGTGAATTTTTTCCAGTTAAAATACAATATGTTCAAAACTAAATCCTGTATCCCCTTCCATCCATGACCACCATCACACAGTAGTCCTCTGTCATTCAGTCCTCTCGGGTGCAGTGAACAAGAAACGCCACGGTCCAGGTGGCCTGCCGACAGCTTCCTCTGCTGCCGCCCCACCCACTGCGTCACCCACCCTGGCTGCAGCTCTCCACCCCACGCCTTAGCCCACGCCTCCAACTCACCTGGGCAACCTCGGTACCTTCCTAGCTGGTTGCACCATTTCTACTTTTGCCTGCCTACAATCAATTTTCTCTACAGTAGGCAGAGAGAAGACCAAACACAAATTTGGTCTTTTCAGTCCCTTGATGGAAACCTTTCCACCAATTCCTGCTGCTTTTAGGATGAAATTCAAAATCCACATGGTCTGGTTGTTCCTCTCTCCCCAGCCTCGGCCTGGTGCCTCCACTGACGCCCCACCTCCACCTCCCGTACTCTAGCACACCAGCCTTTTGCTCCATCAGAAGCACCAAATTCCATCAGGCCTCAGAGTCCTTGACATGCTTTTCCTCTGGGGCTAGCAGTTCTTTCCACCTGCCACCCTGTTACGTTGATTTAACTGCTGCCCGTGTGTCAGATTTCAGCTCAAATGCTCCTCCCTTCGCAGAGATTTCTGGGATCCCCTTGGACCAGGGCAGGTTCTTTTTTAAAAAATGCTTTCATATCCCCCTGCCATTTTCCCTCAGGGCACGCACCAAAATTTGTAACAAGAATGAAAATTTCCTATCCTCTTAGAACAGGACAGTGGTTTGCAAATTGTGGTCTCTGGACTAAAAAAATCAGTGTCTCCTGGGGACTTATTAAAAATGCAGATTTCCAGACCCCAATCTAGACTTTCTGAATCAGAAACCCTGAAGAAGGGGGTCTTGAAGTCTGTGTTTCAATAAGCATTCCAGATGATTCTAAAACACATTCAAATTTGAGAACCACCATCCTAGTAAATGACTGATTATTCTATGGTTTTAAACCTGTTTAATCAATCAAGGATAATTTGCTTGAATATAAACCCTTACATTTGCATAGTATAACCTAATTTAAGGCAGCTTTATGTGTTATCTGATTTGGCTTTTGTAATTGCTCTGTGATGTTAAGGCTGTTATTATTATCTCCATTATGTAGGTAAAGACACTGAGGCACAGCCAGTTAGGTAAATTGCCTAAAGTCACATAGCTGGTGCTATGGTCGGAATGTTTGTGCCCTCTCCCCAAATTCACATATTGAAATCATAATGCACAATTAAATTAGTGGTATGGGGACTTCCCTGGCAGTCCAGTGGTTGAGACTCCGAGCTTCCAACGCAAGGAGCACGGGTTCCATCCCTGGTCAGGGAACTAAGATCCCACATGCTGCATGGCACGGCCAAGAAAATAATAATAATAACAGCAATAATAGATAAATAAATAAATTAGTGGTATGAAAATGTAATAGACGTGTTTGACAAATAGAATCTAAGGTAAGAGGTAAGAGGCAATTGTAGTGATCCAGGAGAGATAACAGTGTTATGGAGAAAGGAAGTGGCATTAGAAATGGAGAGAGAGGGCCAAATTCTAGATATATTAAGAATGTAGAATCGATAGGAGTTGATTGGTTTGAGGTAGAAGGTGGAGGAGAGGTTTCTGGAAGCATCAGTAGAAAAACATCAGAGCAGGAGCGATTCTTTGGATGTGGCAGGGAGCGGAGGTGGGAGGAACACACAGATTCAGTTTGACGCATGTGGAATGTGAGGTTCTTTTGAGACATTCAGGCAGAGGAATCAGGGAGGCAGTGCAATAGTTAAATATTTATTGGGTGGGCCAAAAGTTTCATTCGGTTTTTTTCTGTAAGATGGCTGTAGTAGCACTTAGTTGTCTTTAACTTCATTCGAAACAGTTTTGTTAGATTGTATTGTGACAGCTCTCATATCAGTGTGCATTTAAAAAAAGACATCAAAATTGGTGAATTTTTGCGTAGCCATTTTAATATGGAAGAAAAAAAGCAACATTTTGGGCATATTATGCTTTATTATTTCAAGAAAGGTAAAAACGCAACTGAAACGCAAACACAGATTTGTGTCGTGAATGGAGAAGGTGCTGTGATTGATTGAACGTGTCAAAAGTGGTTTGCAAAGTTTTGTGCTGGAGATTTCTCACTGGACGATGCTCCACGGGGTCGGGCAGACCAGTTGAAGCTGACAGCAATCAAATGGAGACATTAATTGAGAACGATCAATTTTTTTTTTTTGAGAACAATCAATGTTACACCCCGCGGGAGGTAGCCGACATACTCAAAATATTCAAATCAAGCGTTGAAAATCATTCGCACCAGCGTGGGTATGTGAATCGCGTTGACGTTTGGGTTCCACATAAGTTAAGCAAGAAAAACCTTGACCATATTTCCGCATACAATTCTCTCCTTAAACGTAATGGAAACGTTCCGTTTTTAAAACAAATTGTGACGGGCGATGAAAGTGGTTACTGTACAATAATGGGGAATGGAAGAGATCGTGGGGCAAGTGAAATGAACCACCGCTAACCACACCAAAGGCCGGTCTTCATCCAAAGAAGTGATGTTGTGTATATGGTGGGACTGGAAGCTTGTCCTCTATTATGAGCTCCTTCCAGAAAACCAAACGATTAATTCCCACAAGTACTGCTCCCAATTAGACCAACTGAAAGCAGCACTCGAAGAAAAGCGTCCAGAATTAGTCAACAGAAAACGCATAATCTTCCATCAGGATAACGCAAAACCACATGTCTCTTTGATGACCAGGCAAAAACTGTTACAGCTTGGCTGGGACATTCTGATTCAACCGCCGTATTCACCAGACATTGCAACTTCAGATTTCCATTTATTTCGGTCTTTACAAAATTCTCTTAATGGAAGAAATGTCAATTCCCTGGAAGACTGTAAAAGGCACCTGGAACAATTTTCTGCTCGAAAAGCTGAAAAGTTATGGGAAGGTGGAATTATGAAGTTGCCTAAAAAATGGCAGAAGGTCGTGGAACAGAAGGGTGAATACGTCGTTCGATAAACTTCTTGGTGAAAATGAAAAATGTGTCTTTTATTTTTTACTTAAAAACCGAAGGCACTTTTTGGCCAACCCAATGGCTAGCAATATAGAATTAGAAGCTGTTAGCACTCACCATAAATTAGACAGTACTAAAGCCATGGGGATAAGGCTGCCTCGGGAGAGAGCATAGAATGAAAAGATAAGATGACCTAAAATGTAAAACCAAGTAATTGACTTGAAATAACATTGTAGCTTTGTTTTTAAAAGTCATTTAAATGTTTTTTACAGAATGGTTTGAATTGGAGAGGGCAAAAATTGTAGGTGGCTGATAGCAACAAGCTGTAGAGAAGTGTTTTATGTACACATAGCACCTTGGTAGCTAACATTGGAGACACTTGTTTTATAATAGAAAAATGAAAAGTTGTTAAGAATTGTCTCTGGGTTATTCTCATCATCAGGAATTTTATACTGTGTAATTACTCTTCACCTTCCTATTTATGCCACTTGAAAGAAACCCAGGAGAAGTAGGAAACCATGGAAAAAAATAATGTGTTCCTCTTGGGAAAATATTTTTTTAGTAGCAATATGGGGGGAGCTGCAAGGGAAAAAAGTCAGAAACCCAACAATAGTGTTAAAGAAACTAAGGAAATGTTGACAGCAAAGTGCAGTATTGTACAGAAACCACTTCTGACACAAAATTAACCAGAAGTGTATCCAAATTTGACTCCAAGATAGGAAGTATTACTCATTAGAATGAGGTAGACCAGCATCTCTCAAAGCTTATTCAAGGCTCTGAGAAATAAAGACATTTGTTTAATTTTATTAAGGCCATTATCTCCCCAAATTAAAAGAAAAATCCAGGACTTCCCTGGTGGCACAGTGGTTGAGAATCCACCTGCAAATGCAGGGGACACGGGTTCGAGCCCTGGTCCGGGAAGATCCCACATGCCGCGGAGCAACTAAGCCCATGCACCACAACTACTGAGCCTGCGCTCTAGAGCCCGCAAGCTCCATTTCCTCCACTCTCCTTTGTACTGTTATGATCATCATACAGATTATGTCTTTATGTATCATGTGCCCATCAACACGGATTTACAATGATTGTTTATGCAGTTGCCTTTTAAATCAGATAGAAGAAAAAGAGACTCATGAGCAAAAGCAATATCTATACTGCCTTTTTATATTTACCTATGTAGTTACCTTTCCCGGTGCTCTTTATTTCTTCTTATGTATCCAAGTTGCTGCCTAGTACCCTTTCATTCCACCTGAAGGACTCCTTTTGGTACTTCTTGAGGAGCATGTTGGCTCTCTTACTTTGTTTTATTCTTTTTATATTTTCTTTTCTTTTATTATTGTAGTTGATTTACAATGTTGTGGTCATTCTCTTTTATATTTTCTATCTTTTTATTAACGTTTACTATTTGGTAAGACATTGTTCTCATACTCTCCTTTAGTTCTTTAAACACAGTTGCCTTTAGTTCTCTAAAAATATTTGTAATCGCTTTTAAATTCTTTGTCCGATAATTCCAACACTTGGTATTTCTCAGGGATAATTACTGTTGTCTGCTATTTTTTCCTTGTGTATGGGTCATACTTTCCTGTTTCTTTGCATGTCCCACAATTTTTCGTGGACACTTGGATATTTAAATTGTGTAATACAGTGACTCTGAAAATTGTACCCCCCTCCCCTGGGCTTTTTTGCTGTTGCCGTTTGCTGTTGTTATTGTTTGTTGAGTGACTTTTCTAAATGAATTCTGTAAAGTCTATACTCAATGTGTTGCCATTGAAGTCTCTGCTAGATTAGTTTAGGGTTCATCAAATAGAGATTTCCTTAAATACCTTAAAGTCTCCCAGCCTCTGTCTAGAGGCTCTGTGTGTGTTGGAAAATGCCTTCAATGCTCTGATGGGCAGTTTGTAACACTGCCTTGGCCTTCGCTTCTTGCTTGCATGGAGCTTCAAGGTCAGCCAGAGGTGAAAGATTATAGCCTTCTCAGGACTTTCCCGGGAAAGTGCACAGCCCTGCGCACGTATGCGGCCTTCTAGATTCCCAGGAATGTGTCAGAGCTTTTCAAAGACCCCTATGGATATTTTATTCCCCAGCTTTTCCTTTTCTGTTTTGGGGCAGCTTCTTCGTTGCTCCCACTGTTAGTGCTGCCTTAGGCTGCTGTGATGTTAAATCATTGCCACTAATTATTTTCAACAAATGCCCCAGGGAAAAGGCTGTTGACACTGAGAAAACTCTGAGTCAGATCAGATAAAGACAAGCCCTGCAAGTGGGTGTTTCCAAGGAACTGCCAGTCAGGTCAAATAGTGCCAGTTCTCTGGGGATGGGGCTTTTTAGGGGACCTCAGACATGTTTCCCCCCTGCCAATTCACGCCTACCATCGTTGTTGTTGGCTACCATGGAGCTGAGGAGGGGGAGATGGGATAGGACGAGTTAAAACACCACAAAGTTCATTCTTCTTACTGAGGTTCGGTTGCTTCTCTCCCCCTTCTCCTCCTTTTAATAAACATTCATTGGATCGTTGCAAACTTTTAATTTCCAGAGTTATAAAAATGTTGATTTGGATAATTTTTACTAGTGTTCTCATTGCTTTTTGGAGGAGCAGATGTTTTCTTTACTACATCATTCTAGAAGTCAGGTCCTCCAAACTTTTGTTTCTAACCATAGAACGCTTTCTTTATGCCACATCTGTTACCATCCTGTGCTTATTAATAGTGTATCAGCTATGATTTGTTGACTGATATGAGGAGCCAGGCATATTATTTGATCTTTACAACAACCATGGTTGTAACTACTTTTTTTATTGCAGCTACTATTTTTATTGTTGCTGTTGTTGTTACCAGGTTCGAATGAAGAAGGTGGAACATAGGTTAGCTCATTTATTCAAAATCACCAAAGCTTGTAAATGACATTGAAGAAGCGAACTGCCGTGTTGTGGAGAGGGCCATGGGCAAGAATGGTAGGTAGCCTGTAGGAGCTGAGGACCTCAGTCCTACAATGGCAAGGACATGAATGCAGCCGACAACCAGTTAACTTAGACGGGGATCCCAACCTCAGATATGATCACAGCCCTGCCCACCACCTTCATTGTAGCTTCATGAGATCCTAAGCAAACTACCCAGTTAAGCCATGCCTAGAATTCTGATCCACAGAAAACGTGAGCTGATAAATGTTGGGTCAAGTAGATTTTTTCTGTTAACGCTTTTATTCACACGCAATACAATTTGCCCACTTAAAAGCATACAATTCTTTGGTTTTTATTCTCTTCACAGCATTGTGAAACCATCACCATAATCAGTTTCATAATATTTTCAGTACTCCCAAAAGCAAGCCCATATTTTTTAGCAGTCACCCACCATTCTTCTATTCCCTCAGCCCCGGGCTACCGCTAACCTCCTTTCTGTCTCTACAAATTTGTTTATTCTAGACATTTCATATAAATGGAGTCATACAATATGTGGTCTCTTGTGACTAGCTTCTTTCACTTAGCCCAATGTTTTCAAGGTTTATCCATGTTGTGGCATGTATGAGTATTTCATTTTTTAAAAATTGCTGAATAATGCCGTTGGGTGGATATACCACATTTGGCTATCAAATGATGAGTGTTTGTTTTTTCTACCTCTTGGCTCTTATGAATAATGCTGCTACGAATGTACCCTAAGGACGATTTCCAGAGACTTTAAATATTAGGATTTAAGAAATAATTTTCACTAGTTATGCTTGTTTTGCTGGAGACTGCAGAGCTCTCAACACTGTCATCCTAGAGGTGGAAATCTAAATGTTTGTTGTTTAAAGCTGCTAATATTGTGGTAATTTGTCATGCAGCATGGAAAACTGTTACACAGGGAACTAGTGCCCTTACAAAATTTACTTTGTGAAGCGGTGCTGTTGGCTAATCAAGCACTGGAATAAATGGAAAATTAGATTAATTTGAAAAGGATGATATTTAATGATTAATAGAAAATACATTGATGACACCCATTTCAACAGTGGAATTTTTTTTTTTTTTTTTGGCTGTGTTGTGTCTACGTTTCTGTGAGAGGGCTTTCTCTAGTTGCGGCGAGCGGGGCCCACTCTTCATCGCGGCGCGCGGGCCCACTCTTCATCGCGGCGCGCGGGCCTCTCACTATCGCGGCCTCTCTTGTTGCGGAGCACAGTGTCCAGACGCGCAGGCTCAGTAGTTGTGGCTCACGGGCCTAGTTGCTCCGCGGCATGTGGGATCTTCCCAGACCAGGGCTCGAACCCGTGTCACCTGCATTAACAGGCAGATTCTCAACCACTGAGCCACCAGGGAAGCCCTCAACAGTGGAATATTTTTATTTTTACTTTCAAAAGGAAGAGCATATTTGCCTCCTTCCATAAATTATGCATAGCCAAAGCACTCCCAGTACCTCATGCCAGTATATATTAATTACAGGCAAACACATTTCAGAAGGTTAAGTAAATCAGCGGATTCCATACTTCTGAGTTTCACTGATCAGTTAATTTCCAAAAAATATTGGGAGGCTGTTGTAGGGTTGCCCCCTTTTAATATTTGCCATATAAGGACATCTTTGAAAAACCATCTATACAAACCATCACCATTTCAGATCTGAGAGGGCATTTGAGCATCAATAAGGAAAGGAGGCCATAATCTCAGGATTATGAAGGATAATCTTTGAAACTGAATGCATTTAGCCTTCTAAAATGTCATTTATTCCCCCTTTTTACTCTTTTAATGGTAGTCCTGTGGAAGCTTTGTTACAGACTGATTGGAAAATTGGCATTTGGGAACCGTCGAAATTTGCAAGCTAAACAAATAAAAATGGCAAACTTAGTGGGCTCCCTTGTTTTTGCAAGGCACCCCTTCCCTAGTCATACATTTTGGATAAAGCCTAGACTTAATTCCTATCAATATGTAAAAATCAAAATATACTGAGCGAATATTCACTTTACCAAAACATTTAATAAACACCTCCTAAATACATAGCTATCAGAGTATATTTACATTTTTTATATTCAAGTACTTGTCAAAGAAACTTGGAGAAGTAGAGGAATTGAAAGATAACAGTATGTACATTGACATTCAGCCATAAATGGAGATTAAGCATTCTGGAAATTACAATGTATTCAAAGGGGAAGTAAGAGTAGGTATGAGATGTGAGATTTACACAACTATTTTCAGGAATACAGCTGTTTTGTAAAACGAGGAACACTTATGTTCATTGTTAACATAATTTAAGGGTTAAATCCCAGGATACTTTTCTGTTAGCCTAATGTATCTCTGAGAAATTCTCCTGCACTTGAAGAGCAGTACAGCTGCTCTGGGCTTCATCCAACTTAGGCTAATATCTCTATAATTCTTTATACAGCTAATAAAGTCTCTGGAACCTTCTTACTGTGATTAAACCCTAGCAAAGACCTTGCCAAAGACACTTAGCAAAGAACTGGCATTGTAGGTTTCCAGTAACTGAGTGACCAGGGGCAGTCATAGCAAAGATCATAGTAAAATTCTGAAGAAAATATGTCACATTTGAGAAAAGGAGTCAGCCTTCATTTCTGGCATTGTGGATTCTGTGGTCAAGGCATCCTCTACACAGTGTTTACTGCAAGTAAATGGAATGTGTCACTGGTGCCTCCTTTTCCAATTTTAATTACATGTTGCTTCCCCAGAGAATTATGAGAGTTATTCTCCTCTTCCTTTTTTCCTTTTCACATGAGGTATCAGGTAATCCCCTCATCCCACAAATTACTTGGAAGATGAGGAATAACTTGGACAAAGCAAAATAACTTCCAAACCAAATAATGTAAATGTGTTTTTTTCTCTTCCTCAGAATATAAAATGTTTTGAAATAAATAATAATTCTGGCAAAAATTCTCCTCCCTGGGCTTTAGGGTGGGGAGTAGAGCTCAACAGAGTAGAGCTCAACTTTCTTTAAGCCAAAGGAGCTCTGGGTTGAATGACATTCCATGTTTTATAGACAGATGAGAATGGTTCTTTCCTAAAGCTTTCTTCCTGTTTGAGCAGACCTACCTGCCTTAAAACTCAGCATCTTCAGGTCTTACTCAGCCAAAGGGTTTCTGTTGCAGCTTACCGTTGACCAGTAGCCTCACCAGGGAATCTGCGCTCCGGATTAAGCTTTGGTGACTAGTCAGTCAATAGCAAGATTAATAAACAAGAAGGGGCTCTAAGCATGACAGAATCAGAAAGTCCAGATCAACCAGATATGTGTTGAAATTCAGGGGAACGCAAGTTCAGGATCTAAAACTTAAATAATAAGGCGATTGCCAGGGAATATGCAAGGCAAAGTCCGGGAATGAGGAGAAATGGAAAGTGTCTAGGAACAACTCATCCAGCATGTCCTGGACTGACCCATCTTGTCACAAAGCAAGCCCAAGAGAGGACAGTTTTCTTCCACAAATGTTTACTAAGTAGTAACGAAGGCTGTACTTGAACAACGAATACAAAGGTCAAGGAGAGTTTCAGAGCTAAAAATGAGAAAGTGGACCCATGTCCTTTCTTTCACTTCCTCCTAATGCCCTTATGAAAGAAGAATAAAGCGACTTTGTCTATTGCAGGCATAAACCTACCAGAATGGGTTAACAGGAGGGAGACAAAAGCAATAACAAACTGGGAAGCTGATGGACAAGAAGTGAATGACTTAACAGACGTGAAAAGGCTGAATGATAGCCATGATTGGAGAAGGCTACGGAATTCCCAGAAAGCTTAGGACTCAGTGGGAGTAATGACTTTTGAAAGTGGGGGTGAATGTGTGGCTAAAGTTAGAAAATTGGTTGCAACTCTGTTTAAGAAACAGACCTAGAAACAGTGACCAAACCAAAAGCAAGATTCATCCCTAGCACCCAGATTGTGGTATTGAAATAGCCCACTTTAAAAAGAAAAACATGGGTGCTTCTTGAAGAAATGGCTGATACCAAGTCTGGGGTGAGAAATGTACGAGATGGGTCTGAAACGTCTTGTCATATCAATTGAAAATGAAACTATCAAAAACTATTAAAGTCATGTAAACAAGAATCAGGAGGCAACTGGAAAAGTCTTCCACCGGCAAAAGATGTTACAGTGTGTCCGTAAGGACTATAGTTGAAATGAATTAAAATCCATCAAATCTGTTCAAATCCATGTATTTATAATGGTATTTTTTAAAAACCGTAAGTGGTCACCTTAGAAAGATGAATGGCAACCAATTCATTATTTTGAAAACTGGTGTATGAATGGAAAGAATGAGCAGTTATATAAATAGTATAACTGATTAACAAAATAGTAGTTTGAGAAGCAGCTACTAAATGAAGAAGAACTGAGAGAATTAAAATATCACCATTTTGTAACCTTCAATAAATTAATGGATCAAAGGATTAACCATCAGTAACTACTAACATCATAAAAAGAGAGACAACCAGACATATGTGCCTCCTGATGAAAAAAACCGTGCCAACACTTACGGTTTAATACACGTGAAGCAAAAACTAACAGAACTAAAAAAAGAGAGAGAGATCTACAATCATAATTCAAGATTTGAGCACCCTTCTCTAAATAATTGATAGAACAAGGAGAGAAAAAATCAATAAGAATAGACACTATATACATAGAATATATGCTGGCCTATTTGTAGGACAACTCTGTCAACCAACTTGATCTAATGGACATTTATAGGGTAATCCACTCCAAACTGTAGAATATACCATTTCTATACATGCACATGGAAATTTCTCTAATATAGACCAAGTTATGGGTCATTAAAAATAAGTATCAGTAAATTTCAAAAAAAAAATCTTACAGAGTATGTTCTCTGACCAAATGGAATTAAATTATTAATCAATAATACTGAGATATAAAAAAAAACACAAGACTTCCCTGGTGGCGCAGTGGTTGAGAGTCCGCCTGCCAATGCAGGGGACACGGGTTCGTGCCCCGGTCCGGGAAGGTCCCACATGCCGCGGAGCGGCTGGGCCCGTGAGCCATGGCCGCTGAGCCTGCGCGTCCGGAGCCTGTGCTCCGCAACGGGAGAGGCCACAACAGTGAGAGGCCCGTGTACCACAAAAAAAAAAAAAAAAAAATTTCTCTATGGATTCAATGCAATGCAATCAAAATATCAACAGAGTTTTTTGTCTAAACTGATAATTCTGAAATTTATGTGGAAAATCAAAGCACTTAGAATAGTCAAAACAATAATAAAAACACAGTTGGAAGACTTCTACTACCTGATTTGAAGACTTGTGATAATATTATGTTAATCAAGCCAAAATGATTTTGGCATAAGGACAAACAACTAGATCAAAAGAACATATTAGAAAATTCAGAAATATACCTACATATATACTATCAATTGATTTTCCACAAAGTCACTAAGGGGAAAGTCTTTTCAATAAACAGTGCTGGAAGAATGGGACATATATGCAGGAAAAGTGAACTTTGACCCCTATCTCCTGCTATACACAAAAGTTGAGATGACCATAAACCCAAATTAAAAGCGAAAACTATAGGGACTTCCCTGGCAGTCCAGTGGTTGAGACTTTGCCCTTCTACTGCAGGGGACGCAGTTTCAATCCCTGGTTAGGGAACTAAGATCCTGCATGCCATACAGTGTGACCAAAAAAAAAAAAAAGCTAAAACTATAAAGCTTCTAGAAGAAAACTTAGGAGAATATCTTTGCAAACTTGGATGAGGCAAAGTCTTCTTAGAGAGGACATAAAAAGCACTAACCATGAAAAATTGTTAAATAGGATTTCATAAAAGATTTTAAAATCTGTTCATCGAAAGATGTCTAGAAAATCAAAAGACAAGTCAAAGACTGGGAGAAAATATTTGCATTACATACAGCCAATGAAAGGTTTGTGTTCAGAGTATATAAATAACTTGTACAACTCAATAATAAAAAGACAACCAACCCAATGGAAAAATGGGCTAAACACTTCAACAGACAGTTTAAAAAAGAAGCAATATGATCAACAGGCATGTGAAAGGATGTTCAACATTATTAGTCTTCAGGGAAATATAAATTAAAAAGCACAATAGAATACCACTTTGCACTAGAAATAAAAGCATACATTGTTAGTGGGAGTGTAAAATGGTACAATTTTGGAAAAATGGTTTGGCAGTTCCTTATAAAGTTAAATATACCCATGCCCCATGACCTAGAAATTCCAATTTTAATATTTACCCAAGACTAATGAAAACATATATCCACAAAAAGACTTGTACAATAATATTTATATCAGTTATAGTCACAGTAGCCCCCAATTAGAAACAGCTCTAATAACCATCAACAAAAAATGGGAGAAAGAAATTGTGAGATATCCATTCAGCTAAGAAAAAGTACATACTGTCTGACTTATTTTATATGAAATTCAAGGACAAGTAAAACTAATTAGGTGATGGAAATCAGAACAATTGTTATCTATGGGTGGTAGAGACTATCAGGAAGGGGGCAAGAGAGAACTTTTTGGGTGACAGAAATAATGTATTATTTTGACTGCAATGTTTATTACCCAGACGTATACATTTGTGTATTGTGTGTGAAAGAAGTGAAATTTATCAATAGTGTACATAAAAACCTATGCATTTCACTGTATGTGAATTTTGATTGAACACACGTTAAACTAAATACATTTTTCAAAATAGTCTTTTTTTATTTTATTTATTTATTTATTTTTAAATGAAAGCGTCTTTCTTTCTTTCTTTCTTTTTGGCTGTGTTGGGTCTTCGTTTCCGTGCGAGGGCTTTCTCTAGTTGCGGCGAGCAGGGGCCACTCTTCATCATGGTGCGCGGGCCTCTCACCGTCGCAGCCTCTCTTGTTGCGGAGCACAAGCTCCAGATGCGCAGGCTCAGTAACTGTGGCTCACGGGCCTAGTTGCTCCGCGGCATGTGGGATCTTCCCAGACCAGGGCTCGAACCCGTGTCACCTGCATTGGCAGGCAGATTCTCAACCACTGTGCCACCAGGGAAGCCCAAAGTAGTCTTTTTTTAAAAAAGGAACTTGCAGAAGATGCAAAGAAACAAACAAACAAACAAAAATGTCTTCAGTCTTGATCTAGCCTGGAATTTTTAACTATATTCTATTGGATTTTTAGGCCTAAACAACAACGTGAACTTAAGGTGATGTCAATTCAGCTTAGTGGATACCTCTGCTAGCTTCCTTTCCTCCCAGCTCCCTGCCTGTTCCCCCATCACAGAGGAGTAATTTCTGGGGAAGCCCTTTTGGCCTTTTTCTCCTTTGAACATGTTCTGATACTCTGCTTGAGGGACTAACTTCCTTTTGTTTTGGTGATAGGCCTCTAAAGTCTTCACAGTTCCTACAAGTTGATTCTTCTATTCCATACACTGCCCTAATTAATTTTGTCCCTTCCATCCCACTGCCACCAGCCGGTTTAACCCTTCTTAATTTCTCATCTGGACTTTGACAACAATCTCCCATTGTCTGCCTCTCTCCAATATGTACCAAGGAGATTTCTCCATCTAACATCTGACCATATAACTCTCCTGTTTCAAAGCCTTGTATGGCTCTCTAATACCTACAAAACAAAATCCAAATCCTACCATCAGAAAAGCCCATGATCTGGCCTCTACCTGTTTTCCTAGTCACTTTTCCTTGCTATTTATTGCTCTAAGACTATGCATCCTTTCTTATGCCTCCAAATAGTCTGTCCTCTGCCTGGAGATCCCAGACACTCCCCTTCTGCCCACCAATCAGGATGGCCATGCAAACTTCTTACTTTTCAAGACCCACATCAGTGAAATCTTCCCACACCTTAAGTAGAGTCAGACTCCCATTATGTACTTATCACAATTCTACTGTATCTGTTTGTTCGCTAGTCTATATGCTCCCTGCGGGCAGGGTGGGTTTTTTTTTTTTTTCAATTCTTTAACCTCCAGCAGCTGGCTCAGGATCATTTGTTCGATGAACAAGTGAATGAAGGAGTTGACCCACTTCTGGAATTTTCATGAGCAGCTCTTAAAGCAAAATCCCTCTGACCACTTCCAGGGAAGAGCCTCATCAAAGTCCACTTAGTTCAAGCTTATAGTCTAAATAAATAAACAAACAAATAAGTAAATAAATAAAAGCTAGCTCCCTCCCTCCCTCCGTCCTGTTCACTACAGCAGCCATTTTAATAAGCTATATACCTAGCTTAGGACTGTTCTCTGATTCAGGACTGCTGAATTTGTGCTAAGAATATTAATAGGTACACACGAAGGCCTATAGGTGTTGAGGTCTTGGGGGGCCCTTCCCTTCTGATTATCCACCTAGCTCTCCACCTGAGGAGCAACCATTTTTGAAAAAATGGGTGTATCATGTTGCCGGAAAAGTGATTTCTGGTTAAGGGCAGCCCGGTGGTAACAAGCTCTGGGCTTGTTTTTATAGCTCTGCTTCATGGGTTTTAATATGTGGTATGTGTGTACAGCCCGACCAGCTTCTCCATTTAACTCCATCCCCAGAGGCAAGGGCCCGAACCTATCATTTTCTTATGTCTTGAGTACATCTGGTTTATTGCTCTTCACTCAATCTGTTTAGTATATGCTGTTGCTCTACTGGCAGGATAATTTCCAACAGCATGCAGTAAGCAGAAGGACTTCCATTCCCTCTAAACTCTCTATGCATTCTAGGTAGGTATTGAGTAGTTGAAATGTAAACCACCAAAACCTCTTTCCTGTTATTCACTGTATTGATTCACCCTAAGAAGTTGAAAATCAAGAAAATGTTTTCTGGCTGAATTAGAAAGCAAAGAACATCTTAGAGCAAAAACAAAGTCAGGGTGCCGAAATTGTGGCCAGATGTCAGCACCAGCCCTGAAGTCTTACACAATCACAGAGGATGGAATACTGATCTTCGTTAGGCATTAAGTAGGCGTCTTCCCTGAGGGAGGGTTAGAATTCCCTGTTACATCTTCCCGGTTTGCTGGACCACAGTGGAGGAAGGAAATCATCAATTATAAGCCACTCAGATCCCAGCACATTTTTCAAAGCACTTCTTGTTTTTCAAGCCCCATATTCCCAAAACAAGCAAAGTTTCATTTCTTGTTGGGCGGTAGGAAAAGTCAGAGCTGAAAGTGGAAATCTTTAGCCATTGAGGATGAGCAAAAGCTAGAGGAGTCCAGTCTTCCTAACAGGCAGCTGTGTGGAGGGCTTCCCAGCTCTTTCTCTGCTCCAAGCTTGCAGCTGCACCCCTGTCTCAGATCTCATGTTAGGAAGATGCTCCAGACAAGCAGATTACCTTCTAAGAGTTCACCGATATTCCCGTTCCTGTTTTCTCTTTTCTATCCTTAAGTGTTTCCATCTTGCCATCACCATCCATCTGAACTGACACACCCTTTTACTGACCTTTGGGGGAAGGGAGCAGAGTATGAAACCAAAAGTAATTAAACTATAATAAGATGTCATATTTGCCCAGTGTTTTACCACTTCCCTGCTTCCACAGGTGGATTCATGAAGCAGATGACAAAAATTAAACCAAAAGTGGTTTCTCCTTGAGATTAAGTGGAAAGGGAAAACACGATAGTTAGAAACATCATCTAAGAGGCAGCAGCAGGCTTTAGCAGGTGTTCAGATCCTTGTGGAATGAAGCGTATGAGTGAGGTGACTAGGGGATAATCTGTCCTTTGCCTCTTCCAGCTTCTGGTGACTGTCGGCATTACTTGTTTCGTGGCCACAAGGCCACATCTTTAAGATCAACATCCTCAAATCTCCCTCTGCTCCACCTTCACACTGCCTTCTCTTTTGTGTGTCTGTGTCAATTTCCTCTGCTTCCTCTTATAAGGACACATGTGATTGCATTTAGGTCCCACCGGATAATCCAGGATAATCTCCTCATCCCAACATCCTTTAACTTAATCACATCTGCAAAGACTCTATTTCCAAATGAGCTAACATTTACAGGTTCCAGAGATTAGAACCCCATGTCTTTGGGGGCCACCATTCAGCCTATTACAAGGTCTTTTGCCCATTTTCAGTCTGGACTGTTTGTTTTCTCTACTGTTGAATTTTGGGAGTTCTTTATACAGGAGCTGAGATACAAATCCTTTGCAGATGTGTGGTTCACAAATATTTTCTCCAAGTCTATAGCTTGTTTTTGTTTGTTTGTTTTGTTTTTGTTTTTAACCCTCTTCATGGGGTCTTTTGCAGAACTAAAGGTTTTCATTGTGATGAGGTTCATTTTATCATTTTTTCTTTTTATAGACCATGCCTTTAGTGTCAAGTCTATAAACTCTTCACCTAGCCCTTTGTTCTGAAACTTTTCTTCAAGTATCACCAGTGTATTTCTAAATTTTTATAGTTTTATGTTTTATACTTTTTTCTAAAAGTTTTATAGCTATATGTTTTACATTTTTATGTTTTATAGTTTTGTGTTTTACATTTTTTTCTAAAAGTTTTATAGTTTTATGTTTTGTATTTTACATGTGAGTCCATGTTTTCCCAGCTCTTTGCCATGATGGACTTTATTACACAGTTATGAAGATTTCTAGGACACCGTGGTGGACTGTATTTCTGTTTGTGTTATTCACTCTCCCTCTTCCCTTTATGAGGATTATATATCTGTGTCTATTTCCAGGCAGGAAGCTGAGGCTGGGAATGTCATGTTCAAGGATATTCACCATAGCTGTGATCCAGGGGTCAAGAAACCACCACTGCCACTGCAGGTGTCTTTCAACACCCACAGAGTAAGTGACCAGGCACTAGAACACACCTACTGAAACCCCAAGCCCCACAACTCTGCTTGCCAGGGGTCATAGGTGAAAGGGCAGGAAAGGGCTTCTGTCTCACTTCTGTCTTCCAAATTGCACTGAGTACATCTCACTGGCAATTTCAAATTTACCACCAGAGCCCACTTACTATGTCCAATGTACAGCCAAACTTCCCAGGTTCATCTTCCATCACGCACTTTCTTCTCCTTCCTTTCCTTTTTTTTTTTTAAGCTCCTTTTTTGTAAACTATAACAAAAATACAGAAAGCACTCAAAACAAAGCATTCAGCTCAATGATTTATCAAAGCAAACCCTCCTGTAGCATCACCCAGATTGAGAGCCAGAATGTTAGCACTCCTGGAGCACTTCCTGTTCTCCTCCCAGTCACTTTTCACCCCCTTCCTCCTAAGTGACAACAAACCTGATTTTTATGGTCATCACTTTGGTGGTTTTTTTTTTTTTTTTAATTAATTTATTTATTTTTGGCTGTGTTGGGTCTTCGTTTCTGTGCGAGGGCTTTCTCTAGTTGTGGCAAGCGGGGGCCACTCTTCATCGCAGTGCGCGGGCCTCTCACTGTCGCGGCCTCTCTTGCCGTGGAGCACAGGCTCCAGACGCACAGGCTCAGTAGTTGTGGCTCACGGGCCCAGTTGCTCTGTGGCATGTGGGATCTTCCCGGACCAGGGCTCGAACCCGTGTCCACTGCATTGGCAGGCAGACTCTCAACCACTGCGCCACCAGGGAAGCCCCACTTTGGTGGTTTTTAAAAAAATTTTTTTTGCCAGTTTCAACTTGTAAATGGTATGGTTTCACAGTGCCTGTTTTTGAGCATTCTATAAATGGAATTACGAAGTATTCTATTTTTGTATCTAGCTTCTTTGCTCAGCACTGAGGTTACTTCCAGTTGGTGCAGACAGTGACATTGCTGTATATGGTACTCCACTGCATGAATATAATACCACTTATTTAGCCTTTCTTCTCTTGATGGACATTTAGGTGGTTTCCCAGTTTGGCTATTACAGATAATGCTGCTATACACAATTATGTACATGTCTTTTGGTGTACATATGTGCATTTCAGTTGTATATATATCTAGGTGTGGATAATGTTGTTTTCAGTTAATTGTTTTATAAGGTGAGGTTTAGGTAAAGATTCTTCTTTTTTCCTTTTCCCTTTTTTTTTTGCCCATGGATGTCCAGTTTCGCCAGCATCATTTTAAAAAAATGTTCCAGCCAGAGTGATCCTCCTAAACTAAAAATCAGACCATGTCATTCTCCTGTTTAAATTCTTCAGTAGCTTATTCTTACACTAAGAGGACAGCTACCTCTCCAGCTTCATCCTGGGTCACTTTCACCCACCTCCCACGATGTCCCAGCCACCCTACCTGCTTCTTGGTCCCCCAAACACTCCAATGTCTTTGCACTTGCCTTTCCCTCCATTTGGAAGGTTCTTCCCCTGGCTCCTCATGCGACTGGCTCCTTCTGGTCCCTGAAATCTCAGTTTAAAGTCAGCTGTTCAGATAAAGCTTCTCTGACTACGCTATGAGAGTAGACTCCTCTACATTACCACCCATCATTCTCTATCACAGCAGCCCGCATACACTGTCCACAGTCTTGACCACCGTCTGCAAGTGCTTTAATCACTCATTCATTGTCCACCTTCTCCAATAGATGGTAAGCTCTATGAAGAAAAGGGCCGAGTTGTTGATCTCACCCAATGATGGTTCCCCAGTGTGTAGCCCAGTGTCTGGCATATAGTAAGTAGTTGCCTCCAAAATATTAGTTAAATGTTGTCATTAAACTAGAGTTTGTGATGATATGGCTAGCTTTGTTCCAATGTTAGGAAGAGTTTCCTGAAAGCTAGGGCTGTGTGAAAAGCACTGGGCTGCATGGCATGTCTGAAATCCTCTCCCTGGAATGGGATGACACAGAGGCATTTCCACATCTCGAAAAGCCCAACAAAGCAATGTCGACGGTTCCTCTCAGACTCTGAGAGGTTCCTCTGAGACTCTGGTGCTGGAAGTGATGGGGAGGAGAAGCAGGGTGGTTCCATTATGAACACGTTCAGATTTCAGACAAGTCCACTGAACAATGAAGGGTTTGGAATCCAGTTTGGAGAGTCATCTGTTTTTAGCAGTCAAAAGAGAAGCTATTGAGGGACTTCCCTGGTGGTCCAGGGGTAAAAACGCCACCTTCCAATGCAGGGGACACGGGTTCAATCCCTGGTCAGGGAACTAAGACACCACATGCTGTGGGGGAGCTAAGGTACCACATGCTGAGGAGCGACTAGGCCGGGTGCCACAACTGCTGAGCTCGCGCACCTCAGCTAGAGCCTGAGTACTGCAAACTACTAGAGCCCACGCGCCCTAGAGCCTGCGCACTGCAACTAGAGAGAAGCCCACGCACCACAGCGAAGATCCCACCTGCCTCAACGAAGATCCTGTGTGCCACAACTAAGACCCAACACAGCCAAAAATAAATAAATAATAAATTAAAAAATAATAATAATAAAGAGAAGCTATTGGGAAAACTGGTAAATATAAGAATGAGAAGATATATGGGAGCAAAAACTCCTCAATTTCCTTCTGATTCTTTTCTTTCCCTTCCTCTGTGCTGGAGTTAACCACTTCCAGATCTGATCAGTGTCTTAGTCTGCTCAGGCTGCCATAATAAAATATAATAGACTAGATGGCTTAAACAACAGACATTTATTTCTCACAGTTCTGGAGGCTAGAAGTCTGAGATCAGGCTGCTGACATGGTTGGGTTCTGGCAAGAGCTCTCTTCCTTGCTTGCAGACAGCCACCTTCTCACTGGGTCCTCACATGACAGAGAAAGAGACACGAGAGAGCGCTCTCTCATGTCTCTTCTTCTTCTTCTTTTATTTTAATAAATTTATTTATTTAATGTATTTATTTTTGGCTGCGTTGGGTCTTTGTTGCTGCATGCAGGCTTTCTCTAGTTGCAGCGAGAAGGGCTACTCTTAGTTGTGGTGAGTGGCCTTCTCATTGAGGTGGCTTGTTGCAGAGCACGGGCTTTAGGCACACGGGCTCCAGTAGTTGTGGCACATGGGCTCAATAGTTGTGGCTCGTGGGCTCTAGCGCGCAGGCTCAGCAGCTGTGGCACAGGGACTTAGTTGCTCTGCGGCATGTGGGACCTTCCTGGACCAGGGATCAAACCTGTGTCACCTGCACTGGCAGGCAGATTCTTTACCACTGCACCACCAGGGAAGTCCCTGGTGTCTCTTCTTATAAGAACACTAATCCCATTGGACCAGGGCCCCACCCTCATGATCTCATCTAAACCTAATTATCTCCCAAAAGGCCCACCTCCAAATATCATCACAGTAGGGGGTTAAGGCTTCAGCATATGAATTTTAGGGGGACATAGACATTCAGTCCATAACAATCAGCAGACATTGATTCAGGGACCATTGCTAAGACATTTAAGTTATCAGCTTGGACTGAGACAGGCTGGGACCTGGGACCTGGAACCCTTTTCTGCTGTGTTTGCACCTGGACAAACGTCTCCTCAGGCAACAAAATACAAAGAAACTGTATGGGACTAAAAATAGCTGTGTGCATGCACAGTTAGGGCAAATTATGGACAACAAGATACAAAAAAACCAAAAACCCAACTGCCACTTCTGAGGAGCTGGGAGCAAAAGCCCGGTGCCAGGAGCACAAGCTGGGTACTGAGCATGCACTCTGCACTCAACTCCACCAAAGGGGTGGGCAGACCACCTAAGCCACCTCTCCCGGCTGACCCCTGCACCTGTATCTACCCTCACCCCACCCGAACCAGCTTGCTCCCTGCTCCAGGAGCAAGCAAGGGAATCTGTTACTTGTTTTTGCTCCTTCCTGCTGCAGCAGGAGGCCCCAGTAAAGCCTTGCCTGAATTTCCTGTCTGGCCTCTTATCAATATCTATTGATTAAGGAAGGTCAAGAACCCAGGTCAGTAACAGGACCAGCTTCCAGACAAACTGGCGCATTCTGTGTCACTGAAGGACAGATAAATTCTATATGCACCAATGTTTATCCATCTTGTCATTCACTCATGTATTCACCAAACATTTCTGAGCACTCACCTAGGCAGACAGGGGCGGGATATAGAACTGACACTCTAGTGGGGGAAGACAGAAGTAGAGAGAAAATTCCAATGCACTGGGTTATGTGCTGGGACAGGGAAAGTCGGAAGGCATTCTGAGAGCTTGGAGGAGGAATCACACAGACTGGGGGCATTAGAGAGTGTTTCCTGGGACAGGCAGCTCCTGAGCTAAGAGCTGAAGGATGAGGAGATATTGATCCAGCCAGGAAGAGGGGAAGGGCTTTCCTGGCAGAGAGGAATTCATGGGCTTGTGCTGGAGACACGAGAAAACATGCGTGTTCCGGGAACTACCTTAACTTAGTATAACTGGAGACTAGATTCAGACCTGGAGCAACCCAAGCTAGAGACATTCAGAGCCAGATGCTAAGAGAAGTTGTTTTTCACCCTGAAGTTAATGAGGAACCCTGAAGGATTTCCAGATCTACATTTCAGGAAGATTAACCAGGCAGCAATGTGGAAATCAACTGGAGGCAAGGAGTGACTGGACTCAGGGGGCGCAAATTAGGAGGCTGTTGGGGTCATCAGTGGAGAGAAATAAGAATTTATAGTCCAAGGCGGAGGAAGGTGGAATGGGGAGGAGGAAAGAGATTTAAGAGATGCACAAGGAAGAGTTGTCAGAACTTGGATGGGTTAAGGGAAAGGGAAGCTCCTGGCTCAGGATGTGGGGATAGATGGAGGAGCCATTCACTAAAACTGGGACCCAGAAGAGAAGCACCATGGTTGGGGGGCGGGCACTCAGGTGGCTTCAGCTGTGGACCCAGTGGCTTCAGGATGCCAGAGCAACACCCTAGGGACATGTTGACTTGGTGGATAGACAGAGGGGTAACAAGATGAAATTTTGAAAATTTCACTTTTTTCTTCCTCTTCCCTAGACGTTCCCACCATTCTTCTAGCCAATTACCAGCATCCATCTGGCCTCAAAGAGAATTGAAATGTATCAGCAGTAGAAAAGAGGAAACGAAAGTTAATATCCTTTTTTTTCTCCTTTAAACTAGGCTCAAAAGGGGAGGCCGTGAATGGAGCAGAAGTTGGAGTTTACGGCATAAAAAGGTGAGGATGCAGATGTTCCTTTGGGCATAACCAGCCAAGAGTCAAATACAGAGTTTGGGTCTCTTTTGCCTAAGCCAAGAAATCCAGGCTGTACTCACTGGGAGAAATAACCCGTTCAGGTTGGAAGCTGTTTCCCATGACAACTGACTGGTGTGCAAGATTTTGAGATTAGTGGTTACATTTCATAGGCAATAACATTAAGCTTGTGAAGTTCAGATGCTTCTTCAGATAATCTCTGGAGGTACTTTTGTAGTTACAAGATGGGGAACGGGATGGTTATAAGCCTTTACCCGAGGGCCTTCATTCCTGTGAATATTTTCAGCTTCATCTTACAGCTGTGTCAATATCCTCATCTCCCTGGAGTTAACTTCGCACAGGCAGTGGTTAATTAAGAAGCTCTAAGCCTCTGGCAGAACTTCATTAGCCGTAAGAATAGAAAACAGAGGGCTTGTAAAAATGTAGAACTTAATAAAAAGCATAAAAAATTATAGGTATTTTTTTAAAGAAAAGACGATGAGGTCTATACTATACCTCCGCAAAAAAAAAAAAAAAAATTAGAATGAGAATAGAGGGAAGGTGCAATGAGACCATCTCTGCTTAGGAGAGGGTGGCCCAAAATGGGAAGGCCCTGGAGGTGGAGGGGTGTGTATGTGTGTGTAAGGCGGAAGACGTTTTGAACACATTTGTTAAAGAGGAAGTCCAAGTTTAACATGGGTTCAAGTCCTGGCTCAACCATTCGTTAGCTCTGTGACTTTAGGCAAATTACTTAACCTCTCTGCGCCATAGTTTCCTCATTTGAAATAACAATGTGGGTTACGATCATAGTAACCTACATCATAGTCTGTTTTGTATTATGTTGTGTTGTATGTGTGTTTCTTTCTTAGGGTACTTCCCCGCCCTTCCCCCATTCCCCCACCGCATAGATTCTAAGATCCTCCTGAGCAGGAGGGGTTTCTGTGACTTGATCATCTTGTGTGTCTCTTTTAGTGACTACTACAGTATATCCTTTACAGTGGGCATTCAATACACACCTGGCATATAGTAGGTGCTCTCTAAATATTTGTTGTGAAATGAATGTGGTGATTATAAGAGTTAGCAAATTTCTGAATATATATTTTTCGTCTCAGCCAAAAATGATTACTACTCGAGGCTACTCAATTTTTAGGTACAGTGTTTAGAGGCCAAATAAATCTGTAATAAAAATGCATGTAAGGGCTTCCTTGGTGGCGCAGTGGTGGAGAATCTGCCAGCTGGGCTTCCCTGGTGGCACAGTGGTTGAGGGTCCGCCTGCCGATGCGGGGGACACGGGTTCGTGCCCCAGTCCGGGAGGATCCCACATGCCGCGGAGCAGCTGGGCCCGTGAGCCATGGCCGCTGGGCCTGCGCGTCCGGAGCCTGTGCTTCGCAACGGGAGAGGCCACAACAGTGAGAGGCCCGCGTACCGCAAAAACAAAAACAAACAAAAAAAAAGAGAATCTGCCTGCTATCCCCAAAAAAAAAAAAAAAAAAAAAAAAAATGCATGTAATAACCATTACACATTCTGGGCGCAGTGTTCGTAATTGGGGAAGAAGTTCAGCCTAAGTACAGGCATATGTCTTCTTTTTAACTAGAGTTGTCCCTCTGAAGGGCTGACAGTGACTGTAAAAATCAGTTTGTCCTTTGCTGCGCTTCTGTTCGTTTAATTTGGCTTCAAATCATCCCAATCCGGTAGTAAAAGGGATCGCTAAGCAAAATGGAAAGAGCAAAAAAAAAAACTAACGGCGAATACGGCTTGGTGTGTCCTTCGCGGCACCCCGTAGTTCTCCGCAGACGTAAGGGCGGTGCGCGCGCTTTTGAAAGCCGGAGGGTTCCCATCGCAACGACAGTTGCCGAGCGCTTGTGTTGGCAGGTGGGCAGTCCAGGCGGTCGCGGCGTGTTGTCGGGGGCCACTCGGGACCAATTTTCAAGACAGCCTTGGCTTGGACGTCTCGTCCCACCGCGCGGCTCCGGTAAGGGGAGATTTTGCGAGTTCTTTCCGCGCGTGGGCCTGGCCGGGGGTCGACCCACCCCGAGCCGAGGCCTCTGCGTTTAATTTCCTGACAGCTGGGGGCCTGGAAGGCAGGTGGAAGACGTTGGGAATATGGCGTTGAACTGGGAATAATCTTAGGAATCATTTTAGCGACCCGAGTGCGCATCTGCATCATGGGGTTAGGTGGGGATTTCAAGAAAGAAATTGCCCTTTTCTCGAATCAGAGCTTAACAGTTGTACTACGTATGGAAGCTCCGTAGGAGAAGGCGGTGGTTAGACAGATATGGGAAGCCCTGCTCTAGCAAGCTGTCATTGTTTTACAAAGGGATACCGTGAGCCCCGGAGCGGGTGGAAGAAGGATTTTAACAGCCTGCGTCTGTAAGCTCCTGCCTGGGTCCGGGGATAAACAGTGGGCGTCTTTACCTCCGGGAATCCTACTGAGGATGTCAGGTGTAAAGGACCTTAGAAATAATGTGATGAGAACTTTCCCGTTCTTTTTCATTCTACTTTTTGTCTATTCTGTTTCTCTTTTCTCAGGTATCTTTACTTTTTCTCCCGTTCTTTATTCCCCCCCCCTCCTTTTTCTGCTGCCTAGCTACACTTTAGCTTTGCCAGTAGTATCCAGTATTTGTTTAGTCCTAGGGTCCAAAAGTTACTGACCTCTGATCCAGTAGACCTGTTGATTAGCTTGCTGTCCACTTTTTAGTATTGCTTCTCAAACAGTACTTGACTTTTTAAAAATACCCTAGGTATTCGACAAACTATGAAATTCTGCCAACAGTCATATTACTCTCATTTCTAACGTATCATCATCTAAAATGTTTACAATTTTATGCTTCCTAAGAACTTTTTGATTTAGATTAGTATGGTAATTTAGCAGTTTATATATATATAATGTGTACATACAATATATACGGAATCTGAAACAGAGTTAGGGCCAGTGGCCGGAAGCCACTTATCAGTAGAGTAAGGCCTAAACTGTGTAGTAGAGAAAAAAGTTGCCTCAGACATCTGTGGAATGTATAGGATATATTTAGGTGCAAGTAGGTTGGGACTGAGTCCTAGAGTGTTCTAGAATGTAATGAAATGTTAAAAGGCTTCTGTTTAAACTTAGGTTTTTAAAATTTTTTTAAATTATTTCTTT
Organism: Neophocaena asiaeorientalis asiaeorientalis; assembly: GCF_003031525.2. Classification (NCBI taxonomy): domain Eukaryota; kingdom Metazoa; phylum Chordata; class Mammalia; order Artiodactyla; family Phocoenidae; genus Neophocaena; species Neophocaena asiaeorientalis. Next base: position 1,981,236 of record NW_020175436.1, on the reverse strand, counting down.
TATTTTTGGCTGCGTTGGGTCTTCATTCCTGCGTGCAGGCTCTCTCTGGTTGCAGCGAGCGGGGGCTACTCTTTGTTGCGGTGCGCGGGCTTCTCATTGCGGTGGCTTCTCGTTGCGGAGCACAGGCTCTAGGCGCACAGGTTTCAGTAGTTGTGGCTCGCGGGCTCTAGAGCGCAGGCTCAGTCGTTGTGGCTCACGAGCTTAGTTGCCCTGCGGCATGTGGGATCTCCCCAGACCGGGGCTCGAACCTGTGTCCCCTGCATTGGCAGGCGGATTCTTAACCACTGCACCACCAGGGAAGTCCGACTTAGGTGTTTTTAATTGAAGGGAGGTTTTATTTTTAACACTTGTGCTGCTTCTAACTATTGTTACCAACTCGGGTCCTTGAACTCTTTTATTAATAGAAATTGATAAGAGGCCAGATAAGGAATTCAGACAAGGCTTTATTGGGACTCATGCTGTAGCATTGAGGGAGCAAAAACAAGTAACAGGTGCCCCTACTCGCTCCCTGAGGAGGGTGGGCTGGTTCCTTAAATAGGGTGAGCTTAGGGGGCGGATGGGTGGGTGGGGCCAGAGGCGTGGCTTAGGTGGTCTGCCCACCCCCCTTGGCGGTGCTGTGTGCAGGGATCATGCACAGTACCCTGCTTTTGCTCTTGGCACCTTAGAAGTGGCAGTTGGTTGGTGGCCTTTTGGTATCTTATTGGTCATAATTGCCCCAGGTGCAAGTACAAGCACTCCGGTAAAAGATCCGAGGTCCCAGTCTATCTCAATATCAAATCTGCCTTATGCTGAGCGGGGCAAGGCAGTGAGACATAGAAGGCAGTAAGATTTCCAGGATACCATTCTTGCCGGGCTTATCTGCATCCTGCTTTTCTGGCCCCTTCTCAGGCTACTTTGTTTGTTTTTCATTTCTCAAGTTGAGATTCCTCAGAGCTCTCAGTTTTCTATCTATACGTACTTCCTAGGTGATTTTATCCAGTCTCTTGGCTTTAATACCATATACATGCTGATATCCCACAAATACACATCTTCAGCTTGGAACAGTTTGCTTTATAGTAAATCTAATATGGAATGTAGCTTTTTTTAAAAAGAAAAATGAATTTAAATTTTTTAATAAAAAGGATTTTTTAAAGAAATGTTACAGAAGAAATGAAAAGCTTGGATTAACTTGCTTGTGTATGCAGTATGTACACTTTATTTTCAAAAACAATTTAAAAATAATTATTAAGATACAATTCACATATCATAAAATTCACTCTTTGAAAGTGTACAATTCAGTGGTTTTTGGGATAGAATTGAATATACTAAACCACTACCTAATTTTAGAACATCTTCGTCACCCCAAAAAAGAAAGCACACATCCACTAGCAGTCACTCCACATTCTCTCTTCCCCTCAGCCCATAGCAACTACTAATTTATCTTCTGTCTATGGAGTTGCCTTTTCTGGACATTTTGTATAAAAGCAATCATATATGTGGCCTCTTGTGTCTGGCTTCTTTCACTTAGCATAATGTTTTCAAGTTTCTTTCATGTTGTAGTTTATATTAGTACTACAGTCCTTTTTATGACTGAATAATATTCCATATTAGACTATGTACTCTGTTGAATAATATTCTATTGTGTGTATTGTATGCCACATTTTGTTTATCCATTCATCATCTGATAGCTATTTCTGTTTCCTCTTTCTGGCTATTGTGAATAATGCTGCTTACATAGCCAATCTCTTAAAAGGATATAAAAGACCTGTTAATAACTACCCCCAGGAAGTGTGGGAGGGTACTAGGTGATTTTTTTTTTAACCGTGTGCATATATTATTTTTTAACTAAAACAAAAAACCCACTATCAGTAATAGCATGACCTTGGATATGTAATTGTACTTCTCTGGGTTTCAGTTTTCTAATTGTAAATAAAATCAGACTAAATATTTGTCATGGTCTTTTTCAGTTCTCAAATTTTATGTAAATGAGTGATAGTATTACAGGAATTTTTTCTTCATGAATGAAAGACGTATTCTTTATAACTAAAGTGTAACTTTCTCTTTATTTTCATCATAGGACCTTGAGTGATTATTACAATGGAAGAAACCAATAATTTCAAGACACCAAGCAGATTATCTGAAAAAAAGAAATCTGGTAAGATATAAACCTTTCTTCTTTGTTATTGCTATCAGAAATATCTTTCTATTATTATAGTTTGATCCTTTAATTATTATCTATCACACATGAACAATTTTAGCATAAGTCCTCTTTATAATGTTGATCTTAAGAAATAAGACTTCTTTTATAGGCCAGAGTTTGGTCATCTATGAGTTAATTTTATTGACATTCTAACAGATTTGTAGGTTCTCCCTGGTGAAGAACCAACTTAACTTGGACCATTAAGGAACTGCTTTACCTTTCCACCTCTCACACACGGAAAGGTATTGTCCAAGGCAATTCAATGGACAAAGGGTAATCTTTTCAATAAATAAAAACAATTGGATATCCATATGCAAATCAACCCTTAGCTCACATAATATGGAAAAATGGCCAAAATTATAAAATTTTTGGAAGATAACATAGGAGAAAATGTTTTGTGCTCTTAGTATATAGATTTTTGTATATTGACTTTGTGTCCTGCAACCATACTAAACTCACTTACTCTATTAGGTTTTTTGTAGATTGCTTAGGATATTGTACATAGTTGGTAATGTAGATGAATAAAGACAGTTTTACTTTTTTTTCCCCGTCTTTGTTACTTTATTTCTCTTTTCTTTCCTTATGGTACTGGCTCCAGTATATATTTGAATAAAGAGGTATGAGAAGACATACTTGCCTTGTTCCTAATGAAGTATTTATGTTAGATGTAGGTTTTTCCAAGATGCCCTTAATCAGGTTGAGGAATTTTCCTTTTATTCCTGGTTATTATCATTAATGGGTATTGAACTTTGTCAAGTGCTTTTTCAGTATCTGTTAAGATAAAGTTTTCCTTTTTAAACTGTTCTTGTGGTAAATTATGTTAATTTTTAAATCTCAAACCAACCATTCATTCCTGGGGTAAAGCCAATACATTGGCCATAATGTATTGCTTGATTCAATTTGCTAATATTTTCTATGTTCATGAGAGATATTGACTGTATGGAGTGTCTGTCTAGTTTTGGTATCAGGGTATTTTGTATTCATAAAGTAAGATGGGAAGTGTTTCCTTCTTCTTCTTGAAGAGTATTTGTAGAAATGACAGTATTTCTTAACTGATAGAATTTACCAGGAAAACCATGTGGGCCTGGAGTTTTCTTAGTTTAAAATATTAGAAAAATTTTAACTGTGACTTCACAGTTAATAGATGTAGGGCTATACAGGTTATCTATTTCTTCCTATGTAAGCTCTGTTAGTGTTTTTTCAAGGCGTTTGTCTGTTCTAAGTTGTCAAAGTTACTGGCATAAAGTTATTTGTGATATACTCTTATTACCCTTCTAATGTTGGTAGGATTTGCAGTGCTATCGCTTTTTTCATTTCTGGTACTGGTATTTTATATTTTCTTTCTTTCTTTCTTGATCAGTCTGACTAGAGGTTTATCTATCTTGGTGGATGTTTCATGCACTTGAAAAGATATTTTCTGCTGTTGTTGGGTGCAGTGTTCCATAAGTGTCAGTTAGGTCAAGCCGGTTGACTTGTTTATGTTGTTTTGTTCAAATCTTCTGTATCCTTACTGATTTTTCTGTTTACTTATTCTATTACTGAGAGAGGAGTGTCTCCAGCTACAATTGTGGATGTGTCTTTTTTTCAATCCTATCAGTTGTTGCTTTACGTATTTTGAAACTTGTTATTAGGTACCATATACATTTAGGATGGTAATTGTTGTACCCTGTTCATAGTCCACTTTATGTGGTATCAATAGAGCCACCCAGTTTTATTTTGTTTAGTGTTTTGATGGTATATGTTTTCCAACCTTTTACTTTTAACATATTTTATCTTTATATTTAAAGTGAATTTATTATAGACAGCATGTAGTTATGTGTTGTTTTGTTTTTATCCATTCTGACAACTTCTGTCTTTAATTGGAATGTTTAGGCACTAGCGACATGTGGCAATTTAAATTGAGGTTCAAATGAAATAAAATTAAATTACAAATTTAGTTCCTCAGTTTTGCTAGCCACATTTCAAGTGCTCAGTAACCACATGTGACTAGTGGCTCCCTTCCTGGACAACACAGATATAGAACATTTTCATCAAGACAGAAAGTTCTATTGGACAACACTGTTCAGACCATTTACATTTAATGTAATTCTGCATGGTTGGATTTAAACCTACTATTTTGCTCTTGTCTCATAGCTCACTGATGATTTCTTTATTTTTTTTCCTAATCTTTTTCTCAGTGCTTCATTTTTGGTAGTTTCTGTTGCTTCGTCTTAAAATTTAGTTACTTTTTCTTCTGCTTCTCTAAGGTGGTGTTATTATTCATTGTATTTTTCATTCCTTGAAGTTCCATTTGGACCTTTTTTTACATCTTTTTCTTTCCTTGTTATGCTCACATTTTCCTTTACATTATTGAGCATATTTTGGAGATTATATCTTAAGGTTCTTATCTGCTAATTCTACATGACTGCCATTTTGTGGTATGTTTCTGTTGGTTTATTTTTCTCCTGAGATGGGCCGTGGTTTCTTGCTTCTTTCATGCCTGGTAATATTTTATGGCTGCTGGACATTTAATATTGTTGAGTGCTGGATTTTGTTATTCCTCTGAAGGGTGTGTGGTTTTGTTATGGTCCAGTTAGGTCACCTGCACATTAGCTTGTTTCTTTTGAGGCTTGCTTGTAAGCTTTGTTCTAAACTTTTTCCATGGGCTAAAATGTAGCTGTACCACTAAGAGTGACTCTTTAGAGGACTTCACTCAATACTCTGTGAGAGTTACCATGCTCTGGCTGATGGTAATTGAACTATTCCTAGACGTGTATAACCTCTGGTAATTGTTTAACCTATTGCTTGCGTTTGGTGCTTTCCTCAGCTTTGGGGGTTTCTGTCCATTCTATGTGCAGGTAACTACTTAGCCAAACGCTCAAAGAGAGACCTCTTGTCAGATCTCTGGAGCTTTTTCTCCCACTTTTTGGCTCCCTCTTTAGTTCTCTATTCCACAAATTATAGCTACTTAAATCTTGTTGACCTCTAATCTCCATCTCCTCAATCTGACAAGGCCTCCGCTGTGTTTCTTTGCACTGCAGCCTGGAAACTACCTTTAAGCAGTAAGTTAGGTCAATGATAGGACTCACCTCATTTGTTTCTCTTCTCTCAGAGTTTACAGTCCTGCTCTGCCAGTTGTCAAGTATCTGAAAACCATTATATCTTGTCAAACTTTCTAGTTGTTCATGGCAAGGTAGCAATTCTGTGAGCAGTTAATTGTTCATTAGCAAAAGTAGGACTCCTCTATCTCATCTTTTTTAATGACTGTATAATACTCTGTAATATAGATATACTATAATTATGACTCTAATGATGAATACGTAGGCTTTTTTGTCTTTTTGCAACCACAAAAGCACATACCGATATTCACATGTATATGCATGCATATATGATAGTAAATAGTTTAGGCTCTGTGGGCCACATTGGAACCTTTTGTTATATTCTTCTTTTTTTTATGATTTTTGCCTGAATCAGTCATTACTATGATGGCTGAAAAATGATATTAAAAAGTTTATTGTCCTCAAAATCTGCTGAACTCTGGATCCAGGCTAAGTCAGTAGGGCTGTGTGGTGCCTTCCATCTGTTGTTGCTTCCTGAAGTCCTGTTTACTGTCTCCAAAAGGCTCAGCTTCTGGAGAAGCTGGAGGTGTGTTTAGAAGGGTATGTTCCCAGGAAGAGAGAGAGATTTGGAGTCCAGACTGATGACAATCAAGTACACTGAATCTGTCTCTCTGTCTCCCCTGTTCTGGCTCCAGAAAAATAAGACAGTCACTAGTGAGATTGGTGCCATTCTGTGTAGTTACTTTCTATACTTTGAATTTTCTCAACTCAGAGATCTTGTCCCTGGTTTTGTCTTTGTTCTAAGGCCTCCTCAATTTCTCATTTTTTTCTGGACATGGAATCTAGATCTTCGATTTTGAAACCAGAATTGAACTCTTGACTCTAGAACCCTGGTTTCTTTAGCAAGTTGCTCTCTGGAATCAATCCCACGATAACGGTTGTTCATAAATGCCTTGATGAGGGTGTGTAATTGAGAGGAGTATAGCTGATATGACACTGTCTGTCTTTTCTACTTTGAATCTTCTTTCAGGGTGATCTTGGTCTTGCCTTGATTCTAAGTCCTACTCAGGTTCTGATCTTTTCTGGAATCAGTTCCTAGCTCTTCGATTCTGAAACCAAATCTGTATTCTAGACTCTTCAGTGTTATTAAAGGCAAGTCTTCGTTTGGTAGCATAACCTGGGTAAGTTTTTTGGTTGAAAGCATTGATGAGGATTTTCAGTTGATCTTCTGTGAATTTGGTGCAGCTGTGTCTACACTTCATTGCCATGGTGTTGTTTGGAGAGTTGTCTTGGGCCATGTTGGAAGAGAGTCATGAAATCTAAGGATTTGACCAAGAGACCTTCTTTATCTATTTTTTAACAAGGCTTTTAAAATGTAAAAATCGATTCTTAGCTTGTGGGCCATACAAAAACAGACCGTTTACTGACCCCTGCTTTAGTGTTACTGTCAGATCGAGCTCTAAAAGTAGACTTGGTCAAAGGGTATCCATTTAAAATTAGGATAGATAGTGTCAAATTGCTTTCCAAGACTTTGCCAGTTAATACTCTTTAAGAATAATATATTGAGAATGGTAGGATGCATCTGTAGACGTCTTTTCAAATACTAATTTTATCTTTTATTTCTCTTTCTGACGTTTAGCATTGTGTTTAACTCCATGCATAAATATTCCTGCCTCTCCGTTTATGCAGAAGCTTGGCTTTGGTACTGGGGTAAATGTCTACCTCATGAAAAGGTGAGTGTAAGATTTCAGATGAGTGTTTTTACATGGAACCATAGTTCCACTGTACTTGGAGACAAAAAGGAATATGAAAATTCAAATATTTAGATTTGAGGTATGTTCATAACTTTGCCAGAGCTCTGCCTGGTATACTTTTCTCCTAGCTTCCTCCTGATGGATTATTAAAGGAGAAGTAATTTACCTTGTAATTTTTCCTTGGCTTGTTTAAGAAGGGAAGAGGACAGAGGAGAGGGGTTCCTGTGTGTTACCAGTGTTGGGGGATATCAGTGATTATTAATCCCTTCTATCTGGAGAGTTGCCTTCTCAAGATATTCTCTTCTAAAGAAGTAAAAGTTTTTTTATTTCTTATGTCATCATTGTTAAGTAAGAAGGACAAATATGTGATTTTAAAGTAGGAAAATCGTATTAAAAGAAAAATGAAATAGAATAGGGGCTAATAGCTAATAATATTACACATGACAACAAACACATTTTATTAAAAGTTGTTTTATTCATTACTCTGTACCTATTTTCATGTTTATTAAGTGGCAAACAATTAAGCCATTATGTATTGCTTAATGTGTTCTTGGAATCAGCCTGACTAGTCCAACCCAGCAGGTCATTAGCTTCTCTAGGTTTTTATTGTTTCCGAATAGAAATACTGTAATAAAAAGCTAATGAATTGAGAATAGCATAGCAGTTATATATAAGTGGGTATTCTTGAAGCATTTTTGCAGTTTAAACACCCCCTTTGTGTGTTTGTATGCTATAAGCTTTGTGAACTTTCATTTTTTAATGTCTAAAACTTGTCTAAGTTATTTTGAAAGAAAAAATTTCTCACAGGTTCATGGCTAGTCTCATTTTTCTCCCTTTTAAAAAATATTTTTAAAAAGTGAAGTGTGTTGTTAACAAAGTTATACTGTATGTGACTTAATTAGGAAGTTTCAGGTGACTGATTGAAAACAGCAGTTCCTGCCTGAGCCCCCCAGTCTTCAGGGTGGCCCTGTTAGCTTGGGATTTTCCTTTACCGGTAGCCTAGAGATTTCCTTTGCTTCTCAGGTGAACTGGATCCTCTGTTTTTCTGTATCTCATGTCTTAGTATTTCTTGGTTTACATCTCATTTTGGTTGAGGACATTTGGTAGCGCCCCATGAAAAGATGCACAGAAGATACATTTTTGAGAATTTGCATTTCTAAAAACGTTCTCATTTTACCCTCATACTTGAATGGCCTTTTTTGTTTTTCTGGGTTATGATTCTCATTCAGAAGTACTTTTCCTCCAGAATTTTGAGGACATTGTTCGGGTGTTGCTGTTGAGAATTCTGAAGCCCTTCTGACTACTGATTCTTTTTATGTATCTGTTCTATATTATCTGTTCCTCCCACTGTAATTTCACAATGACGTGCATGGGTGTGAGCCTCTTGGAAACTGAAAATTCCTGTTCTTAAATTTTTGAGAAATTATTTCTTTAAATTACTTTGCTGATCATTTTACCCTTTTTTTTAGTTAATTAATTAATTAATGGCTGCATTGGGTCTTCATTGGCATGCAGGCTTTCTCTAGTTGCGGCGAGCGGGGGCCTCTCATTGCGTTGGCTTCTCGTTGTGGAGCATGGGCTCTAGGCACGCGGGCTTCAGTAGTTGTGGCACGTGGGCTCAGTATGTGGTGCGCAGGCTCTAGAGCGCAGGCTCAGTAGTTGTGGCTCACAGGCTCTAAAGCGCAGGCTCAGTAGTTGTGGCCATGGGCTCAGTTGCTCCACAGCATGTGGGATCTTCCCAGACCAGGGCTTGAACCCTCATCCCCTGCACCGGCAGGCGGATTCTTAACCACTGCACCACTAGGGAAGTCCCATCACCCCTGTTTTTCTGTTCTCTGTCTTGGAACTCCTATTATGGATGTTGGATTTACTGGACTGATCGCTATTCTACCTTTATTTAATTTATTTTTTTGGTCTGTTTTTCTGTTTTCTTTCTCTTTTTGTTCTATTTTCTGGGAGATTTCCCCAACTTCATCTTCTGATACTTCCATTGAGTTTTTCATTTTTGTCTATCTTGTTTTTAATTAATTATCTGAAAGTTTTCCTGTTTAAGATGGCATCCTTAGTCTTGTGGGGATGCTAGACATGTTGTATATCTTGACCTGGATGTTGATAACACAGGTATATACACGTGTGAAAACTCACTGAGCATTTAGGGTGCATTTGGTCGTGAATTACTCTGTTCCTGCATGGTTCACAGGTTCTCAACCATGTCAGTCAACCTTAGGCTGAAGACCCTCTGCTTTTTCCTCTTTCAAAGCCAGTCTTCCATCTTCAGAAGCTGGGGGTTAGAGGATGGGCAGCTGCCTGCTGATACAGAATCGAGGATCGTATCTAGGAATGCACCTGCTTTTAAAACAACTTTCAAGAAGTTCATTGGGCCTGTTAAGTCAGTTACTTTCAACTGCTTTTCAAGCTTCCGAGACTTTGTTGCTGTTGTCTCCTCTTCATTATTTCCATCCTTGTCAGTCGGTGTATGTCTTAAAGTATTCATTTGTTTTTATTTTAGAGGTGCCTGAGAGGGATCAAAATTATATGTGTATGTTCAGGCTATCATTTCAATTCAGAAGTCTACATTTTTTACTGTCAAATTTGCATTGCTAGATAAAACCCAACATAGTTTTGTTCTATTATTATTTTTTAATAAATGGATAGATTGATTTTACTATTTGTTTAGAATATTTGCATCTCTGATATAAGTAAAATTAGCTTGTGATTTTTCCTTTTCCTTTCCTTTTTCCTTGTGATTTTCCTTGTCCCTGTTTGATTTTTTTATTAAGGTTATATTAGACTCATAGTCCTTTTTCATTCTATTCCCTGGAACAGTTTGTATGGGATTGAATAATGTGTTCCTTTAAAATTTAGTAAACTCACCTATTAAATTATCTAGGTTTTGTGTTTCTTGAGGGAAAATTTTAAACTCTTGATTACATTTCTTCTTTTATCAGTTTTCTTAGATTTTTTAAACAAATTTGTCCATTTTGTCTTTTAAATATATTGGCCTTAAAAGTTTTAGTATTTATTCACTTATATATTTTTTAATCTCTGCTGAATATGTCCCCATTTTTGTTTGCAATATTATTTGTGTCTCCTTTTGTTTTTTTCCTCGTGAGGTCTCAACAGAAATTTGCCTGTTTTATTAGTATTTTAGTGAACCAACTTTTAACTTGGCAAAGTTTTATTCAGATTTTGTAAATACATTCTTGTCATTCTGTAGGTTAGGATATGTTATAGAAAAGGTGAAGATGGACTTGCTCACTGAATTAATTCTAAATAATCGAGAGCTATGGGTGGGGTACCCCTTGAAACTTGAAAAATATATTTTTCATATTAAAATGAGATGGAAGAGGTGTCCGTAAATGCTATTGTTATCTAAAACTGGAGGTTTAAGAACAATTTAGATAAACTTATGCATGATCGATATATATGAATTAAGAAATCTAGTGATCCTTTGAATACATGTTTTTTGATTTTAAACAGAGGTTCTGCAATCATAGAGCTGTGCTCATGAGGTAGTACAGAGCTAAATGGGCTGTTGGTTCAATCTGTTGTTTTACCTTCTTATGGTTGAACTTTTAGTCTTTAACTTTTGAGGCTCTTTGACTAGCTTTTGTGCCCATATGCTGCATACACTTTGTCCTTTGTAATTTGCCATACTCATAAACGCCTACCTTACCAGCTGAACAAACCTTTCCCTGACTTTGTTTTACCTGTTTGTTTATTTAGGCCTCGAAACATTTATACCTTAAATATTCTTAAAACACCTGAATCTTCCTAGAAAATAGAAATTTACATTTTTTCTTATTTTTATGTTTATTATTATCTCCCTAAACACATGTATATGGTGAGAGGTATATAAGATGAATTGCTAAGTCTGTTAGAGGCACAGTATTTGTTGGTGAAGAACAGTCTGTTATTCTTTGCATGGTTATATATGAGCCAAATGTGTATCTTCTTTAGATTGTTTCTTAGATATTAGTGTTTATTACTTTAACATTCTGTAACGCATATTTGGTACATATAGTTAAATGCTTTTTGAGTAGTTGGTAGTTTGACATGCTTGAATGAAAAAATTAGAAAATAGTATAGTAATTTTGAAGTTTAAAATTTATAACATTTCATCTTTTTCCTTTTAGTTTTCTCTTTTTAACCCTTCCCTTCCAGTAATAGATATCAGACTTCTCTTGTAATCAATAGATTTATCAGATATAAGTACCCAATTAAAGAGGATGTATAACAGAAGTGTTGATAGTCTAAAATATTTTAACTATTCTTTTAAAGAAAACAACGAATTATTATTAAGTCCTTTTCAAAATTTGGAAGTTCTTATTAGTCATTTGAAATGTATTATGGTTATTAATCTTTCTGTACATTTTTGATTAATTATTTTTTAAGATCTCCAAGAGGTTTGTCTCGTTCTCCTTGGGCTGTGAAAAAGATTAATCCTAGATGTAATGATGATTATCAGAGTATGTATCAAAAGAGACTAACTGATGAAGCTAAGATTTTGAAAAGCCTTAATCATCCAAACATTATAGGTAAGTTTAGATTTATTTGGTAACAGTATCTGGTATAGTATTCTGTTTATCCAGAAATGGTTTATATAATATCTTAACTGGTTTCACTAATAAAAATGAAGAGGGTAGTGATGGAGTTTGGCAAGAATCAAATTAATGTGAACATTCTAAAATAAAAATTAGTGGGAATTCCCTGGTGGTCCAGTGGTTAGGACCCTGTGCTTCCACTGCAGGGAGCACCGGTTCAATCCCTGGTCGGGGAACTAAAATCCTGTAAGCCGTGCGGCTTGGCGAGAAAAACAAAAAAAAATTAGTATATGTTTTTAGATGCTTAAGTATATATTTAAAACTTCATGGGAGTACATATAGTCATTTATGGTGCTGGTAGTATGGAGAATTCAGGAATGTAATATATTCATTTACATCATTTCCTTATTTTAATTTTTAATGTAACTAGGGCTGGTGAAACCATTATATTTAGGAAGGCATTGAGTATTAAAAAATATCTCAATTTGTGATACTATTGGCAAACACTGAAGGCATTTTAAATTAGATCTACTGAATGAGTTTTGTAAATAATAGCTATTTCATTTTATATTTGACAGTGTTAATCCAGATCTGTATTCAGTCACATTACTGTAAAAAACTTAAATACTGTTGTTCTTCCCTATTCCAGTAACAAAATGTCGTGTTTTCTTTAAGGTTACCGTGCCTTCACTAAAGCTAGCGATGGTAGTCTATGTCTTGCTATGGAATACGGAGGTGAAAAGTCTCTGAATGACTTAATAGAAGAACGAAATAGAGATAGCCGAGATCCTTTTCCAGCAGCCATAATTTTAAAAGTTGCTTTGAATATGGCAAGAGGGTTAAAGGTAACTATGCTATTATATATATATATATTTTTTTTTTTAAGATTTATTTATTATCTATTTATTTTTGGCTGCGTCAGGTCTTAGTTGTGGCACACGAGATCTTTGTTGAGGCATGCGGGATCTTTCATTGTAGTGGGTGGCCTTCTCTCTAGTTGTGGCATGTGGGTTTTCTCTTCTCTAGTTGTGGCATGTGGGCTCCAGGGCACGTGGGCTCTGTAGGTTGTGGCATGCGGGCTTTCTAGTCGAGGTGTGAGCTCAGTAGTTGTGGCGTGCTGACCTAGTTGCCCCGCAGCATGTGAGATCTTAGTTCCCTGACCAGGGATTGAACCTGCGTCCCCTGCACTGTAAGGCGGATTCTTTACCACTGGATGACCAGGGGAATCCCATGCTATTATATTTTAAATTAGTTTTGTGGGACCTGAAGAAACTAAATACTTTATTTATTTATTATTTAAAATGTTGTGTTTAATTTCTGCTGTACATCAAAGTGACTCAGTTATACTTATATATTCTTTTTCATTATGGTTTATCATAGGATATTGAATATAGTTCCCTGTGCTATACAGTAGAACCTTGTTATTTATCCATCCTATATATAATAGTTTGCATCTGCTAATCCCAAACTCCCAATCCTTCCCTCCCCTACCCAGCCTCCCCCTTGGCAACCACAAGTCTGCTGTCTATATTTGTGAGTCTGTGTCTACTTTGTAAATAAGTTCATTTGTGTAATATTTTAGATTCCACATATAAGTGATAATCATATGGTATTTGTCTTTCTCTTTCTGACTTACCTAGTATGATAATCTCTAGGTCCATCCATGTTGCTACAAATGGCATTATTTCATTCTTTTTAATGGCTGAGTAATGTTCCAGTGTGTGTGTGTGTGTGTGTGTGTGTGTGTGTGTGTGTGTGTGTGTGTGTGTGTACACACATCTTCTTTATCCATTCATCTGTCGATGAACAGATACTAATATACCTAATTACAAGGTGGAATTTTTTTCCCAAAGAGGGAGTTGCTTTAAGTTAAAGTCTTTATAGAATCTCTCACACTGAAGAGTGCACTGTTTATTTATTTTGATCAGCAAAGTATTGTTAGAGGCCTTCACACCTTCACATAGCCTTAAATAACCCAAGTTAGGAAGTTTTGCTTATAGAGATTGCGTGTTAGATTTAGTTAAATGGACTAATATATTTAAAACAAATTTAGTCATTATTCCTGGGGGTGTACTCTAACCCTCTGTTGCTATAAACAAGCCTTTCAAAGATTTTTTTGTGAGATACTAAGTTTTGGACATGGTGAATATACATCTATAGGTCAAGTGAAAAAAGTGCTCTCAATGTTATGCAAACAAATTATTGTGCCTTTGAGTAGACATACTGTAAGAAATAAGTAAGAGATAAAAAGAATTCTGTATCCTAAATAACTTAAGTAATTATGGCTCCAGAAAATTGTTGGATGACTCAGAAAACAGATTATGTAATGATACTGATGTCAGAGTTGCATGTTAAGAATTCAAATAAAGTTGTTTCATGAAATGTGAAGCTGGAAAAAGGCAATATTTCTAAATATATATTTTAATATGTGTATAGAAAAACTGATTTTAAATAGGTAGGCTGAACTAAATTAATAATTTGAATTATTTAATAAATAATTATTTTAAATGTGTATAATGGAATTAATAAATTACATTATAAATATATTTGAGCATATTCAATTTATGGTTAGCAACATTTAAATTAAGCACAGTAAGTGTTCCAAGTTAAATACCAAGAACTGTTTCTGCATCAGTTTCAGGCCCAGCTCACAGTAGATGCCCAAACGCTGATGAATGAAAAAATAACAGTTTTGCAGGACATTTTTGATTATGGATGAATATCATCACTTGGCAATTCTAAGAAAGAGTTAATGTGTAAAACAAAATATAGTCTTAGATTACATTACTCCTTCATCTTCTGCTTGTGAATTATTTGTAGCATTATCTCAACAATTTGAGGAAACCCTGTGTCATTGTGAAGATTACAAAATTATTTCTAAAAATTACTAGCCTCAAGTAAATTGTAGTATATTTTGAAATCTGCAGTAGCATCTTTGATGTAAAAGTATGTGAGGTGGGTTTGAAAATTAAAAGTTAGCTTATCTATAAACAGACATCAGTTTCCAAAGAATCTTTCAGATTTCTGGTCAGTGTAGCAGACCAAGACAGCTTGGGATGATCCCTTCTCTAGCTTCGAATAATTTGAAATGATGGACAGATATAAGCCTGTAGGTTAGGACGGGCATTCAAGTTGTTATTTTTGTTTGAGAGTTATCATATTTTTTAATTAGTTTGTATTTTTTGCTCAGATGTGTTAAATTTTCCACTATTTTAGTATTTGCACCAAGACAAGAAGCTGCTTCATGGAGATATAAAGTCTTCAAATGTTGTTATTAAAGGTGATTTTGAAACAATTAAAATCTGTGATGTAGGAGTCTCTCTACCACTGGATGAAAATATGACCGGTAAGTAGAATTCTAATTTTTTTTTAATAAATTTATTTATTTATTTTTATTTTTGGCTGTGTTGGGTCTTTGTTGCTGCATGTGGGCTTTCTCTAGTTGTGGCGAGCAGGGGCTACTCTTCGTTGCGGTGTGCAGGCTTCTCATTGCGATGGCTTCTCTGTTGCGGAGCACAGGCTCTAGGTGCGGGGGCTTCAGTAGTTGCGGTGCAGGGGCTCTGTTGCTCTGCGGCATGTGGGATCTTCCCGGAGCAGGGTTCGAACCCATGTCCCCTGCGTTGGCAGGCGGATTCCTAACCACTGCGCCACCAGGGAAGTACCAAGAATTCTAATTTTTAAAATTGCTTTTATACAGTATTTAAATTTCTAATTTTTACATATTTAAAAAGGTAATAAGTTCACATTCTTCAAAAATCAAAAACTATGAATAAAAAGTGTACAATAAAAAAAAATCCCTTCTTTTATGTCTCTCTTCTACTCAGCCTCTAGCCCCCTTTCTTGCCACACACACAATATAAATTATTGGTTTCTCATTAGTATATATTTTAATTGAAGATGTGGGGAGCTATTTCTAACCTGGATTGGGATTTTTAAGTGGTAAAAGATCTGGGAATAGAAAACAAAATTTTTATAAGGTTTTGTAAAGGAATTCATTTAGCATCAGCATAGTGACAAGATTTGGGAAACTGCTAGAAGAAACTGGAGTGGGAGTAGGAAAGAAAAGTGCCAGTTAAGGCCTGTCTTCTGCTTTTTGCCTCTTGGCCCACCGCACCTCATTCTTCTCTCTTTATTGTGAATATTGACCATTCTCTTCTCAGAGAATTTAAGATATGTTCTTTTTTTTTTTATACCTTCTTTGAATATTGTTTTCCATTATGGTTTATCATAGGATATTGAATATAGTTCCCTGTGCTATACAGGAGGACCTTGTTGTTTATCCATCCTCTATATAAAAGATTACATCTGCCAACCCCAACCTCCCACTCCATCCCTCCCCCAGGCCCCTCCCCCTTGGCAACCACAGTCTGTTCTCTATGTCCATGATTCTGTTTCATAGATAGGTTCATTTGTCTCATTTTAGATTCTACATATAAGTGATATCATATGATATTTGTCTTTCTCTTTCTGACTGACTTCACTTAGTATGATAATCTCTAGTTGCATCCATGTTGCTGCAAATGACATTATTTCATTCTTTTTCATGACTGAGTAGTATTCCATTGTATATATGTACCACATCTTCTTTATCCATTCATCTGTCGATGGACATTTAGGTTGTTTCCATGTCTTGGCTATTGTGAATAGTGCTGCTGTGAACATAGGGGTGCATGTATCTTTTTGAATTATAGTTTTGTCTGGATATATGCCCAGAAGTGGGATTACTGGATCCTAATGGTAATTCTAGTTTTAGTTTTCTGAGGAACCACAATACTGTTTTCCACAGTGGCTGCACCAGCTTACATTCCCACCAACAGTGTAGGAGGATTCCATTTTCTCCACACCCTTTCCAGCATTTATTTGTACACTTTTTAATGATGGCCATTCTGACCAGCATGAGGTGGTACCTCAGTGCAGTTTTGATTTGCATTTCTCTAATAATTACTGATGTTGAGCATATTTTCATGTATCTATTGGCCGTCTGTATTTCTTTGGAGTAATGTCTATTTAGGTCTTCTGCCCATTTTTCTATTGAGTTGTTTGTTTTATTGTTGTTGAGTTGTATGAGCTGTTTGTATATTTTGGAAACTAATCCCTTGTCATTCACATTGTTTGCGAATATTTTCTCCCATTCTGAAGGTTGTCTTTTTGTTTTGTTTATGGTTTCCTTTGCTGTACAAAAGCTTGTAAGTTTGATTAGGTCCCATTTATTTATTATTATTATATTTTTGTTTTTATTTCTGTTGCCTTGGGAGACTGACCTAAGAAAACATTGGTGCGATTTATGTCATAGAATGTCTTGCCTATGATCTCTTCTAGGAGTTTTATGGTCTCTTGTCTTATGTTTAAGTCTTTAAGTCATTTTGAGTTTATATTTGTGAATGGTGAGTGGGTGTGACAGGGTGCAGCTGTACAGCTTCCCCAATACCACTTGCTGAAGAGACTGTAGGGAATCTAAGATATGTTCTTGTTGAGAAACAAAAACAAAAAAGCAAAAGCCTTAAAGAGAAAGCCTCTGCTTTCAACATATTATTTAATAAATAATATTTAAATTTACCTCTTTATATAAATATAAGGTAGAGGGAAGGCTAATGATACTGTTTCGAACTTATGTACATCTTAATTTCTAGTTAAAGTCTACAAGTTGAATTGAAGGGAAAAGCCAAGATAAATAGATTGACTTTATAATGATGTCTGTAATCATTAATAAAGATAGAACTGGCATGAACCCTTAGGCTAAATAACTGGTACAAGGTTGAAACTTCAGCAAATAAAAGGAGAAATTGTCAAAAAGAATAAAAATAAGATTTTTTTTAGCATAATTTTCTCAATCCTTAATAGATCTAATAGACAAAACTAAGATGTAAAAGATCTGAGTAAATAATAAGTTCAATCTCTATGCATTAGAATATTTATCAAAATTGACCATATACTAGTTAAGTTACAAAAGAAAATCTCAGATTACAAAAAGTAGAAATAGACTAAAGGTTAACATTCATTATCCTCAGTGCTATAAATATAGAAATTGGTAGTACGGTTGGAAACAAAAATTCAGGAATTTAATATAATTGTATATAGTTCTTGGCCAAAAGAAGTGAAATTCCAGTTACACGCTATTTAGAAAATAATGAGAATGTAAGGACAAATCGAAACCTATTTGATATGGTCAAAAATACTCAAAGGAAAACATTTTCATTATTTAACCTTTATGAAATTGAGTATTCAACTGAAATCAGGAAAAAAAATGAAGCTGTAAAAGAAAGGAGAAATTAATGAATGAGAAAATCTATAAATTCTATAATATCCCAGTATGATCTATGTTATTGTAGAACATTTCAAAGAGAATGTAAAATTTATCCTTGAGGATACATGTTCAAACACAGCCAGGAAAATTCTGTGAAAGAGTGTTAGTAGGAATTTTCCTGACCAGATGTTAAGTATTATAAAGCTATAGTAATTAAAGCCATGATACTCATGCCAAACTAGGCAGAAAATTTTAACTTAAGAGTCAAGAGATAGTTCCCAAATATATAAAATTTGTTATATGATAAGGGTGACATTTTTGTATTAGAAAGAGGTAGTTGAGTCCGTAAATGATGGTGTCTGGTCATTTTAGAGAAAGTTGTTTTCTATCCTCACACTCCCTGTAGATCAAAGATTAAAAAAAAAAAGTAGCAGAAAAAATTTTTGGTAAATATTTCCTTAATGTTGGGCTTAAGAAGGACACCAGAGGTAGAAACCATTTGTTTAAAAAAAGTCATGACTACTGAAAATTCTTTGAAAAATTTCTCTATGTTAGTTTGAGCAACAGTATAGATTAATATACTCTCATACACTACGTAGAAGTTGCGATTGGTGTATCATTCAGGTTAAGATAAGTTTTGCTATGGTAACATAGACCCTCAAAAACCTCAGTGCCTTAAACCAAGGCTTATTATTCAAGCTACATGTCCATTAGGGCTGTGTTCCATGTCATTCACGCGTTAGGACCTAAGCTGCTAGGACATCCACTATATGGAATACTGCCATCGTTGTGTGGAAGGTAAAAAAAACTCTAGAGCTGCACTGTCCACTACAGTAGCCACTAGCTATGTATGGCTGTTTAAATTAATTAATATTTAAAATTTTTTTAAATTCATTTTCTCAGCCACTTTAGGCACATTTCAGGTACTCAGTAGCTATGTGTGGTTAGTGGCTACCATATTGGACAATGCAGATACAGAACATTTTTATCATCACAGAAAGTTCTGTTGGACAGTGCCACCCTAGAAAGTCTTGCACTAACAATTAAATGCTCCAGCTTAGAAATGACACAAGTCACTGACTGGAACTAGTCAAATGGCTTCACCCAGCCATGACAGGCCAGAAAGTGTGGTCCTTCTGTGTGTTGAGAAGGTGGTCCTTCTGTGCGTGTAGAAAGTGGAGAGCATGAACTGCTTGACGTACAGCACTAGTAACTACCACAGTGGTGTAGCCTTTTCAGAGGGCAGTTGGAAATACGTATTTCTCTAAAAAACAAAACCCTTAAAAATGTTTATGCCCTTCGATCCTGTAATTTCATTTCCAAGAACACATTCCAAAGAAATAATTGGGCAGTGCAGGTATTTTTTTTTACAATAACCTGGTATATTAATTTCTGGAAAAGTCAAAAGCTAGAACTAGGCTTATAGAAGAAATAGAGTTGGAACAGAAGAATCAAAACCCATGCAACCTTGAGAACAAAGCAATACCCAAAATAGTAACAATCCTAGTAAAAATACTAACACCTTAGATCTTCACTAGCACCCAGTATCATTCAGTGTTGTGTAGCCACGAACCCTGGGTTTGTGCTTCCTTGAAGGTAAATATGAGGGTGTTTATTTTCAATAGATATTTTTCATTAAAATTAAAAGTTTGATCTGGCTTTTTCTATAAAAATGTATCATATCACGTACATGTGGAATCTAAACAATAAACTAGTGAATATCACAAAAAAAGAAACAGACTCACAGATATAGAGAACAAACTAGTGGTTACCAGTGGGGAGAAGGAAGGGAGGAGAGGCAAGATAAGGGTAGGGAATTAAGAGGTACAGACTACTATGTATGAAATAAATAAGCTACAAGAATATGTTGTACACACAGAAAGTATAGCCAATATTTTATAGTAACTATAAATGGAGTATAACCTTTAAATATTGTGAATCACTATGTTGTGTACCTGAAATTTATATAATATCGTACATCAACTATACGTCAATAAAAAATTATAACAAAAAAGTATTTCTAAGCTTGGGGGAAATGTCTTGGCAGCTCTTTTACCTGCACTCTCAGCTTCACCAGATAGTTTAGTGTTAGAGTCAGCGCAGCAGTGCTAAAGCGGTGCTCTGAGGGAGGGCGTTTCTTGCAGGCTAAGGCTTTTTCTTTGTGAGGAAGTTTACTCCTAATCACTTAAAAGATAACATTAACATACTGGGGAAAAAATCACGTAATTAATCTTTTTTACTAGCTGTGTATGAGCTAATTTGTGTTAGAAAAATACACATTGTACCAGAACAGATTTTGCAAGAATGTAAGAGAATGTCCATCAATAAGGAAGGGATGGTGTTATTTATTGTACCACCACACAATAGAATACCATATATCCATTAAAATTATATAGGTTTACATTCGTTGGCATGGAAATATATCTAAATATGTTAAGTGAGATGAACAGATGATAAAATAGCACCTAAAGTATGTATTTACATACACATTAAGAGAAGTTTAAAAAATACTAAATTTTTAAAAGTTTTGTGTTTTAATAGGTAACATAGTCACATATTTCACAACTATAATATACACAGGGTATTTTGTAAAAAGCCCAAATCTTAACCGTGGTAAATTCCAGGTTGATTATTTATTTAGCAAATATTTTTAATACTAAGTACAGTCAGGCGTTGTGCTAGGAACTATAAATGTAGAGGAAAAAAGGATAGACACAGTCCTTACCCTTTTGGGGCTCATAAGCTAGATGGAAAGCAGTCCTTGAATAACTAATACTAAAGTATAATGACCATTATGATGTAAGGAATTTTGTAAACATGACAGTGCCACAACTCAGCCTAGATGTTGAGAAAGGCCTCCCTAAATAATTAATATTTAAGCTGAGAGTTGAAGGATGAGTAGAACCTCCAGTTTCATCAGTTTTCAGTTTGTGTCCATGAGAACTGAAAAAGGTAACGTCCGCTTAAACTCTTTGAGAGTAATAAAGGGCAATAAAATATTTAAGTTGTTTTTGTGTTGACAAGAAGGAATGACCGAACCATTGACTTATGATCTCATCAAACTTTTGTCAGAAAAATTTGTCTTCACAGAGAAGTAAACTTAATTAGTAACATATGTGGGAGAGCCACTTCTATTATGTTTAAAGTCTAAGCACAGACTTGGAGAAATGTATTAAGTGGACATACAGTAAGTACACTTGTGGTTGGCTGGAGTCTCCAATTGGAACTGATATATTAGACCCAGACTTCTAGAAAACTACTCTTTAGCATGGCAGATCCCTGTAGGAATTTGACCTATTTAGAATGGGGTATGAATCCTTCCTTATTGCCACAGTGTCACTGCCCATGTGGACCATGTCTGTAGACTCTTTACCCTGTCATGCATTCCATTAGGGCCTCTTAGATGTGAGGTGATATGGGGGAAAACTTCAAGCAGCTTATGCAGGACATGACTGCCTTCCAAACTTTATCTCCTAAAGCTGGGTTAAGTGAAAAGGCTGTCACAGACACATATTTTGTTCTGGCCACCCAGTGCTGGGTACTGTTCTAGTCTGGCATCATTGTTCTCACTTCATCTTCAGATACAGCCCACTTACTTCTTAGGCAGATTTCCTCAAAATGCTGAATGAATGAATGAGTGCTTGTTGACTGGAATCATCAGTTTCCTGACTTCTGTATCTTCATTTCTTCCTTCTTGGTCTGCCCCTTTAGTTCTCTAAACGTTAGTTTCCTTCTTTCTCCCCTTTCTTTGTAAATTTCTTGAGACTCTCAAGGCAGACTTTCCTTTAGCTCTGAAGATAAGCTTCTTTCATTAAACAGGCTTCCTGTGTTTTTTTTCTACTTCCTGTCTGAAAGTGAATTATATTAATTCAGTTTGTTTTCACTCTAACCTTATTTGTGAGGAAATGGAGATTATAGCAATCAAGTACTGAAAAATTCCATTTTTAGTACAATATACTCTGAAGTGAATGTTCTGTTTGTAAGTGTTTGAGTTTATCCTAGTCATAGCAGAAGTAAAGATTTTTAAATATGAAAAGGAACATGTATAAAATTATGGAAGAAATTATAGAGTATCTTTGTTGACTACAATGGAATTAAGTTAGAAACCAGTAACAATAAGATGTCTAGGAAAACCCCAAGTATTTGGAAATTCAAATAACCTATGTGTCAAAGAAAATGACAAGGGAAATTAGAAAATATTTTGAATTGAATAAAAAGGAAAGCAGTACATATCAAAATGTGTGAGGTATAGCTAAAGCAGGGCTTAGAGGGAACTTTGTAGCTGTGTACGTGATTATAGTAGAAGAAAGAAGGGATCTGAATGAATAATTTATGTTCCATCTTAAGCTAGAAAAAGAAGAGCAGAACAGGTCCACAGTAAGTCAAAGGAAAGAAAGAATATATGAGCAGAAATCAATGAAATAAAAAATAAACACGAGAAAATATTAATAAAGCCAAAAGCTGGTTCTCTGAAAGATAATAAAATTGACAGATCATTATCTGGATTGATCAAGAAAAAAACACAAATCTCCAACATCAGAAATGAAAGAAAGGTTATCACTACAGATCCTGCACACATTTAAAGATTAATAGGCCATTACAGACAACTTTATGCCAACAAATTTGACAACTTAAGAGAACAATTTCCTTGAGAAATACAATTTACCAAAATTGGTATAGGAAGTAATAGGAAGTCCAAGTAGCCCTATATCTATTAAACATTCCCCCAGAGAAAGCCCAACACCCAGATGTTTTCACTGCTGATTTCTATCAAACATTCAAGGAAGAAATGACACCGATTTTACATAAATTTTTCAGAAAATAGAGGAGTAGGGACCACTGACCAATTTGTTCTGAGGCCAGCGTAACTCTGATATCAAAACCTGACATACTCATGAAAAAAGAAAATCACCAACTCACAAACATAGGTGCAAAAATCCTTGACAAAATATTAGCAAATTGAATCTAACAGTATATAAAAAGGATAGTACATCTGACCAACAAGAGCTTATCCCAGGAAAGAAAAGTTATTTTAATGTTCAGAAGTTTATGCTAGCCACCATATTAACAAATTTGAAAACTGTTTTGAGATTTGTAAACATCTCGATTGAAGCAGAAAAAGCATTTAACAAAATCCAACTTCCGTTCATGATAAAAATTGCTAACTAGACATAGAAGGGAACTTAGCCTTAGAAAGGGTATCTAACAGAAACACCTACGGGCAGCATCGTACTTACAGAACATGGCTTATGTGCCTGCTTTCACCAGTGTTAAACACTGTCATATAGTCCTACCATTAAAATAAGGCAAGAAAAAAGTAAAAGACATCAAGATTGAGGAGGAAATGAAATTGTTCATATTTTACAGTGATATGATTGTTTAGGTAGAAAAACTCAAGGAATCTACAAAATAACTACTACAACCAATAAATGAAGTTAGCTATTATATTTCTATATATTCAAAATAAATAATGAAAAAAAGAAAAATTTAAGATTTCTATTTACAAGTATAGCTGTCCTCCAGTATCCACAGGTTTGCTTTCCAGTTTCAGTTACCTGCAGTCTGAAAATATTAAATAGAAAATTCCAGAAATAAATCATAAGTTTTAAATTGCTCGCTGTTCTGAGTAACGTGATGAAATCCTGCCATCCCACCTGGGAAGTGAATCATCCCTTTGTCCAGCATATCCTGCCCGTTAGTCACTCTGTAGCCATCTCGGTTATCAGATGACTGTTGCCAGTATGGCAGTACTCAAGTTCAAGTGAACCTTGTTTTACTTAATAGTGGCCCCAAAGTGAGAGAGTAGTGATGCTGGCAATTCAGATATGCCAAAGTGCTTCTTTTAAGTGAAAAGGTGAAAGTTCTCGACTTAAGAAAGAAAGGAAAAAAAAAATCGTATGCCGAGGTTGCTGAGATCTACAGTAAGGACGAATCTTCTGTCCATGAAATTGTGAAGAAGGAAAAAGAAATTTATACTAGTTTTGCTGTTACGCCTCAAACTGCAAAATTATGGCCATAGTGTGTGATAAGTGCATAGTTAAGAAGAAAAAGGCATCAAACTTGTACAATAAGATAATTTTGAGGCAGAAGGAGAGACCACATTCACATAACTTTTATGACAGTTTATTGTTACAATTGTTCTATTTTATTATGTTGTTAATCTCTTACAGTGCCTAATTTATGAATTAAACTTTATCATAGGTGTGTATGTACAGGAAAAAGATAGTATATATATGGTTCAGTACTATCCATAGTTTTCAGGCATCCACTGGGGATCTTGGAATGTATCCCCCAGGTATAAAGGGAGACTGCTATACCAAAAAGCATAAAATATTCAAGAATAAATTTTGCAAGAAAGTCCAGGACCTCTTTATTGAACACCGTAAAGCTTCACTGAAAGAATCAAATAAGATGTTAAGTAAATGGAGAGGTCATGATTGTGGATTGACAGACACAATACTGTTTAGATGTTAATTCTTCCCAAACTGATCTAGAGATTCAGTCCAATCCCAATCAAAATTCTAGTTGGCCTTTTCATTGACATTGACAAGTTGACTCTAACATTTAAATGGAAATGTGAGTGGACCTATGTCATTCCTGGGCAGAGAAGCTTTAAGAGCCTCTATGTGATTCCACTCTCCCTTTTCACTTCTATGATTTAGCAATCATAGAAGCAAAGAAGTGGTAATTCTCTCAGCTGAAAGACAGCATAGTTTGAAAAATGAAGAAACTGAGGCACAGAGATTGTGATCTGCTCAAGGTCACACAGCTTGCACATGTCTTTGAACCCGGGCAAGGCAATCTGGCTCCAAAGTCTGTACCTCCAGACATCCACAATCTATGTTCCTACCCCTTTCTAAGAGAATTGCTGTTTCTCTACACCCTTGCCAACTGACTAGCTTTATGAATATTTAACAATCTGATAGGGAAAGAGTCTTTTTACAAGGTTAAGTGTATTTTTCATGTTTACTGGCTATATTTATTAACCTTTAAAAACCTGTTAAATAACTTGCTCATTGTTCTTTGGGTTGTTTGCCTTTCTTAGTGCTTTCTGGTGCTTGCCCTTATGACCATCTTGCCTGTATTTTACTTCTTTCAGTGACTGACCCTGAGGCCTGTTATATTGGCACTGAGCCTTGGAAACCTAAGGAAGCTCTGGAGGAGAATGGTATTATTACTGACAAGGCAGACATATTTGCCTTTGGCCTTACGCTGTGGGAAATGATGACTTTATCTATCCCACACATCAGTCTTCCAGATGATGATGATGATGAAGGTATAACTGCATATTTTTAACATAAATCCCAATCTCTTCAGTTTGAACTAAAGAAGCTTATAAAATTATATTTTCTCTATTAAGTTAAAATTTAAAAGAACAATTAGTTTGATTTAGTGGCACAAGATGTGGGTTATATTAATACTGATGATTAATTTGGTACCATCCTGGTTTAATCTCATACAAATGAGATGTAGAGTAAATGAGAATAAGGAGGTAAATTGAGAAAAATCCAGAGGAGCAAAACGTTACCTTAAAAACTCCCCTTGCCTGAGAAAATGATTGGAAAGCTGCAGCAGTAAGAGGGTTGGGGTCAGTAGCCTTTAAATCCCTGACAGGGACTTCCCTGGATGTCCAGTGGTTAAGACTCTGTGCTTCCACTGCAGGGGGCGCAGGTTAGATTCCTGGTCGGGGAACTAAGATCCCACATGCCACGTGTGCGGCCAAAAAAAAAAAAAAAAAAAAAAAAAAAAAAATTCCCTGACAGTAGCTAATCTACACCATGGCAGGACAATTGAAGAGACTGCCTGTGTAAAATGAAAAGCATATTGGATGATGAATTCTTATTTCAGGAGAGTGAATTTGAGCAGTCGCTAAGCTTTTCCATGATTTAAAGTGATTTTGTTTCAATCTCCAACTCCTTCATGAGCAGATAAAACTTTTGATGAAAGTGACTTTGATGATGAAGCATACTATGCAGCTTTGGGAACTAGGCCACCTGTTAATATGGAAGAACTGGATGAGTCGCACCAGAAAGCAGTCGAGCTCTTCTCTGTATGCACTAATGAAGACCCTAAAGATCGTCCTTCTGCTGCGCACGTAGTTGACGCTTTGGAAATGGATGTCCTGTGATCACCTCATACACGATTCCCGGAGCTTCAAGTATAGCTTGTGTGTATAGCTGTTCTGTTTACCATACTACATTTATATAGTTATTACGATGACCCATAATTAGTAGACTTTTCAGAAGTGACCTATTTTAGGACCATAGATAGCACCTTTTTAACATTTGAACGACTATTTCTATTATAAAAGTATTTCGTGTATGCTTATGCTAATAAGCATTTGAGATTATAGAGGGTTTTCTATAAAGTTTAAGAAACTAGCTACTCAAGTATTTGAACTTGTTTATACAGATTTAAAATAAAGTGCTGGCCTTCCCTGGTGGCGCAGTGGTTGAGAGTCCGCCTGCCGATGCAGGGCACACGGGTTCGTGCCCCGGTCCGGGAGGATCCCACATGCCGCGGAGCGGCTGGGCCCATGAGCCATGGCCGCTGAGGCTGCATGTCCGGAGCCTGTGCTCCGCGGTGGGAGAGGCCGCAGCAGTGAGAGGCCCGCGTACCACAAAAAAAATAAATAAAAAAAAAATAAAGTGCTGTAAACTCTAACATTAATTTGGATTGAGTGACTATTACTTTTATTAATGATCTTTCTCAGATATTCTCTATTTTAATATATCCATTGAAATTAGCGCTTTGTGTATTACAAAATAGGTCTATATTTGCTTATCTTTTTTTTTTTTTTTT